>NC_087214.1:19198425-19251650 GCF_015104395.2 Macrobrachium nipponense | reverse complement strand
AGTGAAATAATTACCATATCTTTCATATATACATATATATGCTTATATTCAAAGGACGGTTGACATAAAGCACTCCTTTAACGAACCAATATAAAAGCAACCATTTCCTTCGCATCAAGTACAATCCACCATGATTTTCGTCTCATAATTGCTCAATCACAGCTTCGAGATGTTCTTTTATCTTCCGTTTTCCAATCTGTCCTGAGTCCCCGTCAGTGCGACAGATTCCTGAAGAAGCGGAGACCAAAATTAATTCACATTTGGGATCCACCAGCGGAGGTATTTGGCCTCCTCCTCCTCCTCCTCCCCGAGCTATCGAGGTGCTTCCTCCTCTGATAATGTCCCAGCGAGAGAGAGAGAGAGAGAGAGAGAGAGAGAGAGAGAGAGAGAGAGAGAGAGAGACTTAAATCTTCATATCTGCTTCAACACAAAGGTTATCAAGAACATATTCCGAAATAAAATATTTTTTATACTTACACTTTATTTAGTATGATAAGCAAAAGGTTAGAGAATTTAATATGTAGGTGAAAGTTAAGTCTCTCTCTCTCTCTCTCTCTCTCTCTCTCTCTCTCTCTCTCTCTCTCACACACACATTTTTGTGACACCGTATAAAAACGTGTGTTACTTACACTAAAATCAAATTGTCTTCTGATAATAACCTTTATCATCAACACATTTCCAGTCATATACAAAAAATGCAAATGCTGCCACCAAAAAGAACCTCAGAGATTCCACCAGAGACCACCATTTTCATGCCAGTTTTGACTGAAGGATTTCACGACCAAATTAATTCCCAAATAAATCTACTTCAAACCCAATGGAATCAGTCGGTTTCTTTGACGGATTTAATAAAGTTAAAAATTTAATGATTTCGTAACTTCGTTACCTCCTTCATGAAGGCAGAAGGGGAGGAGAGTGAAAAACCGATGAGAGAGAGAGAGAGAGAGAGAGAGAGAGAGAGAGAGAGAGAAAGAGCCAGTCTTTACATGGAACTGAAACTATCTTCAAATCTCTTATCCTATAAAAAGCAAATACCTACCTACGAATATCAGTATTACATAAAAAGCTCAATATTGCAAAGCTTAACAGAACCTCACTGTATTATCTGTAATAGTCCTTAAGAGAAGGTTGAGTTTCAATATCCCAACCGAACAAAGACCTAAACAATTTTAAAATTATGTTTTGCTCGCAAAGTCTGACCTCATCACGAGAAGCACTTTCAATATTCTCTCGTGAGCCACAAGGAGGTTTTCATAAGGACAGGGAAAGCTGGCTGCGAAGTTGCAACGAACGAGCACCCTCCCAGTCAGGCGTGTAATGAGATCGTCATAACCCTTCGATGAGTTTCTTTGCGATGTGCAAGAAGTTTCCATTTGATCAGAAGACTGACTCTCATTTGATGACAAAACCAACTTTCATTTGACGGCAAAACTTACTTTCATTTGACGACAAACCCTACTTTCATTTGAACTTTCTTTTGACGACAAAACAGACTTTCATTTGACGACAAAACTTTTATCTGATGAAAAAACCGACTTTCATTTGATGACAAACCCGACTTTCATTTGAACTTTCCATTTTACGACAAAACCGACTTTCATTTGACGACAAAACTGACTTTCATCTGACAACAAAACTGATTTTCATATGACGACAAACCCGACTTTCATTTGATGACAAATCAGACTTTCATTTGAATTTTCGTTTGACGGCAAAACCGACTTTCATTTGACAACAAAACCGACTTTTATTTGACGACAAAACGACTTTCATTTGACGACAAAATTGACTTTCATCTGGCGACAAAACTGATTTTCATGTGACGACAAACCCAACTTTCATTTGACGACAAACCCTACTTTCATTTGAACTTTCTTTTGACGACAAAACCGACTTTCATTTGACGACAAAACTTTCATCTGATGAAAAAACCGACTTTCATTTGACGACAAACAAAACCGAATTTCATTTGACGACAAAACTGACTTTCATCTGACAACAAAACTGATTTTCATATGACAACAAACCCGACTTTCATTTGATGACAAACCCGACTTTCATTTGATGACAAACCCGACTTTCATTTGAACTTTTGTTTGACGGCAAAACCGACTTTCATTTGACGACAAAACCGACTTTCATTTGACGACAAAACGACTTTCATTTGACAACAAAACTGACTTTCATCTGACGACAAAACTGATTTTCACATGACGACAAAACTGACTTTCATTTGACGACAAACACGACTTTCATTTGATGACAAACCCGACTTTCAGTTGAACTTTCGATTGACGACAAAACCGACTTTCATTTGACGACAAAACAGACTTTCATTTAACGACAGAACTGACTTTCATTTGATGACAAAACGGCTTTCATCTGAAGACAAAACCGAGTTTTATTTGACCACAAACTGACCTTCATTAGTCGTGTTTAAGCAGCGGTGAGGGGAATATGAGATGCTGTGTATTTATCTAGCCCAGACCCGTAGAAAACGAGGGGTAAAGAACACCTCTTGAAAGGAGGAAGGTTCTGAGGATCAAAGCATCACTGGGAGATGAGGAAAGAAGCAGATACAACACTGCCAACTACTACCAAGAGGTTGTCTATGTTATACTTTAGGGTAAAAATGAACTTGCAAGATCTGAACGTTTTATCTAGAATGGATTTGGAGAAGATTGGGGCAGGAGAGAGAGAGAGAGAGAGAGAGAGAGAGAGAGAGAGAGAGAGAGGCCATGGGGCGGACGGAGGGGATGAGGAAGGGAGAAAAAGTGAAAAAGCAAATGGCCCTTCTCTCTCTCTCTCTCTTCCAGCAATCAAGAACCAAAGAAGTTCAACCAGCATTGATGAATGATCAAATATTAATACTTTGGAGTGAGGGTGCAGGCCCCATATCCCCATGACCTTATAGATGATCCAAGTAACTTAATTATTTTATGGTCACCCGTCCAAGTAAAGAACAGGCCTAGTGGGCAATGCACCTTGGTAATCATTCCTATGATGTTATATATTTTTTAAAATTTTGGAACAACTCTCATGATTTCAGATTTTTTTTTTCACGTGAAGGCCGACGGAGTTGGCTACCCAAACGCCTTTTCCTGGTTTACATAAACAACGGTATTCATATCAATTAACTATGACATATGACCTTGAGGAAGGTCACGAGATGACGTCATTTCCGCCTACTTTCCAAAACCCTTCAGCCCAAAGTCCACAACTGACATTCTTGTAGGCTTAAGTGGCGCTGAACCATCCACCCACCCACCCACCTGGCCTCTCCAGCGTCCTCTCTCCAAATCGAGGCCAAAGTTTCCAGTAACAGCCGAGAGCAGAGTCCTGAGGACTCTTCTTGTTAAATGTGACCCCAGCCAGGCTTTGGATTATAAGTCAAAATCGAATTGACAATCTTTCCCTTTTTCCTGACAGCGTGAAATTCGCTTTCCTCCTCACCCTTCGCCAAGTGAGGATGATAAACTCACATGGATGGCAATGGACAGAGGTGAGAACTGCTTCAGTCGAGAGACCCTTCCTTACAAAGGACCCTGATGGGAAGAGAGTCTTGGGTAAAACATAGACTCGTTGCGGTCTTATGCCAGCAAGAGCCCTTGCCCCAAAGTGGTCCTTAAGCGTCCTAAAGTGTTGTTAAAAGTGGTTTGTATGTGTGGTGAAGTATTGGCTAAAAGCGGTCCGTTAGTATGGGCAAGTGTTGCCCAAAAGTGACCCGTAAGTGTGGTAAGGTGTTGCATATAGGTGGCCCTTAAGTGGGGTCAAGTGTTTCCCAAAAGTGGCCCACACCTGTGGTAAAGTTTGGTCCATAAGTGGCCCTTAAGTGTGGTGAAGAGTTACCCAAAAGTAGCACAGATGCCCGATAGCTACTGAAGGGAGCAAGAGGTCTGGAATGGGACCCAAAACTCAACCGAATAAGCTCAGCTTTACAGCAATAATGGTTTCCTACCGACACAAAAATGACTCGAACCTAATCTGTAGTTTCTGTATTTCGACACTGACTGCCTCCTTGGCTTTGGAGAACTTGAACACTACAAAATATATCATAAACCTATCGGCCTCTCATCATAAACACATCACAAACAGTTTGAATACAAGTCAAAGGCTAATTGGTAGTTCTAATTAGCACTTCATACGGCTATCCAGCATTTGCCGGTGGTTCGTTCTCCCCCTATGGTCGTCGACTTGTTTGCAACCAGCTTGTGATATATATATGATATAAGTTGCAGACAGACGTGTTTGTGGCATAGTTATATTATATTGCTGAACTACTCTTGGTGTTATTACCCTTTCCGAAGCCTCTCAAATTTTTTCTACACCTTGTCTTATCAGACAAGGAGTAGAGACGTGATGGTAAAAATAAATGAAGAGAGAGAGAGAGAGAGAGAGAGAGAGAGAGAGAGAGAGAGAGAAGAAACATCAGCGACAAGTACAAAATGTCCACAATGGAATTCCTTCGTAACTCCTTCAACGCCGCCTATGACTTTTAACCGACGCGTCGCATTCCTCAAGAAATTCTTCAGAATATATTTTTTTAAATCTTAGAAAAAGCGGCCAATTTTCCTGCAGCGGAGGAGAGACCAGAAAGAAAAGAAGAAAGTAAGAAAAATGGAAAGTAGCAGCACGAGAATAGACAACTTTTATATTTAAAAAATATCCTGAGAATTTCTGTTCTCTTCCCAAGAATGTGATGGATGTCAGTAAGGCAGAGCTCAGTGCCCAGAACAAGAGCGCTGTCATTTCTTTCGTAATACTACATTAGCTGGCTAATTAGAATACGGATGATGAATATGATGATCATATGTTAATTATTTCCATATTGTTTTTCAATGCCGCCGTGGAGACCAGCCAAACTTTCGTTCGATCAGGAAGACAAACAAAAAATGTGATTCTATCTTCCAGTGAGGAGGCCGACGGAGGAGGAAATGCCTTCGTATAAGAACGAGTTACAAGAACAAATAAAAGAGGAAGAGCCAAAGAATAACGAAGTCAAGTAAGAATATAAGGAAGCAGTTTCCCATATTACTTTGACATTTATGATAACTATCAAATGAGAGAGAGAGAGAGAGAGAGAGAGAGAGAGAGAGAGAGAGATGTCACAGTTGAGGGACCAAGGTTTCTGAATGCGCGCACACGTAAGAGCAAAATTACCATACGCACATTCCCTTTTCCCCTATTAGTACTCAAACGTACTACTCTACGGCCTTGCTCAGAGATTTAGGCGAGTTAGAACCCCCCCCCCAAAAAAAAAAAAAAAAAAAAAAAAAAAAAACAAAAAAAAAAAAAAAAAAAAAAAAAAAAAAAACTTGGCCTCTATTAGCATAACTTCCTCGAGAAAAAGAAACAAGTTTTCTGGAGCTGAAGGTAACAATGTTTCTCACGACCCGAAGTTTGAGGTTTTTTGAAAAGTAAAAAAGAAAGAAAGAGCGAAGATATTTTCACCCGGTTAAAAGTTGTTTCCAATGAGAGCTGCTTGTTTACTTAGATAACCATGTGGAGGTATATTATGCTCCTGTTTGGTAAAAACAATTGTTCTCTGTCTTTGTCTCATTAAGATAAGCATTTACCTGATATTCACTGATATTGTTTGAAACTGTTTCCGTCCATTGGATGTTATTATAATGAGGTCACGGGATCTCCCAAGGAGAGAGAACCTTCCTTCAGTTTAAATCAATATTCTTCCTCATATAAGTTAACGGCTAAAATTGCGATTCTTGGGGGAGGAGAGAGGCTTTGGAGGTGGGGGTGAGAGATTGTGGGCATAGAGGGGGTGGGGGAGAATCTTACATTTACCTGGACAAATGTAGTTTAACGATAGTTTATCTTATATATTTATATTTACGCCAATAACATTAAATATATGAAATCCACGTCTTCAAAACCTTCTCCTTACATTTTTCACAAAACTGCCCATTTCCCTTCCGTTGCTTTACAGGTAAAAGAATCAATTCCCTCATTTATGCAGCGATGCTCGGATGTTGACGAGCGCTCAATTACAGAGTGATGGATAACTGGCTGCCATGAGACCTTCATTAACATCCTTCATTGCTTCCTCCCCTCACACTTATGAAAGGGCTAATGTCGCTCTTTATCTATAACGGTCAAGAAGAGATATTCAGTTGTTTCCCTGTGATATATCTTATGCTGGAGGACGGTTGGAAATAACAAAGGAAAATGAGGGGTTCTCTCTCTCTCTCTCTCTCTCTCTCTCTCTCTCTCTCTGTTTGCTTTCATAAACTATACATATATACACACGTATGCATTTCGACCGTATTAAAACTAAAACAAATGATACCTTTGCTAACTTATCGCCAACACATAACACGACTAAGTGGTAGGCCTTACCAATGCTTTATATCCAAAACAAGACCATTTTCTTCTGATTTCTACAAAGCGTCTATATTTGAACAAGAAATCAGGCCTAACGTGTTGGTGCTACACTGCAGTAAACATGTCATCAACACAATTCGGCAACTTATCACATACATTTCACAGAAATGTTGAAAACATGTCAACAACCTTAGTGAAGACGAATCTTTGGCAAATGCTGGATAATCGTATGAAACACTGGTGAGGTCTCCCCCCAGTCAGTCGCTGATTTGTATTCAACTTGTTCCTGGCAAGTGCGCAACAAGTTGTCGACGTGTGTTTATGACATGTTTTACCGTCAATGTGGAAGCACTATCAGAGTTTGGACGATGATTTAAAAATTACTTTCCACTTGAGGTGAGATCGTAATACTCACGTCTCATATTAAACGACATTCAAACTGTCCTGCCTTCCGTCCAGAGAAGGTAATAGACACACACTGACAGATATACAGAGACAGACAGACGGACAGAAACAAGACAAGAACAGGGCATCACTGAGACACTTCCAACAGTTTCTAGATGGTGTCCCAGACCACAGTTAGTTTAGATTTCTCAAAGGAACACTGGGACGTCACTCATTCAAATTTTCCAGTAAATGTCTATTATAATTTCGAAACAGATGTCGTGTTTGATAAATAAACAAATAAATAAGTGAATGAATAAATCAATTAAAATCTAAAAAAATATATAAAACAAAAAAATAAATAATACTAAATATTCCTAGTACATGTCTATTATTAATTTGTAACAGAAGTAGACTTTAATCAATAAATAAATGCTTAACTAAATAATTATAAAATGTAAAAAAATATAAAACCTAAATCAAAACAAAAATACATAAACAAAATTGCTAAATAATAAGCAACTATGATCAACTATACCATTCCTTGCTTGCAGTCAGAAAACACTTCAAAGGCCACATACCTGAAACACAAGATTAATGACAATTAAAATAATGAAATAAATATGAAGTCACAGACTTAAACTCTATGGCATTGCTGTTTTCATGCATTCACCCTTCACAGACATAAACCTACTTCAAAAGCACCTCTTAGAAAATTCACTTCCAACTGAAAGGGAAACATCAAAATGAAAGGAGGAGGAGGGGGAGATGATAGAAAAGGAATTAAGAGGAAAAATGAACAGCGAGGAGGAATGCAAATATTATGGAACACTTCTTTCTTTCACCTCTCAAGAGGATCTTCTTTTTCTCTCTTTCACACTCGGTGTTTTGTTTGTGCTGAGAGAGAGAGAGAGAGAGAGAGAGAGAGAGAGAGAGAGAGAGAGAGAGAATGTTACAAGAAGCATATGTTGAGTGAGATTTTGTACGAAAATATTTTTTTTCATCCCTTCGCTGATATATATATATATATATATATATATATATATATATATATATATATATATATATATATATATAGATATATATATATATATATATATATATATATTATATATATGTGTGTGTGTGTGTGTGTGTGTGTGTGTGTGTGTGTGTGTGTGTGTGTGTGTCACATTTATGAACATATTCATCACAAACATCCAACAGTATGTACATAAGTAATTGAAACTAGAACAGAAATATCTCGAAATGCTGATAACTATACAATAAATGGTTCAAATCCATTTACGTCTGAACAAACTCCTTCAAAACTACAGAATTCAAACGAACACAAAATATGTCTAATATCATAAGACATTCCCACTGGAGAAACTGAATAATAACCGAACATCAACCGAATATTAGCAGCATATTGACGTCCTCCAAATATACAATCAGCGGATTTTAACTCTGTATTTGCCATCACTTCAAAGGACTGATGTTCAATGTAATATTAACCCTTTGTCAAATGCCAATGAATGTTTAGTGAATATTCTCTCTCTCTCTCTCTCTCTCTCTCTCTCTCTCTCTCTCTCAGCTAAAACAAATCCATCCTAATCTGTCCTAATCCTTCCTCCCTTCCACTTTAACCTTAGGATCGGGATAAATCCTTTGAAACGTGGAGGTGGGTCCTTCCCAGGACGAAGATCGAAGGATACTACTGAAATAGTTCCAATGAGATTTCTGAAGGAAATGATACAATTTACTTAAGAAAGAGATGTCGTTCTAACTGTGTCTCAGGAATATTCATCTGTGTTTCTGAGTTATAATTTACACAGAGAGAGAGAGAGAGAGTGAGAGACCATCACTTATCCTCGTGACAAAAAAGTTGGAAAAAAAAAGACAAGAAGAAGGGGAATAGAAAGAGAGCAGTATTCTCTCTCTCTCTCTCTCTCTCTCTCTCTCTCTCTCTCTCTAGAGAATGACAGGTGACTGTAAGGACATCTCTTAAGGTCAACTGACCTTGTTTAGAAAAATCACCTTGACCTTTGACATGGGGACGACAAATTGTCTGATTATTCATGAAATCTATTAAAAAATTAGGGAGTGAATAATTGATAATAATAATTATACTGATATCCATAATTAATAATTATCACAATTATGATGAAATACGTGTAATTTTTATAAAGGAAAAAATATGATTAAAATTTACAGTTAAACATCAATACTCGATTATACAGATAATCACAAACAGAATTATCATAATTATGACAAATACAATGATTATTATTTAGCATAAATATGGTAAATTACGATGTAACAGTTCCAGCCGAGGGACCTCCACAAAAGCGAAAGGTTACAACAACAACAATAAAAACTCTGGACTTTTAGTTTTATTTCAATTGACTTTCCTGATGAATAAATAACAGATGAATAACGATGAACACAAAGTGCCCCTATGAATGGTTATTCACCGATCTCTATGGTGCGATTTGCATAAATCCCAAGTCAAAAAGGAGTTTTGTTTAAAGTCAATCACCGAAGTTGTTATGGAGTTCATTCCATTGCGAAGTGGAAGCATGATCGGGTCTCTGTAGGTCTAATTTCCCAACCCCTAAATTGCATAATATACCTATAGGCTAAGCACGCATTGCTGTGTTATACCCTCGCATAATGTGTGTGTGTCGGAGAGAGAGAGAGAGAGAGAGAGAGAGAGAGAGAGAGAGAGAGAGAGAGAATATGAATGTGAACAGAATGGCGTTACAATCGTTAGGGTCACTCGACAGAAGCTGCATGAAATAAGAGAGAGAGAAAAAAAAGGGAAATAAAAGAAAAATATCCGTCACTAGGACCTCCTCCTCTTAAGCAAAAGAGCATTGCTGCTTCGTCCAAAAACGACGACGTAAAAAGAAAAACTGAAAGTTAATTCAGTCAGGCTGAACTTTAGAAACTCTTCCTTTCACAGTTTCTCCTCATCTGCAACTCTTGTCATTTTTCTTCATTTCATCATATTCTCTTGTCGTTCTGCATTGTCAGTTAAGCACCTATAACTTTAAGTGGTGTGATAGCCTAATTAAACCACTTATAGTCTAATTAAAATATCATAAACAAGATTCGCGATTTGGTCATTTTTCCTTATATAGGCCTAGTCATCCTTCTCTCTTCGTTCTGACCTGCCAGGTAAGCATCAGCACTTCGTTAGCTCTGTCTGAAATGCCCTGATTATCAAAATATAATTTGTCTAATTAAAATAATAGTATAATTAGCGAATTAGCCTATTTAACTGCACAGGGTTCCAAGTTTTTAAATGTTTATGTGAGACGATCTTGTGAATAGAATACAGGCCTAGCTCTGGTGCGGCGGGAGGGGGTTGATTTTTAAGGCACTGGTCTAATCCAATTATCTCTCCCCCCCCCCCCCCCCCCCCCCATCCCCCCCAAAAAAAAAAACAAAAAAAAAAAAAAAAAAAAAAAAAAAAAAAAAAACACCATTCTGCCCCAAAACTGACGATAAATAATCCTTCTATTTCCCCAAAATAATCATCAACTTATTAACTACTGGATGAATGAAAATAATGATACATATTAAGTGCAAGTTATACTCGTATTGGTAGGAACTGTTCTTATAAAATTTGAGGGTCCTTTCTTACGTATGACATCATTCCAAAGTCCCTTAAACGAAGATCCCCGTTCAAAAACACCATGATTCTGAAACAGTTCATAATACGAATCTTACAATCATTAGGCCTACCACTCGTAGACAGTGGTACAAAAATATGTTTAGTTCAAGTGACAATCTAATCTGGATAGGCCTAGTTATGTTCAGGAAAAGCAAATGCTACATCGATGTATCGAACATCGACTAGGTACTTACTGACACCACTAGACTCATCGTAAACAGTATTTGGGACTTAACATGAAACTTACTACAAAACCCAATAGAGTAATTAACCCCAGCAATAAAATGGAGCTCGTTTTTCGAATATTATTAACCTGACTGATCCAGAAAACAGCATGAAGTTGACTTTTAGTCACTTACAACTGTCTGAAACTATTTCATTAATTTATATACAACGTTTGCCTCATTTACATACTCGCCTATGACCTTTGAATAATCAACATCATATTCTTTTCTTTGAAATTCACAGCAGTTTCAGGACCAACTGGTCTCCTCCTCTTCAGGCGATGACTTATAATTATATAGTGCAATAAAAGAAGGAAAGTTACAAATGCATTCTTTCCCTCTCTTCACTCGCGTAACTTTTCTCCTTTTACTGTAATAATCTATAATTGCCTGAAGAGATCAATCTATCTTGACACATTAACACTGGTGATTTTTAACGTTTTTTTTTTTTTTTTTTTTTTTTTTTTTTTTTTTTTTTTTTTTTTTTTTTTTTTTTTTTTTTGCAAAACGTAACGGAATTTTAATTCCGACCGTTTACCGTAGCAGTTCAAAATGTATAGAAAACGGAGGCCAGATCACGTGAATGGGTAACGAAGTCATAAAATAGGATTCCTTAACCTTGCATTCCCAGGGTTCCTTGGATCAAGAAAGGGATCCAGGCCTATATATAGCTCCTGTCCGACAGGGTTATAATTAAACCTGTCGGCAACTTATTATATACACGTCATAAACAAATTAAAAACAAGTTGGTGACAAAGTGTTGAAAACTAATCTTGGGTAAATTCTGCATAATCGTATGAAGCTCTGGTCAGGACTAACACAAAGTCAATGACTTGTATTCAACTTGTTTGTGGTGTGGACGACAAGTAATAATTAACCCTCTTCGATAATTAACCACCAGCTATAGTTGATCCCCACAATAATTAGCCCTCTGTAATTATGCAATTATTAACCATTTGCAGTAATTAACCTTCTGCAATGATTAACCACATGTGATAGTTAACACTCCACAATAATTAACCAAGTGCAATAGTAAAACTAATAAACCACCTGTTATAATGAACCCTCTTCAATAATTGACCCTCTTCAATAACTAACCATTTGCAATAGTTAACCATCTAACACAGTTAATCATCTACAATAATTAACCCTCTGCTATAATTAACCTCAGCAATACTAAACCACACTGCATTAATTAATCCACTGCATTAATTAATCCTCTGCAATAATTAACCATCTGCAAATATTAATGCTCTGCAATAATTTAACCCCTAACAGAGTTAACCATCTGCAGTAATTAACACTCCACAATAATTAACCATATGCTATAGTTGACCATCCGACATTTAGCCCTCTACAATAATTAACCTTTAGCTAAATCAACAGTCTGTAATAATCAACTGTCTTCAATAATTAACCACCTTCAATAGTTAACCCTCTGCAACACTTGCCAAACTGCAGTAGTTAACCTCTGTAAAAATTAACCACCTTCAACAGTTAACCCTCTGCAATACTTAACCACCTGCAGTCGTTAGCCTCTCAGAAATTAACCACCTTCAGTAGTTAACCCTCTGCAATACTTACCACCTGCAGTAGTTAACATCTGCAATAATTAACCACTGCAATACTTAATCACCTTTAATAGTTAACCACTGCAATACTTGACCACCGGCAGTAGCTAACCTCTGCAATAATTCACCCTTGCTGCAGTTAACCATTTGCAACAATTGACCCTTCAAATTACTTAACCGCTTTCAATAATTAACCACCAACAATAAGTAGCCATCTGCAATAATTAACCATCTCCAATAAATGACCACTTGTAATAATTAACCTTAAGCAATAACCCCAACAGTTGTGGTCAGGTTCCAACTTCTTCTAAGACACGTGTGACTCAGTTGGCAGCGTCCTTGCCTTTCGATGCAAAGACCTGGGTTCGATCCTGATGTGGGTCTATAGATCATTAGCATATTCAATCACGAATTAACGTGACGGTAAATCACATCACGAGTTCAATCATTCCTTCCGAGTTTCATTCCCAACATCCCATTAGCAGAGAGAGAGAGAGAGAGAGAGAGAGAGAGAGAGAGAGAGAGAGCTAAGATTTACAGGCTACACAAGCAGATAAACGTACAAATTATACATGTACATTCATATATATTTATGTGCTACTATATGTATATGTATACTTGAACACAAACTCAAAAGTAATATTATAAACTCGTTACTATACCTTTTTAACCGCTGAATGAACCGCCAGAAGACGACGTCACCTGGAATAAATGGAGATAAATATTATTAAAAATGACATTCTATCACTTTAGCATAATACGGGATAAAGATTTATCTTTTAGCATTTGTTAACTTCCTTATAAAAATAAATAAGTAAATAAATTCACTGACAATTTTCCAGTTCTCAACGTGAGGGAAAAAATATTAATTGCTCACCAAAGAAAACTGAAATTTTCCAAAATGGGCCTATCTAAAACTTATATACCTTAACTCGGATATTTTTTTTATCAATTCTGCCTAAAAAACATTACTAGAATATAACAATTACTTGCCAAAAAACCAAATTTCTTTCAAAATTTATAACTATTAAACAAACTTTCCAAAATAGGCCTACAAAAAACTCAAACTTCAATACACATATGTTTTCCATAACCTCTGTCTAAAATACTTTACCAGAGTATAAAAATTTCTTGTAAAAAAAAGACTTAAGAATTCAAAATCCAATTGCTAAAGTGTACTCGCTCAGTCTTAAATTAGCAAAGGTTTGGCAATTCGAATGAACTGGTCTGACATCAATGATTTCATTGACCTTGACAGACAATGGCACAGTAGTGGTAGAATCCATTCAGAAATTACCTCTCTGAGGTTACCTCGAGTGCTTACATGTTATGCATTTCTGACTTCACCTCGATGAGGTAATTATCTTACTTTCTACACTTGAACCCAGTCAAATCCACTTGGAAAATACCTCTGAGGTTACCTCGTGTGCTTATATACAATCTGTACTTTGCCTCGATGAGCTACTTATATTCATTACTTTATGTGACTGCAACCCAACACAATTCATACTGATAATGCCTCTCTGAGGTTACCTCGGATACTTAAAATATATTTTACTTTATCTCGATGAGGTAACTATATATATTACTTTCTATGAGCAAAACCAAGCACAATCCATATCGAAAATATATATACCTTTCTGAGGTTACCTCGAGTGCTTCATGTATTCCTTACCTCGATGCGGTACTTATATTACATATTTTATCTGACTGCACTCGAGCACGATTATTCTAGAAAATACCTCTCCGAGGTCACCACGAGTGCTAACATACATTCCTGATTTATCTCGATGAGATACTTATATTAATTTCTATACTGGAACCCAGCAAAATCCAAATGGAAAATACCTCTCTGAGGTTACCTAGACTTCTTACATATATATCTCTCACTTTACCTCGATGAGGCACTCATAGTTTTTTACTTAATTTATCTACAACCCATAAAAAAGGATGTCCACCAGATACTAATAAATATGAATTTATAAAATTACCGAAGAAAAAATATTTTTACACAAAATAACGGCTACTGAAATCATAGATAAACGGACACTTCCATTAGTTAAAAACATCTTTATATAGGAAAATCATTAAAAATAAAATTGATATAAAACCACTGCTTAAACACGAAATTAGTTTTATGTTGGTGAATCTAGTACATAAGAGGCAACAGACTACGGCTAAATTTTATCCAGTAACTTGAACTGAAATATTTCTATGGAGTCTAAATGGAAATTAATTGACACGCGTAGTAGGCAAAAGCCTAACAGACCAGGATTTCCATATGGAGTGAATATTCAATAAACATTCTATCGAATATTCACAAAATATTCACTCAGGAATATTCTTTTGAATATTCACTCACTCCTTATGTGATAGCAGTGAATTTATCAACGATATATTTTGATGTACGTAATACCGTTCTACTGTGGAAAAGCCATGATATTCGAAATCATACTCAAAAATACCTCACCTTTTAATTTCATTTCGCCATTATTCTACTTTCTACTCACTACTTCCCCACTGTCCATTCCCTTCATCATTCATTCTCTTTTTCCCATTTCCTGTAGGCCAATGCTGAACCAAGTGTTCATCAGCGTACCTATCCCTCCGCCCTCCTCGCGACATCAAAAACCATTTGAGACTACGAATGTTAAGCATTCTTGGTAGTTCGTTCAGGACCACCACCTCTTCCTCTTCCACCTCCCCCGCCTTTGGCCTCAACCTATGTTTACCCACAAAAGAGACCGTGGAGGGAGGATGAGACTCAAGACTTCCCGGGAAGACAAGCGGTGTTCAACAAATGGGAGCGGAGAGGTTGACTATAATTATAATGCGTGGTGCTAGACGAGGGAGAGGCTGATGTATGCGCAGGCAACACTTGTAGGCTAGGTAGTCCTGCTCCGGAGACGAGTTTGGACTCATTTGCGCTTGTGATTTTGTGAAGTCACGCAGACCGGAGTGCGGACGTGTGTTTTCCTGCTCCGTGAAATATTGTGTAGAGATGGCTGCCAGTGGCTTAGACAGCTAGGAAGCTTTGTCACAGCCTATCCAGGAAATTCAAAACCTAGGTATCTTGGAAACTATTAACCAAGACGTGTACCCACAAGTTTTTCTTAAATCTTTGAAAAAGGTATGCCAGTACTCTACACACGATATCAAAGAAGTGCTTGATAAATGTCGTCAGGACTTATTAATATCCTTGAGAGACCTCCTGATAATAGAAATATGTAGTGTATTTTCGGATTATAAAAACAAAAAACCAGTGAAACATAAAATTGTGAGCGATATTATAACTCTTAGCAAGTGCATAATTAATTCAACTAGAAATAAAGAACTAGATAAAATTTTCAATGAGCAAAGTGCACTTAACTTGGATGATAATAGTTTCATTGTGGCAGAACTAGTTCAAACAGTATCATTACTTCAAGAAAGAGTCTATAAGCTCGAACAATCAATGGCAAAATATTCAGAAAATAGTGTTAATGAATCGCGCCAAACTCTCCCCCAGTCTCCTTTGATAAGGAACCCTGGATTACTTACGAAGGAAACAGTGCAGGTGGACAGCCAGCCACTCCCTAACCCACCGCCCTCCCCCACACTTCCCCCTATCCACAACACTTGTTTACACCAGGAAGAAAGTGAAGATGAGAATGAAGGCCAGGAGGAAGAAAGGGAGGAGGAGGAGGAAGCAGTCCCTACGAACCAACCAACGCAGTGTCATACCACCGGTCAAGAAAAAGAAAAATGGAAAAGCACGTCAAGAGCAAATTTCTGAAGAAAACATCGTAGTACAACCCCAAAGGTCAGTAGAAATATACATCAGAGGTGTCAGCAGCAATGCATCTATTAATAAGTACGGCACCTTGGACATTCTAACCGAGGCCAATCTTTTGTTGCAGAGGTACCAGAGAAAAAGCAGAATACAGTCATGGGAGGTCATCCGTGGGCTGACGGTATAATTACTCGACCGTTCCTGCCCCACATTAGGAGAAGACATTAGGAAGCCGCCAAGAAGCTGTCGACACAAAGTTTAGGTAGGCCTAAGCGGCAATTTCGTACGGGGTTTAGATGGAATACCCACTCCTACCACTCCCATGATAATAGGACGTACCCCCAACCCCAAGGATTACCCGCACAATACCAAACTGAGGAATACCATTGGAGACCACCCAATAGGCAGTCGGCAAATAGAGGTCACTCAGCTCAGCCTTATGACTACCATGACCTCTCCCATGACAACTACTGGTCACGAGCGTCTACGTGGGAATATGACTTCCCGCCTCTTCCATCAAGAGGCAGTTATCACACAAGAAGTGCTCGTCCCGGACATTGGTACTGAGATAGCTAATCATGAGACTCCAAAAAACCATCTTTTGTGTGTAGAATATTTGAATGTACAGTCTCTCCTTAGTAAGATATGTGAAATTGAATTAATGCTCTTAAATAGAAATATTGATATATTATGTTTAACTGAGACTTGGTTAACCCCGAATGTTGTTAATTCACTCGTTGAATTTCCTAATTATACAATATTTAGATGTGACAAAGGAAGAAGTGGAGGTTGTTGTATTTATGTGAAAAATAATCTTTCTGTTAACATTTGTAATCTTAAAGTTCAAAGAGTAGAGGGGGTAGAAGAGGTTTGGCTCTCTGTACAATCTCGTAAGCTACCTTCTGTTATCATTGGTTGCTTGTATAAACATCCGCATGCTTCAAATGATACTTTTAACTATATTTTGGAATGTCTGAGAGAGGTTTCTTTAAAAAATAAATCAATTTATGTAATAGGTGATCTAAATGATGATTTGATGGTAGGTTCAGCAAAGATGCATAATATTATGTCACACCAAATTAAATCAAATGATTAATAAACCTACTAGAGTTAGCCCCATCTCATCCACATTACTAGACGTTTTAATAACTAACAAGCAGGAAAGTGTTATTAACATGGAGGTAAACCCAAGTATTGTAGCTGACCATGAACATATTTCATTTATCATAGATATTAAGAAGCCAAAGTGTATACCAGTCACAGTAACCTCTAGGTGTTTAAAATATTATTCTGCAGATTTGTTGTGCGATACATTGCTAGACCAAAAACTAATTCTAGATACAATCATGCATACTGATGACACAGATATTCAAAGAAGTATATAATAGTGCTTTAGATAAATGTGCCCCAATAACCACGAGGGAAATAAGGAGACCCAGTGCGCCTTGGATAGACGATGATCTCAAAAACAGAATGATTGAAAGGGACAAATGCAAGAAAGGCTTAAACAAAATAGACATGATGAAAATCTGAACAATGAGTATAAGGCAATGAAAAAACTCATCAATTCTAAGATGCGTACTGCCAAAGCTTATTGTAACAAAGACAAGGTCAAGAAAAGTAAATCTCGTAAAGAAACATGGAAAATTACGAATAATATTGTATCTACTAAAACAAATAAAAAGATTGAATACGACAACCCAAAAGCTAGAGCAGATCAATTTAACCAATACTTTGCTAATGTAGGAAAAATAACTTATGGTAAAACGCAGGAAATTCTACAAAAGTACGAAAATGAAGATGATAGAACCACTCAAACTAATCTTGGTAATAATATAAGATTGTTTAGACCTCAACCAGTTACAGTAGAAACAAAAATATTAACAGTTAAGAGCTTGAATAATAGTAATGCTTACGGGACGGATGGTATTCCTACCAGCTTTCTAAAAGATTCCCTTATAGTTATTGCATATTATATCACGGTTATCATAAATACATCTATTGTAACTGGGAAATACCCTTCTATTTGGAAACAACCCCTCGTAAACCCTCTTCACAAGAAAGGAGACAAGGACGACCCTGGTAATTATAGACCTGTTTCTGTCCTTCCGGTGTTATCGAAAGTAATGGAAAAGATTGTGTAATCAGTTAATGGAACATCTAGAAAAAAATAATTTGATTTCTAACACTCAACATGGATTCCGTAAAGGTTCATCAACAGAAACAGCTTTGATGAAATTTATAAAAATATTGATGGAAAAAAAAGTTTCCATATTAATTTTATGCGGCCTATCAAAGGCATTCGATAGTATCAACCATGATGAATTGGGTAAATCTCTTAAGGAACATCACATTGATGCTTTCTGGTTTCGGGATTACTTGGGAGATAGGAGTCAGGTAGTTAGATTAGGAGACGTAAATTCTTGTATTGAAAAGGTTGAATTTGGGGTCCCACAGGGATCTGTCCTAGGCCCAATTCTGTTTTTAATCTACATTAATGATATGATTAAATACATTGAAATCTGCCTGCTAATTCAATATGCTGATGACACCCAAGTTCTTTTGGCTGATCAAATAGAAAATCTAGATGCCTTGATTAAAAGGGCTGAACTAATATTGCTCAAAATTAAGAAATATTTTCTAAGAAAAGGTATATTATTAAATGCCACCAAAACACAGTGCATGTTTGTGGGTAGCTCACAGTATATTAGCAAAATTCCAGATGACATTGAAATAAAATGCGATGGGGATGAAGTAAAGATAAGTCAACATGTGAAAAATCTAGGTCTACACATGGACAGGTATATGACATTCAGTACTCACATTGACGAGCAGAGTAGAAAAGTTAGTGGCATTCTAATGTATCTAAGTAGAGTAAAAGATTGCTTTGATGATACTACTCGAGCTTTGATTGTGGAAAGTCTGATCCTGAGTGTAATAAACTACTGTATTAAGATATGGGGGGTAACTAATGATATGCACATGGAAAAAGCTCAAAAAATCCAAAACTTTGCAGGTAGAGTAGCGTTATTGGGTGAAAAAACACGATCACATCACCCCAACCCTCCAGCAATTAAAGTGGATAAAATGAAAAGAAAAGTGTATGTACGATGTTTGTGTTTTTGTTTTTAAAAGTTTGAGAAAAGAATATCCCAACTGGCTATACACATTTCCTACAGTTTGAAATTGTAGGAATGCATTAACAAGACAGAATGAAAATCTATATGTAGACAGCTATCGAACAGATTTGGGTTCACGCTCGATGGCAATAAGGGGCCCAGCTTGCTGGAATAAACTACCTCTGGAAATGAGAAAATGTATAGATGTTAGTTCTGATTTATTCAAAAGGAAACTTAAGCAATACTTCTTAAATTTTACTTGAATGTATATATATATCCTAGACTTTTACAATCCAATTATTGTGAATTTTATGTAAATAATTTATATTGTTATGTAGAAGAATAACCATTTTATAATGGAATAAAGGTTTTTGACTTTGACTTTGGATAATTGCCTTTGTTACACTTTGAAATGCGATATGATAAATATCCCTCCATAGACAGAAGCGGTGAATGCGAATTTGGACGTATGAAATATTGTATTTCATGTGAATATCAACACTGGAGAAATCGAATAGGCGAAAGGTTGCACAGATAAGGTTGTGTGTGTGTGTGTAAGCTTTAGAGATTGACGGGAGACTGAGGTCACAGGATTTTTTCCACGATTTATTGAAACTTCCCTGCCTTGTCCTTGTGTGCATTTGGGACCTCAATATCAATTGTTTTAAAGTTGGTTTACTTTTGTAAGTAGTTCGTTGGCGCGAGTCCGCATTTCAGTTCTTGTATTTTGTTAACTTTACATAGTTTAGTTTTGTGATAAAATTGGGGTTCACAATTTTATCATAAAATTAAATAGTGTAAATGTAACTATAGTCAATTTTTTTAAACCTGGCAAACTTGCACTTAACTTGCACTTAGCTGCTTGTCGCTGATTGGATGAATGTCGTGTTGTCCGAATCTCTCTGTTTTGTTTTCACACTGTTTCAGAATTGTGATTATACGGCCATAGATTGAGATAACCAAATTATGTAATGTTATGTAAATGCCAGTTGTATTAAGAACTTACATACCAAATTATTATATAATAGTCAACAGCTATGAAACAACACTCTCCGAAGCTGTAGACTTGAAATATGTTTCAAACGCATGATCTTTAATGTTTAAATTCCTAGCTAGATTTTTAGTGCAATCGTGCCATTGGTTGTTTGAAAAAAAAAAAAAAAAACATATTCATTGTACATTGCTGATATTGTATAACGCCTAAGAACGAAATACTATCGTAGAAATGTAAGCTTGTCAGAAAATTTGGGGTGGAGGAGTTGTCGGAGGAACCGCCTCGGGGTTGACAGAAAGTTGACGTACTCTCAGCGGGAGGTTCAAGTGCGGGTTGTGGTGTTCTTGTCTTCATAAAATAATAAAGTTGTTTATATATCATAATGTTCATTTTTTGCATTTCAAAACTTTAGTTGCTGTTGCTGTCGCCTTAATGATTTCTTTCATTGTCTTGCTAGGGCCCTGTGAAGTGAAACATTGAAAAACATTCATTATTATATTACGGCACTGACTGTAAGCCTACTGCCAGCAGCATGTATATGCCTGGTGTTTGAAGTGCCTTCATCTCTGCTTTGTTCCATATCGTCTCTTGTGGCCATGGCTGAAATAGGTGAAATCGACGACAGTGAGCCAACTGCTCGATAGCCAATTCTAAGCCGATTGATGATGGCGGTGTGTGCAGCAGACGACAACTCGCCGGCTGTTCCTTTCTGAACTCCTCCACCCCAAATGTTCGGCAACCTTACATTTTCTACAATAGTATTTTGTTCTTAGGCGTTATACAATTTTCAGCAATGTACAATAAATACGTTTTGCTTTTTTCCAAACCACCAATGGCACGATTGCACTAAAAATCTAGCTAGAAATTTAAACATTAAAGTTCATGCGTTTGAAACATATTTCAAGTCTACAGCTTCGGAGAGTGTTGTTTCATAACTATTAACTATTATATAATAATTTGGTATGTAAGTACTTAATACTTAAGTTTATTACAACTGGTATTTACATAACATTACATAATTTGGCTCTTATCTCAATCTATGGCCGTATAATCACAATCCTGAAACACAAGTGTGAAAACAAAACAGAGAGATTTGGACAATACGACATTCATCCAATCAGCGACAAGCAGCTAAGTGCAAGTTAAGTGCAAGTTTGCCAGGTTTAAAAAAATCGACTATAAATACATGAACCGAAAGGTGGACTCGCGCCAACAAACAAGATTAACAGCCAAGTGGGATAATATGTCAATTCTTACACGAGACAATAACAGCTAATCGTGTTTAAAATTGATCAACTGTTGTTAAAAGAACACTGGTTAATATCAGACTTATTCGTATGAGTATTTATCAAAATCCGGTCTGACGTCTTACGTAAGACGGTAAAAAAGACAAAAAGTTAT
The DNA here is from genome assembly GCF_015104395.2 of Macrobrachium nipponense. Lineage (NCBI taxonomy): Eukaryota > Metazoa > Arthropoda > Malacostraca > Decapoda > Palaemonidae > Macrobrachium > Macrobrachium nipponense. The sequence continues at coordinate 19,230,185 of NC_087214.1, read as the reverse complement.
GGATCAATTATTAAGCACCAACAAGCTGCTACAAGTTATTTTCTTACCATTCAAACTTCATTCTATGTACCACAGTTCCGTCACATGCATGTAAAATAACTTCAATATGATATCAAAGTGAAATCTACGCCCCTACACTGAAAAATAACCCTCAATATTGTTTCCCGATAGAACATGAAGCACGGACCACTGAAGCTATAGGCCTATGATGCTGATTGGCCAGTTTATCTACTGCCTCCCTTTAACCTCACCTTCATTCCTTTCAGTCAAAATTACTTCTCTACTTTAACCTTTATTTACTCGTTCTAGGTATCATTCCATGCATTACATTAAAAACAATATGTATGTCTATGTCTAGGCTATCTCAAATGCCCCCCAAAGCTGTTATAATTACCTGGATGCTCAAGAAGAAATATATAAACATGCAGTGTATTCCACAAAGAAAGCCAAAATCTCTCTGCCATCCATCACGCCATGCAATCAATGACTGAAATTCCTCTTCTTCTACTTCCGGCCAATAGAATACTGCAGAGCATGTTGCCTTCACCTCCCCAGACAGTATCACAGACAAAACATTACAAGCTATCTCGAATATCAACTTACACATGCAATTTACAAGTAAGAAATTATTAAAATACCTTTCATTCGTACTCGCATAGTCGGATGTCTTTTTGTTTGCCGACAATGTTAAAAAAAAGCCATTATTCAATTAAAGCCCACCGTTCGTTTATAGGGAAAAAAACCGACTGGACTAGCGGATCCAGTTTCCACCGCGTGTGAAGTCACCCTCCGAAAACGTACTTTAATACATCCTGACACCGGAGATGGGTATCAGTCACGAGTTGTTGGTGGTGAGAGCAGGAACTCAAGACCTTTTCTCTCCTTTAGAAGCAAGTATTTTCTCCAAAGTTAAAAATTAAGGTCATATTTTAAGAACAAACAGAGATTAATGAAAAGTCTGGCTCTATGCAGTGCACACTACCTCCATGATGCTTTCGAAATTTTTACTTACAATTACGAATATTTCGAAGATTGACACCATCTCGATGTTTGCGGAGTCGCTTATGTCAATAAACTTTCCATTCCATGTGCTAAATCCGCACACCACTTGTACCCATAGATGGTGGGGCACTTTCTTCACAAAGATCGTAAACAATGACTTCGACCCATGACTTATCCAAGGGAACTACGATTTTTGTTAGAAGAAGAAGCGTGCACTAGATAATTATTTAAATAAATAGTTAAACGACAGTATAAGGTCATGAATTGCATAATTTTTTTACATATTCATGATTATAAATTTGAAAATACAGTAGTACCTCGAGATACGAAAGGCTCTACTTACGAAAAACTCGAGATACGAAAGCCAATGCGAAAAATTTTACTGCTCTACATACGAAAAGTTTTCAAGATACGGAAGGTTGTTGCTGTAAAGTCCCGAGATTCGCCCGGACCACCGAGAACAATTTTAAAACTCCCGCGCCGCCAACTGAGTAAACTCGCCACCATCCTCCCACTCTCCCATTGTTCCTGATGCTAGTCACCCCATAGGTCCTGCTCTCCTATTGGTCAGCATCTACCCCTTGTGCTTTAAGTATTCTATTGGTAAAAGGTTGCTGTAAATTGAAAAACTTATTCATGCAATACATTTAATAAAAAAAATAAACAATAGGTAAAGATAGAATAAAAAATAGGAATGAATGGTTATTATACTGTTTGGTAGTTTCAGTAGTTGAAGAGAGATAATGAAAATTTATGGCTTACTGTGTAAAAGTGATTGCTTGGCAATCGTTCGATACTTGTAAGTGCTGGATGTAAACAGACGTTTGGAAGCTTTTTTTTGTTTGTTTTGGGAGTATAGTTAATGGTTACTTAATAATTATTTGAAATGAGTACATGCAATACATTTAATAAAAAATTGTGAATTAGATATCATAAAATATAAAATAAATCAGACTGCCAACAAATACTTATTTTTTAAAATTCTTCTGTTTAATTATTACGTTACGTATACGTATGTTTCATTATAGCTGTCAGTAACTCGGTATCTCCATTAGGTAAAGATAGAATAAAGAATAGAAATGAATGGTTATTATACTGTTTGGTAGTTTCATTAATTGAAGTGAGATACTAATGACAATTTATGGCTTACTGTGTGCTAGGAAAAATGATTGCTAGGCGCTCGTTCGATACTCGTAAGCCGGGTAAGAGCTGAATGTAAACAATCGATTGGAAGGTTTGTTTTTTGTTTGTTTGTGTATTATAGTTAATGATTAATTATAATTATTTGAAATGAGTACATACTGATTATTTATACATTTTATTGGCATATTCTAAGCTTTTAGCTCTTAGGTTTAGATGTCAGAATCATACACTAGGCTGCAGTATCAACCGCTAACATAGGCTAGGCTTATTGCTAAGGGACATATGCTAAAGTCCTAATATATGCAGTAAAATGGGGTTGAACATTACATGTAGTTGAATATTACTCAAGTATGTACAGTATTTTGCCTTTTTGGAGTCATATTTCTTCCCGTCAGATCGGCGTCGTAACCCTAAAACATGTGTTTTAGGCCTGGAAATATAATTTACTGGGGGTGTTTTTGGAGGGCTTGGAACGGATTAGCCATTTTACATGTAAAATGTGGTCCAAGATACGAAAAACTCATGATACGAAGGCCGTCTCGGAACGGATTAATTTCGTATCTCGAGGTACCACTGTATTAATTGTTAAAAAAGGAGCTAGATTCCCAACTCAATATCAACAGCTTTGGTGTGAACGGTACCTACGGCGTTCTTCGCGCTCCTATATTGTTCATCAGTGTTGCCAATTGGTATGTGTTTACCCTCCAGATTGGGCATAAGACTTACACAGAACTGGGGAAATAAGTGAAATTGGTGTATCTATTTGTAGTATATATACATATTATAGTAATTTTACCATTATTGCATTACTATGACTACTCGAATTCATAGAAACAGTTTGTAAAATGCATCGGCGCATGTTGAGAAGCTCCACTACATTGGCAACGATGAGTCATTTTGCCGTCTGCTCGTATTTACTTTCGAAATATCTGTAATCTAATTTTTCAGGGTTAATTTGGTTGCAAAAAAGGGATAATAGACATGAATTAAATAAGCATTTTGAAGTAATAAAGTTAAGCTAAATAATGAGTAAAGTAAACAATTAAGGGAATAAAGCTTTGCACCTCATAAACCGTGTACTCCTGTGCTGCCCGCAACTGTGTGTTGTGAGCGCTTAGGAACCAGGAACTGCAACGTAGTTCAATTGCATTTTTGAGTGAATTAAGACTAAAACATGTATAATTACAATCAAATAAGCACTGTGGAGTTTCAGTTGTGATGGCAGTAAGGATAAAACCACCGATTACAAGGTAAAATAAATTTCAGTTCAAACCATGACCCCAGGAATAAGTTTCATACTTTCACTAATATAGGCAATAAAATGTTGTTTTATTGTGCTGATTAAAACTGCAATCTTGAGTATGATCAATAAACGTTACATATATACGCTAACATAGTTCAAATGAGTATTGGGAAGCCCGGGAAAGATAGTGGCTCCGCTGCGCTTAGGAACGACACCTCACGTGGTTGCCAATATATTGGATTTCAAAACTGCCTTGAAAACATATTTTACGAAGACCTCACACGCTTAGTATAGCTTGTATGGCGCTTTCATATATCCCATAATGTTGACGAAACTTCAATCATTTGAATGGTATGCTTAAAGATGCAACTGTATTCTTGTTTCACCAATTAAATATCGAGTGAATAAGGTTGATCCACGCATGACGATAGATCCACTGCGGTGTTTCCCCCTATGCTGTCACAAGTTGCCTATTTGTCAAAGCTGGACATTGGTGTGCTTGCACTGATATATTAAGGATATAAAAAGACATTTTTATTATCTAAATATGAGGGTGTGAATGTTTTCATATGAAAGCATTGAAACGTATTAATGCGAAAATCGGTTGTATCTAGTCATAGTAAGCTAACGATATCGGAAACTATGATTTCTGCAAATCGAGAGCCACATCCACCAACAACCTTCGCTGTAACGCCAGGGCAAGGAACTATTACACTTAAATATCAATAAAACAAGGCCCTGGTTTAGCCTAATAAGTGGTAAAAGCGTTGGCTAAGATCCAATACGTAAACACTCTACGTACAAGTAGTACCTACGGACATTCAATGTTGTAATATTACAAAATTTAGCCGAGAAAATACCGTTAAATTCAGGTTAGCGTTTAAAATAGTGTTATACTCAATAACATATTTCAATTTGGTCCAACTTACAATCCTGGAAAACTATAGGATTTGGATGTCTATAAAACAAAGGTCTGGCTTAGCCTAAGAAATGGCATTTAGCCTAGGCTTATGAGTCGACTAGCCTTGGCTAAGAGCCAAAGGCGTGACACGATACAAGATCTCGGTCTGTGAACGTTTAACGTTGTAATAACACTTAATTTATCTAAATCTGGAAAACAAGAGATGCTGGAACGCATGGTGTGGAACCATTACCGGTATTTCTACAGAAGCAATCCGCGGTGGCTTAGACTATGGCAATTGACTGATTCCTATGTTATTTTAGTTACTGTACAAGATTTAAAAGTAATATCCATTCGGCCGGCTGTAACTAAGCAGTAATTGACCTTTGAAAGTTACATAATAGCCGCACCAAACTCAAAGGTATATTAAAGTTTAGTTCCAACCAAACGAAAAAAATATTCCTTACAACCCTTGTAAAGCAACTAAAATAACATTGAAAATGTCAATTGCCATAGTCTAAGTCACCGAAGAACGGTCCTATAGGAAGGTACCAAGTATTCGTTACAGTGAAGGAAATGTAAACACAGCCGCCATGTTTAAATTCCCCAACCACCACGGAGCCATATGTTCACAAAGGGGGGGGAAAGGGGGGTAACGCACAGCCCGGGTGGGCGGGGTAAGGCGGAAGGTACGAGTTGTCTTAGCAGCACCCCACTGAATAGTAACATACCTTGACGCAACTTTCGGCGAAAGCCTAACACTCACTTTCCTAAAACATAATAATTAAGAATAATGTTTGGACCTTACCTTAAAGGGGCGGAGGGTACAAAGCAGCAGCTGCCTTTAAGAATGCGTGGAGGCGGGTCTTGGGTTCCTCAAAATGCAGCCTTGAAAATAAGCAACAGCCAAGTACCCGACGAAGTTATACATTCTCCTCCCGTATCTTGGAGTCGACTGCCGGAGTTTCCCTCCACCTCCTTTCTATAGTATTAGTATGGGCAACCGCTTTGGTTTTCTGGGTCCCACAAAGTCATCGAGTGGTTGACTGTCAAGTGGACATAACCTTCATCTCGCAGGCAGTCATAAGCCCTCCAACAGTCAGAATAATAGTGGTACCCGGCACAATGTATTCTTTGATAACTGCAAGCAGAGTCCCACTCGTACCGTCGGTTCGGGTACGGGTAACAACGAAAAAAAACTCGCGGGTCTGCCTGGCAGATTACCACCGAATACCCACTGGCCATTTCGATAAGGCGACTACGTTGTATTTTCTTCTCCCAAACTTCGCCTCATCGATTTCAACAATTGTGCCGGGCCACCTATTTGCTTCTTCTGTTGGAAGCACCAATTAACTATGACCTGAAATAAAAGTCAGTGTTAGGGGAGGTAATAAGTAGGGTAAATTTCTAATAATACAAGGCAGGTTGTGTATGAGAGAGAGGGAGGGGGGGGAGAGCGGGGGAGAAGGAGGGGGTATGAATGGAAAATGGTGAGGGGATAAGCAAAATACTTACTTCCGGGAGAAGCTGGCCAATCATTAATTGTCGAGTCCGACAGTCCAAAGTTGCTGTTCTGCAACCTTGTAAGAAAAAAATCACTCACATACAGGTATGCGAAGAACAGAGAACCAAGTGCCCTTAAACAATGAAAAGTAGTAAGAACAGCGTTTTTTCGCTTTCTTACTATGTGGTCGATAAGACCGGTCACACCTAAAGGTAAACGTGGGAGGAAAAATACCACCAATTATAACATGAAAATATGGAGTAGTCATCAAATGGTATAGTGTAATATAATATTGCCATGAATCTAGGGCCGGGTCATATCACGGTTACATGTAGGAATCCAACAAACTATTCGTAAGGTATTTGCCTAAAGCACTTTTTTTTGCAGATCTAGGCGGCACTCAGTTCCCACAATGGGGGCAAAAGACCTGCTTCCTCAGGAGGGGCCGTGGTCCTGGCATAAACAGACCAGCCGTCACAATTACCTGAGTAATAAGCAGAAAAATCTTTGTAACTGAATGGGGGCAAAAAAAAGACCTGCTTTCTCAGGAAGGCCGTGGGTCCTGGCAAAACGACATTAGTCGATCATAATTACCTGAGTTAAAAGGCAGAACAAAATCTTTGTAACTCATGTAACAATTGTTACATGAAGTTGGCAAAGAGTTCCTGGTGAGGAGGGGCTGGGGCGAGCGTGAAGTAGATGCAGCAGTGGATGTCATGGCGGCAGATTCAACAGTGATGGAGTTCTACAGTTAGGAGGTGGCAGAGGCCAGACCGTAGAAAACTAGGGTAGGAGAGGTGGGGTGGAGTAGTAAAAATGCTTTGATGCTATTGGTTGAGGCAGGGTGGGGCTGAGGTAAATGAACAAGCACTTAACAAGATAAGTTGGCAATGTTAAGGGTAATAAAAGTAAATGGGTAGTTAAGGAACTAAATGTAAATGTGGGATGGGTTCAAAATATGAATTAATACAAATACATATATAACGCCCAGGAGGGGTGGGATTTTAAGTCCTGGGTAGTAAATGTTGTTATAGGGCCTATAGTTGTTTTAATAAATACAAAAGACCAAATTAAACATAGGTTAGCATATAACAAAACTAATTAAACTTGTAGGGGATGTTGCCTGACCAGGGGTGGGGTTGGACCTGCTGTAACCCCCCTTAAAGAACCAAACCAACCTAACATAACCTAACCTAGCAGGGGATGTAACCTTACCTAGTAGGGAACTTAACCTAGTAGGCAATGTTGCCTGACCAGGGGGGCTTTGCCCCCAGTACCCCCCCTTAAAGGCCTAACTTAACCTAGTAAGGAATGTAACTTAACCTAACCTAACCTAGTAGGGAATATTGCCTGACCAGGGGGCTTCGCCCCCCCGTACCCCCCCTTAAAGGCCTAACCTAACCTAGTAAGGAATGTAACCTAACCTAACCTAGTAGGGAATATTGCCTGACCAGGGGGGCTTCGCCCCCCCCCTTAAAGGCCAAACCTAACCTAGTAAGGAATGTAACCTAACCTAACCTAACCTAGTAGGGAATATTGCCTGACCAGGGGGGCTTCGCCCCCCCGTACCCCCCACCCCCCTTAAAGGCCTAACCTAACCTAGTAAGGAACGTAACCTAACCTAACCTAGTAGGGAAATACTAGGCCTAACCTAACCTAGTAAGGAATGTAACCTAACCAACCTAACCTAACCTAACCTAGTAGGGAATATTGCCTGACCAGGGGGGCTTCGCCCCCCCGTACCCCCCCCTTAAAGGCCTAACCTAACCTAGTAAGGAATGTAACCTAACCAACCTAACCTAACCTAACCTAGTAGGGAACATTGCCTGACCAGGGGGGCTTCGCCCCCCTGTACCCCCCCTTAAAGGCCTAACCTAGTAAGGAACGTAACCTAACCTAACCTAGTAGGGAAATACTAGGCCTAACGTAACCTAGTAAGGAATGTAACCTAACTAACCTAACCTAACCTAACCTAGTAGGGAATATTACCTGACCAGGGGGCTTCGCCCCCCCGTACCCCCCCTTAAAGGCCTAACCTAACCTAGTAAGGAATGTAACCTAACCTAACCTAACCTAGTAGGGAACATTGCCTGACCAGGGGGGCTTCGCCCCCCCGTACCCCCCCTTAAAGGCCTAACCTAACCTAGTAAGGAACGTAACCTAACCTAACCTAGTAGGGAAATAACTACTAGCCTAACGTAACCTAGTAAGGAATGTAACCTAACCAACCTAACCTAACCTAACCTAGTAGGGAATATTGCCTGACCATGGGGGCTTCGCCCCCCATACCCCCCTTAAAGGCCTAACCTAACCTAGTAAGGAATGTAACCTAACCAACCTAACCTAACCTAGTAGGGAACATTGCCTGACCAGGGGGGCTTCGCCCCCCCGTACCCCCCCCTTAAAGGCCTAACCTAACCTAGTAAGGAACGTAACCTAACCTAACCTAGTAGGGAAATACTAGGCCTAACGTAACCTAGTAAGGAATGTAACCTAACCTAGTAGGGAATATTGCCTGACCAGGGGGGCTTCGCCCCCCCGTACCCCCCTTAAAGCCTAACCTAACCTAGTAAGGAATGTAACCTAACCAACCTAACCTAACCTAACCTAGTAGGGAACATTGCCTGACCAGGGGGGCTTCGCCCCCCGTACCCCCCCTTAAAGGCCTAACCTAACCTAGTAAGGAACGTAACCTAACCTAACCTAGTAGGGAAATACTAGGCCTAACGTAACCTAGTAAGGAATGTAACCTAACCTAACCTAACCTAGTAGGGAATATTGCCTGACCAGGGGGGCTTCGCCCCCGTACCCCCCCTTAAAGGCCTAACCTAACCTAGTAAGGAATGTAACCTAACCAACCTAACCTAGTAGGGAATATTGCCTGACCATGGGGGCTTCGCCCCCCTAACCAAACCTAACCTAGTAGGTAACCAAGTAGGGAATGTAACCTAACCACCCCCCCCCCCCCCCCCCCCCCCCCCCCCCCCCCCCCCCCCCCTGGTATCCACCCTTGAAGAACTAACCTAGCCTAACCGGGTAACCCCCTTCAAGGAAGTAAACTAGTAGGTAAACCAACATATAACAAACTAAACCTAAGGGTATGTTGCCTAACCGGGCATGGGATTCGGCCCCCAGTAGTAAAATGACATATAAACCTAACTTTGATGGGTGTGGAAGTGTTGTAAAATGTAAAAAGTAACCATACATAACTGCATAATAGTAAGGAAACTGGAAGGGAGGTGTAAATGTAATGTCTGTAAAAGTGTATATGGAATATATTGAAATGTAGGTTTTATAAATAATGGTAAACTATATATTTAAATGTTATATATTTAAATGTAGGTTTTATAATAATAATGGCAAACTTTAATCTAGGTATTGGTATCGGTGAGAAATGCATTGTAAATGGTGTAACATAAAGAGCCAGTCGTGAATACTGGAAAGGGGAGGGATTGACTTGTGTATAAGTGATATAGGGAGTGTGTATGTAATATGCAACGCAATGTGCAACTTCACGTAACAGGTAGGTAGGTAGGTATCGAAACGTCCTAAAACTGAGTTCTATATCAACACGTAGGCATTTTTAGGTGTCTGTCCTCAATTATAACATAATATTTCAAGTTTATATATGGTGAAATGATTAGGTGGGGATATTTCAAACGTTATTATACAAATACTATGGAAAAATGAAAAGGAATAAACACTAGAATTCACATAACATGTTTAATAAACAAATTAGGTAAATGCTTTTAGGTAACTCAACGTATGGTTACCAGCCAGAGTTCCCAGATGACACCACTACCAACCAGCCACCAAAGTCTACCATGAAACCCAGCCAAAATTCCGCCATATGGAAATCCAAACCAACCCAATAACCGGCAAATATATGTGCGTTATATTTATCTTTATAAATGCATATTTTTATCATATATATGCTTGTATAGCGGCATCATAGTTTTAGTTAGATATATAAACTAATATAAGAATACAGGAAAAAAAACGAGAGTGAATTGAAATTTTTGAAATGAGGCTCGTTCTCTGAGAATCCGGCGGCCTGTTTTGTGGTCGTCTGGTGGTGTGTGTGATTTTTATTTTAATTCCCCATCTACATATTTTGCTTAAATGTTACCAAAGTTTTTACTGAAAACCTATTCAAATTCCCCAAGATTTCCTGAAAACCTTCAAAAATTCCCAATCTGGGGAGAGATTCCTAAAAACGTGGGATCAGTGTTTAGCTCAAATAGAAAGTATTTGAAAACCAGCCAAATACCACTAACCAGCCAAAGTGAATTTTTTAACACCCACCCACCAAATTATGGAAAAAAAAAGCCAAATTTGGTGAGAAACTGCCAAATCTGGGAACCCTGTACCACCCAATGCTTCACTCAGTCCGGTAGCAACGTAGGGGTCATACTGTAACGTGTTTGGCTAAATACATGTATCCCTCCCGTAAACCCCATTTCTTTCCTCACTAAGCAGTCTGAGTTTAGGCCAAAAGCTCCCTTACAGTTAGCGCATGCACAGTAGCATTAGCGCATGCGTAGTAGGATTCAGTGTTGTGGTAGTAGTAGTAGTAGACGAATATGGATGTGGAACGGCTCCACTATCGCTAGTTTGTTACTTATCTCTTATTTCCGCCTGTATTTCATGTTTTTAAAAGTGATAAATGTGGGAAATACCACAATAACACGGCAAAATCACCCCCCAAGTGGTTTCTCACCCCACCAAAAAACCCCGGTGTTCCCACTGGGGTCCCCCTTACCGTAGGATAGAGTTGGGGTTTTGGGTGTCCCCACCCAAAACCCCGGTTCCCAATGGGAATCCCCTTACCGTAGGATAGAGTTCAAAGGTAAATTAGAGTCGTCCGAATAAATATTACTTCAAATTCTTGTTCAGGAGGTAAAACTGCATAGAAAAACCGCAACTGCCATACTCTGGGCCGCCGCGGATAGGTACACTAGATCTACCCCATTACCTTCTTCCAGGCCCTGAGGAACGTCGTAGATGAAGCCAAATTAATCAAATTAATCGTACGCTAAATTTTCATTCACTCGACAACACACACGCAATTATATCTTTCAATGCTCTTGAAACAAACACTGGCACTTGGAGAAGTTAAACAAACCGCTCATCGGAGACACTAACGAGAGGACCAAACCACTGGACTCCCTCTCGGGGGTAGACACAACCACTTTGGTAGCCAAGAGGCAAGACAGCAACTCTGACGGTCTGCCCACGGCCACCCGGCAAATTCTCCGTCAGCCCTCCGTCAGTAGGTAACTGTTTAAATGCTTGTAATAAACTTTAGCCTTATCATTAGCGGAAAGACTAATCAAAATGAACTTTCATATTGATATGCACAGACTAAATATCTAAAAGATAATCTTATTATACATTATAAATATTATCTGTTTATTACTTTATAAAATTACATATAAAAAGTTTTTAACTTCTCTCGATACAGAGCTAAACAGTTTAAACACCCTGGTCCAGTTGTTATCAACCTCCCCACACAGCAAGGGACCCCAGGATCGATCTCAAGAGGGAGAAACGATTTCCTGAAAAATCAATTAAGCCTATAGTGAATTATGCACCTGATAGTAACATGAATGTGTTTTGCTTGGTTAGCTGACAGGAAGGATTCTCTCTCTCTCTCTCTCTCTCTCTCTCTCTCTCTCTCTCTCTCTCTCTCCTGATGTTGGAAGAGTCCAAAGGTCCACTCCAGACTACTGACGGCACTACCCCTAAGAGAGTTATGCTGTTGAATAAGTGACAAAATCCAGGGCTCTGATGATGGCGTAAAAGACGTAAAAGAATTTTTGATGCAATGTGATCGTCGAACATAAAGTTCCTCTGGCTTTATACAAACCACAGAACTATTTGATCTTGACTTTGAAAAAGACTTTGTTATCCTTTTTTGTACATTCTTTTGTTTTTACTCTTCTGTGTCTGTTGTGTGTCTCATTTGGTGTTGTGTTATGGTACTCTGAAAAAAAGGCCTTTTAATTTTCCACCTTTGTGGATAACAGCTTAGTCTCACACCAGAGTCCATTACTGAACTTCAAGTTGATGAAACATTATGAACTGTGAACAAAAGATTGTGAATTTCGCGTAAGCAAATATATCTGTATTTGTTGTATGTCGTTAAAATACAGATAAAATTAAATACATCATTCCATAACGAGAGAGGAAATAGACGGTGAAGACTTTGGAAGGAAAATGAAAGGGAAATTGAGAGTAGAAATGTTTGAAAGTGTAACAGGAGGAAAACCTCCTGTAGTTGAAGAAGCACTTCGTCCGGAGAGGGTTGAGGAAAGTAAGACGGAAGAAATAGAACATGAACGGAGGTACAGTAAAATGAAAGAAAGGGGGTTGCAGCTAGGGGCCATGGAAGGGAGGTTGCAAAGAACTTCTTCAGTAATCCCTACAGTACACCGCGTGAGGTGCACTGACGGTTCTATCCACCTACGGGATGGTGATGTCTTTGGTCACCATAGAGTAAACATAAACAGAAACGTTCTGTTTACAAACGTAACTGAACAGGAAAACATTTAAATATTTAAAGTTGACATCAATAAAAACATGACATTTAAACCAATTGTAGTCTTAGTCTCTATAGAGACCACATTAAAGGCCTCTTAAAAGTGACAGCCATCAAATTCAGACCAGACTTTCCTGAACTCACAACAGACTCGGCTGTCCCTTGAGGACGGCAATGGGTCACAATGCGTCCCAGAAATGGGAACGCGAGATTCAACTTTATTTCATTCTCTGGACATCATAAGCCTTTCCCCTTCTATGGCTGTCCAGTTCATTCATGACTTATCAACTTGTTTACAAGAGGTACCGTGAAATTTCAGCAATGACGATGAAACTGCAAGAAATTATTATAAACCAGGTCCTTTCTAATAATGAAGTCGCAACGAATAAACAATTCAAAAAGGTAGAGACACAGAGAGATAATAAAATTTAACGAACAAAACAATACAAAGAGAGAGAGAGAGAGAGAGAGAGAGAGAGAGAGAGAGAGAGAGAGAGAGAGAGAGAATAAAACGTAACCAACAGGGGCAATTTATCTGCAACACATTTTCTGTCAACTTCCTCCGGATTCACCAGAAGAGACCAGAGAACAGAAGAGGTCCACTTCCAGCAATCAAGTCAAGAACTGAGGCCTTCAATTGCAGAGGCAGAGTCACTCAACATCCAGACATCTCATCGGCATTTGCTTCAGACCATCAATTCTATTCTCTTAGTGAAACTGGGTCCGATCGGCAATCGGATGGTTGGCCACTGAATATCACATCCCGGCTGTAATCACAAAGCCAGTGACTGTAAGTGGAGACTGAATCTTCGGCAAATGCTGGATAATAATCATATGAAGCAATGGTTTGGACAGTCATCATGTTCTCGGCTTGTAGCTAACATGTTTGTGACGTGTGATAAAAAGTCATTAAACTTGTATTCAACATGTTTGTGATATGTCTGCAATAAGAACAAGTCACTGACATATAGTTAACATGTCTATGACATGGGAAATAAAAAATCACTGACTTGTATCTAACATGTTTGTGACGTGTGTGCATTAAGAACAAGGCGTCAACTTGCATTTTACATGTTTGAAACATGTGTGAGAAGTTGTCAACATTTATATGACATGCTGAATAGCATTTTGGACGTACCCTAAGCCTCATAATCATGATTAAAGAGGAAAAATGGAAGAGTTACTGCAATCGAGCTGACATACTGACGGCCATTAGGGTGTTGACAACATGTCCCATCAACCCTGACGCTTCTTCCTTTGTGGCCGAAGGGAATCCGATGTCCTCAGACAAATCTCAGGTCACTTCTGCTGCTTTGTGTATTGACCTCCTCCCTCTCATTTTGGTCAAAGGAATTGGTCTGCCATTATTCCGTTTTTTATTTATAAATTGCAAAATGCATCAGTTGTATATAGTATTCTGTGATGGTTACGTATTCTCACTGGCTGGAAAATGAAGTGGATTAAAAATTAGGAAAGGATCGAGTAATGAAAACTGAAGTAAAAATAACCATTGTTTAAAAAAAATTCATATGGAAAAGATAACACTTTATAGCAAAGTTTAAAAGAACAAAACTGACATAAAGAAAATAATAATGAAAAATTTTTGGGATATTAAATATCAGAAAGTTTTACCAACGACGGAGAGTTGCCATCAAACCACTTGGCTGGCGATTTCAACGTTAATGGAAATACTTTCAACATTGAAACTCGCCCCCCCCCCCCCCCCCCCCCCCCACACAGCCCTTGACTTGGAGAATTTCTATAGCATCACTCTCTCTCTCTCTCTCTCTCTCTCTTCTCTCTCTCTCTCACACACACACACACACACACAGCCCTTGTCTTAGTTGACGTGGAGAATTTCTATATCATCTATCTCTCTCTTTCTCACACACACACAGCCTTTGACTTGGCGAATTTCCATATCATCTCTCTCTCTCTCTCTCTCTCTCTCTCTCTCTCTCTCTCTCTCTCTCACACACACACACACACACACAGCCCTTGACTTGGAGAATTTTCCATCCCCCTTTCTCTCTCTCTCTCTCTCTCTCTCTCTTTACGCCTGAAGCTGTAGACTTTATTGGGCCACATAAATTTTTTTCCATTTTAACAATCTTGTTAAATTCTTCAAAATCTTCGATCTGTCCTCCCAGTCATTAACCTGTCAACACCTGGGTCACTTCCCTTAACCTTCCAGTAATGCCCAGACTCAAATTATAGGCATTTTTCTTTCCCAAATGTAAAAAAAAGTTCATTTACCATTTGGAAAACTTAATTTTTTTTATCGGTCGTTTTCTGAAGCTTTTGTAGCCTTCTTCAAATAACATTAACGTCAATACCGTTTACAACAGACAACACAACATTACTGTGTTAATGTAAATTGTAAATTAACGCCCAACGAGGAATAATTTACTATTCAAAGATTAATTTACCTTCTGTAAAAGTTCCAGTCATTTACTGTCGTTTTGTGAAGCTTTTGTACCGTCTTCAAACTAAATGAACGGCAGCAGTATTTACAAAAAGACAATATTATAGTGTTGATGTAAATTGTAAATTCATGTCCAACAGAGGTAATTCAACACCTACTTTAGCCTACGAGAAACTTATTTTTTTTTTTTTTTTTTTTTTTTTTGAGGTTTTAGTCCCCTCTCCAAACGAAGTGACCATCAACACTATTTACAAAATCATACTAATATTTTTATGTAAACTGTAAATTAACTTCCAACATAGGTAATTGCTACTCAAAGTTATTAATGTATTTATTTCAAAGATCACTTTCTTCTAACGAAAAAAAAATGATCGAAATGAATTGTTATCAAGTCTCTCAACTTGTTCTACTTCAATCAATCTCAACAAATATTACAAACACCAGAATCTAAATAACAATTATGAGAGAAATATGTAACCATTCGGAGATCTATGCGATTAGGCAGTGTTGTTCAAATGAACAAATGATTTGCAGAACCCAGTTTACTGACTGGATCTGTAATCATTACACAACACTTTTCTGGAGACGAATCAACTAACAGAACCTGTTGCTCACTGGAATCCCTCAGAATTCTATACTGCATTTGTCTCGGGTAAACTTTAACTCTCTCTCTCAGGGCCATACATATATAGAAGAAAGATTTTTTTCAAATTTATTCATAAAGAAAATTTAGAAAGTATGCCAAAGTTTCTGAATTCATATATATGCTATAGTAGATTCACATCAACCGTGCATCTGATGTCTAGGTAAGTCTGTTACGACGCTCCTGATTGGCTGTTGATAAGCCAATCGCAGGGCTGGAAATTGTCCAGAGAGGTCACATAGGCAGGATGTAGCTGTTCCACCTCTCCCGAGGGATACTTTTGCAAGATGTATCCCTCAGGAGAAGTGGAACATACATTCTGTCAATGTGAACTCTCTCGAGAGACTGAGAGTTTCCAGCGGCCAGCCCTATGATTGGCTTATTAATAGCCAATCAGGAGAGTCATAAGGGACTGGCCTAGACATCAGATACACGGTTGATGTGTATCTACTATAGGGTGTAGAATAATCGTGTTCACGTTTAAGGAGAAACTCCCAACATTATCTTCCATTCTTTCGTCTTGCTGTCCAACACCTCTAACTGTTATTTCGTAGTGCAAATGTGAGGTTTTCTCACAGATCAACCTTTAGATCGTCTCCTTTATCTTCTGGATCTCTCTATCTTGCTGTCCAACCACTCCAGCTCCCTCTTTTCAGTGCCTTTAAGTTCTGAATGGCCTCGTGTGCCCCAGTGCTGGGCTTGACAGCCTGACTTCCATTGGCAAATCAATCTTCAGTTTCCTCCTAACTATTTCCGGTGAGTATCAATACCAACAATTTTAATCTCCTACAAAGTTTCCAGACTGAAACAAGATGGAATTATTATTGTTATCAACATCAAGAAATAACGAAACCACCAACGAGAGAAAAATGGGAAAAGGTGGACGAGGAGAGAGAGAGAGAGAGAGAGAGAGAGAGAGAGAGAGAGAGAGAGCGAGCTTTGACCCACCATCTTTGGCCAAAGCATTCTGAAGTCAACTTCAAAGGTAGGTACATCCTTCTCTCTCTCTCTTCGTCTTCTCTCTCTGCCTCTCCTCCTTTTTTACCTTATGAGGGATTCTTAGTCCTCAGGGCGATCCTTGTCCTTCTGAGGATTTTTAGGGGCGTTATATGAAATGGGGTTGCGGTGGTTGGGGTGGGGGGAGGGACGGTGAAGGGAGACGTATTTCAGGTCCGGCCAATAACCCGAAAATTGTATTTTACCTGTGCCGAGAGGGGAAAGTGTTCTCTCTCTCAGTAGAGGAAAAGACCCCATAAAGACTCCACTTTTCTAGCCCCGCCCCCCCCCCCCAAGGGGCGTGGCTACCCCCCTCCCCCTCCCCTGATTGGCTCATGTACGTACGTGAGGCTTAAAAAGGGGCGGGGCAACCCCCAAAAACCCCCAAAAGGGGCGTGGCCACCCCGACCCATATAGACTCCACTTGTCTGGGGGGTGTGGCCACCCTGACCCCATATAGACTCCACTATTCTGGGGGGCGTGGCCACCCCTGACCCCAAATTGACTCCATTTGTATTATAAGCTCATGTACGTACATGAGCTCATAATTGACTCCATATTATGACCCCAAGTCATGTACGTACATGAGCTCATAATTGACTCCATTTGTCTTACAAGCTCATGTACGTACATAAGCTCATATTAGGGGGCGTGGCCTCCCCTAACCCCAAATCGACTCCACTTTTCTACACCTGTGACGTCACATAACTATAAGGGAATAAAACCATCCTTTCAACCCTCCACTATTCTGGGGGGCGTGGCCACCCCTGACCCCCAAATTGACTGTCCATTTTGTCTTACAAGCTCATGTACGTACATAAGCTCTATCAGGGGGCGTGGCCTCCTAACCCCAAATCGACTCCACTTTTCTACTGTGACGTCACATAACTATAAGGGAATAAAACCATCCTTTCAACCCTCACTATTCTGGGGAGCGTGGCCACCCCTGACCCCAACATAATTGACTCCATTTGTCTAACAAGCTCATGTACGTACATGAGCTCATATTAGGGGGGCGTGGCCTCCCCTAACCCCAAATCGACTCCACCTTTCCTACCCCTGTGACGTCACGTAACTCTAGGGAATTAAAAAAACCAACATTTCAAACCCCTCACCCCAAATTGACTCCACTATTCACCAATGTGAACGTCACGTAACTCTCTGGGAATAAAACCATTCTTTCAACACCCCCGACCCCAAATTGATCCACCTTTCCTACCCCCTGTGACGTCACGTAACTCTACGGGAATAAAAACCAGCATTTCAACCCCTCACCCCAAATTGACTCCACTATTCTACCACTGTGACGTCACGTAACCCTCCTTGGAATAAAACCATTCTTTCAACCCCCGACCCCAAATTGACTCCACCTTTCCTACCCCCTGTGACGTCACGTAACTCTCCGGGAATAAAACCAACTTTCAACCCCTCACCCCAAATTGACTCCACTATTCTACCCTGTGACGTCACGTAACTCTCTGGGAATAAAACCATTCTTTCAACCCCGACCCCAAATTGACTCCACCTTTCCTACCCCCTGTGACGTCACGTAACTGACGTCACGTACTCTCCGGGAATAAAAACCAACATTTCAACCCCTCACCCCAAATTGACTCCACTATTCTACCCCTGTGACGTCACATAACTTCTCTGAGGAATAAAACCATTCTTTCAACCCCTGACCCCAAATTGACTCCACCTTTCCTACCCCCTGTGACGTCACGTAACTCTCCGGGAATAAAAACCAACATTTCAACCCCTCACCCCAAATTGACTCCACTTTCTACCCGTGATGTCACGTAACTCTACGGGAATAAACTTGACCCCACCCCGACCCCATATAGACTCAGTCACTGTTTTTTGCGACTCATGTCCCCTTTAATGTTTTCAAAGTAAACGGGCGGGACGTACTCATCCTCTCCTATAAAATCTCTAAATTTATATATGCACATTGCGAATATACTCTCTCTCCCTCCCTCCCTCCCTCCCTCCCTCCCTCCCTCCCTCCCTCTCCCTCTCTCTCTCAGCCGTTACATTTTGTTTTATATATATATACACAGCTGCCTTAGATATTCAGAGTATCATGATAAAAGGATATTTGGCGACTGACTTCATCCACATGTGATATCTCCCCCAATAACCATAGAGTCAATGTATCTGATGAGAATCCCGCACACACACAAAACATAGAAAGAAACGAGACCTTATCGCCATATTTGCCCAGCTGACTTCACCCCAACGTGAAATTTTATTTTTCATAGAATTTGAGTCATAATCTAGGTGGCGAACACAAGGACAAAAGGTACACATTTCAATTTTGTTTATTTATTATACCAAGTTTGAAAGAGGTTGAAAAATCAAATTACAGACGGAATTGTTATTTTATATTTATAACCAATCTTAAATACAGGGGAATGAATTAATATTCCATACAAATACATACATTAGAAAAAAACTGTACAAACACGAACGCGATAATATGCGCATTCGCTTTTTCAAAAACAATACTTCAACGAAACATACTACGGCTACTATATTTTCTAACCTGTTCCTTCACATCACAGCCCTTAGTATATACCACAAACATCTTCTCCAGCACTTTCCCGACCGTGTATCGAAGACGACGACGTTTCATCTAACACTCAAAGCTTTTAAATTTAGCTAACAAGTTTTTCATATATAAATCTTCCACACACCTTTTCCTCCAACAGGGATAAATTCTTTTTCATTATAGCACGCAGCATATTTTACCAATTTTGCTCATTTCATCACTGAATGTAGCTAACACAGGTAAAATATTGATTCAACCAAGTCGTATTAACCAGTCCGCTCTGACCGATAGCCAGCGGGAAAGATAACATATTTGACATAGTCATACGATGATTTAAATAATTCTTCCTTCAATTTCTTGACCGAAGAAAAAAAAGTGATTGAACCTCATTTGTTTGGTATCTCTGCCCAAACGATCGGCGTGATCTTCATCTTTGGAATAAGCCACGTCTTTTGCTTTTGCGTATTCATTATCTTCAATGGGGGCACCAATACCAGTATTGTTGTTAATAAGGTAGTTATGGTGAGGTAGATCAACTTCTTCGTCGCATTCCCAAGATGCGCTAGTTTTCAGGTCTTTTCACAATGGCGGACCCTTCAATACCCCTATCACGAAGACAGGCATATGATGCACCAGTGCGAGAATATCGAAAACCTGCCAATTCGGCATATGGATAAGCTCGAATGACGTCCGCCACAACACCGTAATTCCTGCATGTCACACCAGTTTAGTGGCCACTACTAAACCAACATTTCCTCTTCCTGAACTTTATTTTCGGACAAGTTCCCGCAAAACTCAACTTACAAGAGGAGGCTGATGAAAGCCATGGCGAGAGTTCACGTCTTGAATGTGGACAATCCTTCAAGAGATAATGAACTACGAAAAGCCCCGCTACCCAAGACCCCTTTATTTCACATCACTGATTACAAACCGTCTGTGACAAAATGCATCAAGCCTCTCCCAGCAATGATTCAGACTAACATGAATAAACAAGTCTTATCATTCCCTCACACCAAAGGTCATCCATACATGACTCATTTTTATCAAAATCAGTATCACTCCAGTCATGTTTCTCGCAGACACGAAATAAACAAGCCTTATCATTTCCTCACGACAAAGGCCGTCCACACACACACACACACACACACACACACACACTAGACTCATATATAAAACTTCCACACATCTTTCCTCCAATGGGGATAAATTCTATCGTACAAGGCGTGAACTTCATCTTTGGAATACAATACTTCATCGAAACACCATATGTCACACCTGATTATTACTTCCAACTGAACACCATAAATACAACCGACAAGGGAAAATTGATGTTATTCCTACCCAAAGTGTATAGAGTAAGTGCAACCCACCGACCCTCCGTCCCTCAAGTATTTCTCTTGACCGAAACGTCATTTCCCTCCGTCACTATTCAGTAAGTAGCATATAAAACACTTTCCATTTACTTGAACATATAGTATAGTAAATATTAAAAACAGCAATAAGATTCATCTGTATATGGATAGATATTCTTATAAAATAATGTACCCGATGAAAGAAGCGGAATATATAAAACAGTCATTATTCCTCCCTTTCAGATATGGGAAATAACTCTAATAGTGAACGTCAGCCGACGAAGTAGCCAACTCAAGTCAGCAGGACACTAATTACTATATTTGGTGTTGGAGCCCCCCCCAAACTAATTTTTATTGGGAAAGGTGGAAAACTGGGTCATGACCATGAAGCAGGAGAAAGAAGAAGAAGTAGCATGGAGATGCAAAACCAACTACCACTGGCAGCCCACAACAGTGGGACAACCCCCGACCAACTTCGCCACCACCCAACTCAACTGAAGGAAACGAGCAACCCGGTGAAGGTATGTAAAAACCGATGTGTTATATATTTATTTAATAATAGTTCCTGATTCCATAGAAACACGCACTCTTTTTCTTCCTTCTCCGTTTCCCTGTTTTTCCGTTCAAATGCATTATGGGCATAGTAAAAAACACATATATAATTATCATAAGGATTATTGACCACATAAAGAGTTTACAAATTCAATACACTAATTGCTGTCAGACCGTCTCAGCACGCATCCCAATATAACTTCACGTGTATCCTTATTTTAACCTGAATATGCCGAAAAACGTTTAAGAGGAAACGACTAAGACGTCTTAGCAGTTTAACACCGACATTCATGGGCGAATGATTCTCACAGTCATCCTGAAATAAGTAAAAAAGTTATGTGATTGAAGGTGTATGATACATATATAGAATATATCCTTAATAGAATGTAAATGGAGTAATATAAAAATCAAAGAAACAAAAAATATGCATTTACCTTAGTTGTCAAGATGCGGAGACATTCCTTGTACGTAATAGCACGTTTGACCCCCGACCCCTCCAATGTGAACATTTAAACTTTTTCAAATATTTAAAATAATATCCCGTTATCCATTTATCATTACTCCCAACCGAGTGAATGAGAATACATTTTGTAAAGGATAATACTGCTTTCACACCACGGTGACTCACGCAATGAACAAAAAAAAACTAACGTAAAGACCGCACTTGTACGATTTATCAGGTTGTTGATTTGTTTTATTAGGCGGATAGAGGTTATATTCGGGATGCGCATATATAAATTTAGAGAAGTCATTCGAATAAACTTTTGGATTTATACCGTAACTATCAAAAAGAAGATTATATTTCTAGGTGATTTTTCCACGTAAAAAACATACCCAATAGACCAACAATATTAATATCAGTAGACGAAGATAATGTATTAGATATAAAAACTAAAGGTTTAATTCTACTTTCGGCAATGTCAATAATCCTACTTCCATCCGAAGCGAAACACATCCTAAATATTAACCCTGGTCACCGAGTGAACCTTTTAACTTTATTATTTCAATTTCTTTTGTATCCATTCCATTTAACCCCTAACATCACACTGGAATAACCCTATCTGCATCCACCGTTAAAATACCCTTGGTATCCCCAAAGTAAAATAATTGCAAGGGCTAGGCGTAGCCGTACCCAGCCTGATCGATATTCGCAGGTTTGCCGAAATTTCCACTGGCATGGAATCTTCAACATCTTCCACCACAAAATAAAGCAGTAAATAGCTCTACCATTTTTAAAACTATCATAAGTGATCAGATTATCACCGCCATCCCCTATACTTTTCTGCGTCTCGTGATATAATTGCATGATGGTATTAGGGAAAAACTACATTGAATATTATATACCGTATTCCATTAACGGTAATATGTATATTATTTAAATCAAAAGATTGAAAATATAGACTATTGGTCGCGTAATCACCTGAAAATGTTTCCATATCAATCATGGCCAATGTGATTTTTTCAGGTATACGACTGTTAAAAGGCTGATCAATTAAATCGAATTTTCATTTGCCCAATAATGTATGTCTTGTATAAAGTCTTATCAAATATATATTGTATAGGATTAACTGCTATCGCTTCATTTAAAGCGACATTGCGTATAATGTGGGGTACTCTATCGATCCATAATTTAGCCTTTTCTATATTCAGCACATTTAAATGTCCGTCTGTGTGGGCGCCCAATAACCCAGTTATTATTCGCTAATTCGAGTCTAAGTCTCAAATCAACCGAATCCAGTAAATACATGTCTATAGTCGCTATATCCAAAGAAGTGGAAAATATGTATGCACGCCCCTCGTTTTAATGTCACCATAACTTTTGTTTCGTCTCCCACCTGCTGGTTTGACCGAAGGTATTGGCAGTAAATTGCCGAGTTACCCCGTGTGTTACATGATAGTCATCGTATAAAAATCCGCCCGCCGGTGGTAGGTAATGAGAGGGTTTTAAAAATCATTTTCAACATTTTGATATATGATTGATAGTTAAATACCGGACAGGATTCCACCAACTTTCATTCAAGAAAACGGAAGCGGATTTAAATAATGTATTACTAATACCATTAACGACAGACACATGGACATCATCCGCTAATTGCGTGTTGTCCCTATCTATTGTGATATATAATTCTAAAGCTATACTTGACAAATCTAAGAAAGAACCTGCCACCCCATTAACGCGAAATTCTATATATTTATCAGTAGAACTTGATTTATGGAAATATTACAAGGTGTAAAATCCCAGTCTTTCCTTTGAATTAATTGAAGTTTCAATAATTCTCCGTCTATTAACATTCGGGAAACAATTCTGATATACCCGCAATATACGATGAAACAGGAACTTGATTACCAGTTCCGGGTATGTTAGGAACTACGCTAGCCATGTTTTGTGTTTATATAATTTTAGATGAAGGGTAGAACGAGTGCGTACCCGCCGAATGTCAATTGATGAATGAGTTACAAAAGATCGTACACGTCCTATTATATTTACTCCTAGATTTAACTCGTCGTGTTCCCTTCCTCTTCCTCCGTTTTTTCTTTCCTCCCACACTCGACCGTCTAACTAATCGTTTCACTGTTTTCTTCCGTCTCGTTCTCCTTCTCCTTCCAGTACCGCTTAAAATTCGTTTTCCAGTAGTTTTGAGGGCCCTTATACCATTTCGTTTTATGGATTCTTTTAAAGGTAAACCGCTGTTTACCATATCAGATAACACAGATCTACCGAATTCATTAACTGAAGGTTTCGCGGCATTAAATAGAAAAGGAAGCACTTTCCGTGCAACGCCACTTATGGCCGAAAAAAAAAACCGCTTCCCTTCTGCGGCCGGGATAGAAAACGGAAATATCCTCAAATCCCGCTCCTCTCCTTAATAAAGGGTCTTGATAAAAAAGAAGTTTTTTTAAAATTCCGCCTCTGAAGGAGGCGCGAATAACACTCTCATTTTACTGTTTATACTATTCCCAAACAATTTAAGTGGAACTTGATTCGCAAGTTCTAGTTCACTCGAGGGTGTTACGATCACGAATAAGGAATGCCAAGGTGTGAACATCGGAATTATATACGCACCTATTCATATAATTTTCCTCTAGGTTTATACGGAGCAGGCAAGTAACACTCGAGTCTTTAGTGAAATGTAAAAGGTGACCATTTTGATCCGTGATAAGAATAGAAATCTGATCCAAGATGTTCGTGTTCAACAATTTGTAGACTGTATTATGTATTCCTTTTCCTCTACCACTTGCTAAAGTAAAAAACAGTCCAATATATTTACTAGTCTCCCTGCCAAAAAACAAAATCGTCGGTTTGAACTATATCCGTATACAACATATATATAATCTACCCCACAATTATCAGGTAGAGAATCAAGGGAAATGTGTTCATTCAGTTCACGCCCGCCATATATTTCATAACCGGTATTAATATGAAAACCTAATAATTTCGCGGCTTTTCCGCTAAATTTGACGTATATACTTTTAACGTCCCCCGTTCTCAATTTCTCTCTCTTGATACGTGGTATAGTAATTCTCCTTAAATCTTCATCCCAATGAAATATACCGTTACTATTAAAATAATTTATGAAATTATCACCGTAATAAACTTTCAAATAATCATACACGTCCTTATTAAGAGCTCTCACGAGTCTCTTCATATCCCCCGCTAACATTGCTATTCTCGGTCTATACAAATATGTATGCCTATCACGTTTATGACGCTCTGTAATAAATTCGAGAGTGAATAAATCATCTTTGGATAATATAGCGTAATAACTCCCCGGGAACATGATCGAAGCTAAACCTACTCGAGGCCTATTGGTCCTGTGAAATGAGTAAAAGAATGCAGTGTAAGTGTTAGTGCTTGACCCCTCCCTTACCGCAAAAATATCACCCGACCAACCTCCAACCGTTGCGCAAGTGACCCTGGCACCTACCGGTGCCTGTGCCCCATACACAAGTTCCGTACTCGCGAACAATTGTCTCTTCTTTATTCAATACCAATCGAACCGTTCCGACGTCGAGTCCGCTATACAATCTGTCAGGGATGCCTTCTCCGATGAGGAAATCAACGTTGCATATACGAAATGCAAAGATCTGATACCAGAGAGCATTCTCAAGGAGCGATCCGCGAAGAACTTGTCCTCTCACAAAAAAATATCGTATATCACTAAGTGGCTAAGGACCTGCTCGGTGGAAATCTACGCCGATGACCCTTACAACCTGCCACCAAAGGGCCCTGCTGACCTAAGCCTACCTGCGGTGTACCACACGGCAGAAAATGCCTTCAAAACAGCAAAATCTCTCTCAGATATAATTGGAAAAAACTCAGAAAAAATTGAGGAGACAAATGATAAATTATCAAGAATCTGGGACGTGATCAAAGGACTACAGGAATCCCTAGACAGTCTTAAAACTGTGGAAACAAATAATCTCACACGGATCTGGGATGCGATTCAAAGGAGTGGGCAGGGATCGATAGACAATCGCACTGATAGCCACCAGACTACTACGAATGCAGCATCCAGTTTTTCCTCGCCTCCCAGCAACACGGAAGTGCCCCGTTCCGAGGGGACTGTTGATCCCCAACCGCTTTCTCCCTCCCCAGTACCTCCGGTGGAAGATATATCTCCGTGATGATTACTAGTCCCTCGTACCTCCCCACCCTATCTCTCCCCCCCAACCCCCCATCGTAGATGCAGATGAAACTGATCATGAGGGGTCTGGCGGACTGGCGGCAGATACAAACAAGCAGAAAGAAGAGAAGAACCTCCCGTTTGGCCGCCGGACCGGAGCCCAACATTCGTGTTTCACCTCGCCCGACACATGAGAAGAGATGTCACATAGTAATTCACAATCTGCGCTCATCGGTGACGCTAGATGCCATAGTGGAGAGAGTCAAGTTTCTCACTGGCTCTGACCCACTCATCTCACCCACGAACTCCCATGCAGGATTAAACATAAAGCTGTCTTACAGGATTACCTGCCTATTTTCAACACCTCGACGTTCTTAAATAAGGCGAGAATTTCGGTCCTAATATATTAGTTTCAAGATACAGACTAATCCGGGATCAACCACCCCCAGGGGAACTTACTGACACTCCAACCAGGGTCATTTCCACCGCAAGTGCCAGCCAACCGCCCACGGCAAGTGACTGCCCACTCCCCTGGCTAACCCCCCATCCACCCAAATGATCAGCGCATTCATCTCCCATCTTCGTGAGTAGCCATGGATACATTAAACATAATCTCTTGGAATATCTTTGGCCTCAAGCGGAACATTCCTCTCCTAAACATGTTCTGTAAAAATTTCAAAGGCATCATTGCATTGCAAGAAACGCTCCTCTGGCCACATGACCTTGCCATATGCGATTCAATTCATGAAGACTTCAGAACCTTCTCGACTTCATCGATGCAAGTTACAGACCAAATCCTAGCCGGTCGCCCGAAAGGAGCCTTTCTTTCCTGTGGCACAAATCGTTAGACAATACGATAAAGGTGAGACCTACAAGGAGTGACAGATTGCTGGGGATTCAAGTGACAATAGGGAACTCTAAAATCCTAATTATCATGTTTATATGCCATGGGAAAATAACATTAATTTTGATCATTACTGCATGATCCTAGGGGAGTTACACAGTATTATTCATGACTCTCCAGCTGATCATATTTGTATAATAGGGGACCTTAATTCTCACCCCACAAAACAATTTTATAATGAAACTTAGTCGCTTCTGTCAAATCATGCTCTCCAAATTAGCGATGTTATGCTCCTCCCTCCCTCCTCTTATTCATATGTACATAATAGAGCGGACGCTATTACAACTTCCTGGTTGGACCACTGCATCACATCCCCACAACTTCATGATTCTATTATGACCTGCAATATTCGCTATGACTTGCAACGGGCTACGATCACATCCCCATTACAGGGTGTCATTCAGTACCCCAGCCCTCCCTACCGTGAACCCCCTAACTGATCGCCCACCAGCGGTAAACTGGGATTTTAAAAACCAAGAGAAAACCAGATACTTTAGAGCGACCACGGAAACCAGGTTGCGGTCAATAGTTCAACCGGCAGACGCCTTACTTTGTACTAACACAAATTGTAGAAATGACCACCACAAGAGGGATCTGAATGAATTCTATTCGAACATAATCTCCGCTTGCTTGCTTCGGGCAGGACTGCTACAGATTTCGTCAAGGAAATTCTCGTAATATTCCTGGATGGAATGACTTGGTTAAAGATCTGTATATATACTCACGAGAAATGTTTTTACTGTGGAGGCAAAATGGTAGCCCCAGGGAAGGGCACACTGCATTGCTAATGAGACAGGCGAGAGCGCAGTTCAAACTTGCTCTTAAGCACTGCAGGTTATATGAAAAACAACTAAGAGCCGATGCAATGTCTAGAAACTTAGAATCTGGTGATTATCCTCGTCTTTGGAAAGATATCCAGTCTTTAAATCCCAAAACTAAAAGCTATCACAGAGAGTAGGGGAAGCTAGTCGGAGACGAAGCTTATTGCAAGTATGTGGGGCGAATCAACTTGCCAACAATATCCTGAATTGCATAAATGATCAAGATTCCCGAAGGGATGTAGATAACCTCCTTACTGACAACATCAATTTCATTTTGCAGACCGTTTTACGCCAGGTAACATCAGTCGATGCCATAAACAGCCTACCTAATAATAAATCGCCCGGCTGTGATGGTCTCCTGCAGAGGCCTTCAAAACTCTGCCATCCGATAATTTACATTTTGCTAGCTGCCCTATTCAATGCGTGCATAATTCACCGGTTTCTTCCAGACTCCCTACTCTTAGTTCACCTGATACCATTAATCAAAAACAAGCTAAAGGATGCTGCTGACCCTGGCAACTACCGGCTGATTGCAATCACAACGATCGCATCGAAGATACTTGAGTCTGTTCTTCTAGTGAGACTTCTCCCCTTTCTACACACCACTGACAACCAGTTCGGGTTTAAAGCAAACCACTCAACCGACACCTGCATCTACATAACTGAAGGAAATGCTGAACTACTACCTATCATCAGCCTCTCCTGTTTTCCTTTGTTGTTAGATGTGGAGGAATAAGCGCATTGACAGAGTAAACACTACCTGAAGCTCTTCCTGAAGCTGCATAAAAGGGGCACACCCCTATATCTAATTGGCATTTTACATTGCTGGTTCTCCACACAGCAATTCTGTGTCAAATGGGGAAACGTATTATCTTACACCTTCGGCTCCCTAAACGGGCTTCGGCAAGGGGCATTCTCTCTCCATACCTGTTTAATACGTACACAGATGCCTTGAACGTCAAACTGAACTCGCTCCCAATCGGATGCACTGTCAATGAAACAACTATAAAACAACCTCTGTTACTCCGACGATATGGTTCTGATTTCCCATCAGTGCAAGGTCTCCAACGACTCATCGACACTTGCCGCCAATATGCAGAGGAATTTGATATAATCTACAACGAAACCAAGACCCAGTGCATGTCGCTGCTCCCGAGATCGCTTAAGCATATTGCAGAACCTCAAATTTTCCTCGGAAAAAACCATCGGCTGGAATTTGTGCACGAATTTCCCCGTACTTGGGTCACATTATCACCGACGACCTAAAAGATACGGCAGACATTGAACAGAGGCGTCGTAAACTATGTGCAGCGAGCAACATGATTGCAAGGAGGTTTGCCTTCTGTCACCGAGACGTGAAAATGCTGCTCTTCCGCTCGTACTGCTACAGTATCTATGGGTGTTCCCTCTGGACGAAACTATACCGAGAGACCATGCGACGCATCACATGTTGTGCACAATGACATTCTGAGACGCCTCACAAACACTCCCCGCTACCACTCCGCCACACAGATGTTTCATAGAAAACCACCTGGACAATTTAAAAATCATTGTTAGGCGAACAATGTCCAGTCTGGTAACCCGAGTGAGAAACAGCAGCAACTCGCTCATACAAAGCATCCTAAGGAGTGAAGCAAGAAGAAAATCAAATTGTGGGAAAGATGGGAAAATGAGGCCTTTGTCCCCTAAATGACTTAATCTCTGGTATTTGGCAAGATGTCATCTGCAGTTTTTGTCATTATTACCTTTATTGCTGATATTTTTAAATTTTTTCATTATTTACCTATGATTACTATCAAGTTAAAGTTTTATTTACATTTAATTTATGTATTAAGCCACCCTCTGGACTGACTACTGTAACCACCTAAGGTCTCTAGTTGAAATTGAGTTATATAATATATGCACCACCTGTTATTACTCTCAATGCATATTTTTTTTTTCTCACCAATATTATTACTGTTATTACCAGTATGATGATTACTAGCTTTTATGCTACCTCAGCTACTTTGTGGATAAGTGCCGATTATTCCATTTTCTTTTGTTTTTCTATTTTATCATGTTCACATGTATCTAGATTGTGTTTGCTACTGTCTGTATTTTGTTATAATCAATGTATATGGCCCCGAGCCGAAATAAAGCATATTATTATTATTATTATTATTATTATTATTATTATTATTATTATTATTATTATTATTATTATTATTATTATTATTATATATATATATATATATATATATATATATATATATATATATATATATATATATATATATATAATGTATATGTATATATATATATGTGTGTATATATATATAATATATATATATATATATATATATATATATATATATATATATATATATATATATATATATATAAATATAATCCTAATTAAATTTTGCATGCGAGTGTTGTGTACATATAGTATATACCTTTTATATATGTATGTTAAACGTAAGCATACATACACATGGCATGATATATTACTTGTATATCGAAGCCACTTGTGAATAAAATCAAATACCTGGACAGTTTGCCTGTATATGTCCACTCTCAGGATTAACCTTAACCTGGAGGAGGTTAATCCAGAAATTTAACCTTTTTGGATTAGGATTAAATACTTCCTTTGGCAAGATGCGGGAACCGTGTCAACGCCGACCAAATGTCAGGACAAAGGTCTCAACCTGTTTTATAGCTAGAGTATAATTCTATCTAAATTCAAGGAACGAGAGCGCGAACGCAGCCCCTCCTGATTATCGTGTGCTCCGAATGTAATGACTTCATTAAGTATATCTCTTTTATTCTTAATACAAACTCATAAAATTCACTGTCAATATCCCCAATAACCAAACAAAACTGGAATAAAGGTAACACCTCAGCTTCACGGGATTCTGAAGTGGCAGTTACGTCATTAACATTTCAGATGTCACACACGATTTGACAAATCTCCTTCATCGACGTAACATTCATTAGTTTAAGTTAAGGACGATGTGGAATTGCCGTCAGCTCTAAGGCCCCGTCCACACGAGCCAGCTCTGCTCGGTAAACTTTGCCTCTTTGCGAGCTAAGCCTGTCGAACGCACAGGATCAAGTTGTGTAGGGCAGCATGGATCGCAGGACACGCAAGAAGAAAATCGCGCTGTCTATTGTTATAGCAATGTGTGCAAAGATAAAGGCAACAAAGCAGAAAAGGATGTGGTGTAAAGAGTGGTTACGAAGAAGAGAAGACATAGGAAGTCACGTGACAATATTGCAGGAACTGGAACATGGTTATGAGGCAGATTTCATTAAATATATGAGAATGGACCCTAACACTTTTTATACATCTTATCGAAAGTGGACCATAGATAATGAAAGAAGATACCACATGAGGCAAAGTATTTCAGATGAAGCCTCGACTGCATGCAACATTACTTTTTCTGTCAACAGGATGCAGCTACAGATCACTACAATACAGCACAAGGATTTCCAAGCAGAGTTTGAGTGCAATAATTCCAGAAACCTGCAAACAAATCTATGAAGTCCTGAGGAAAGACTACCTTAGGGTGAGACTTACCATTACGTAAAGCATCAAATTCACACCAGTCGTATATCTGATAACAGTGGCAGATCTAGAAATCTCTCATAGAGGTTGGGATGTACTTATGATTATCATATATATGCAACGTGCACATACAGTACACATATAACAATAAATTATATGTATGCAACACACACATGATGTACATCATATGCACATATATATTATACGTACTAAGAGAGAGAGAGAGAGAGAGAGAGAGAGAGATATTATACATACCTCATGGTCTGATAATTCCGCAAATGATGTCTCCTCACTACTGTCGAGGTTTGACAGTGATGGCCGTACTGTATCACGGGAATTTAAAAATGATAAGGCGTTGAAGCACCATAATTTTGGTATGTACAGGTCTTCGCTTCCAGCTCCTGATTTTTTGCCCATACTTACTTTGCGCATTTCCCTCCGATGTTGATTTCGAAGCAGAAGCTAGTTTACGCTGTTTACCCTCGACTTCATTCCATGTTTGCAGTCATATTGATTTAGATGTGCAGTGATTTCTTTAATTGCTGCAGTTCGTGCCTCACGGTCTTTGTACACTTACCTTTCGTACATCCCACAGACATGGGAGGGTGTTGTCGATACAACTCTATTAGGTTCAGAGTTACCTGTCGAGACCAGTGTTCCTTGGACATGTCTGCTGGTTGAAGGTGGAACACGAGAACTGACAGCTCGTGGGTAACTGGTACTGCAGGGGGTGACAGCCAACTCCACTGTCCCGTGACGTAATTTTTCTGCCATCTCTTTACCTGTTTACGTGAAGTGAATATAGTTGTTTGTAAAGGGATACGGGGCTTAGTGTAATTTGTATACTTAAATTATATTGAGGCACAGACATATCTGTGTATGAAGACATTTGAGAAAGTAAACAAGTAGATAAAGCACGTAGCAACAAATAACAAAAAAACCCAGAAACATCATCGTCAACGAAAATATAACAATATCAAGAAAAAAACGTAAACAAAATAGTAAGCAGC
>NC_087214.1:19196309-19197925 GCF_015104395.2 Macrobrachium nipponense | reverse complement strand
GGCTCGTCTTGAAAGCGGTCTTCTGGACCAGCTTATTCGTTGCGAGCGGCACTCTTCGCCCGTTGCTGTCCTCCTTCGCTGGATTACGTCGTTCTGCGGCTCCTGGCCAATGCTTGGAACAACACCTTGGTTATCCCGACAGGATCCGACAACGGTGCGAACTCGTGCCAAAAAACCTGGAAGATCAATCTTAACCAACAACGTTAGAAACTTTTGGATGTTTCCCGGCTTGTGCATGACATTCGGAGGAATTTTGTTTTTCACCACTTGGTTATTATTAAAGGATCGGGAGAGAAAACTTAGAAAAAGAAGACCTGGAAGAAGTTCGCTCTAGAATCGGGTGGTGGGCCGAGCGATAGCGATCTTGATGACGTTTGTGTACAGAGGATGAAGACCAAGATATGTGACTGAAGAGAACCAAGGGACACCGAAGACCAGAAAAAGATAAAAGAAATGGAAATTTTACTTGAACAAGAAAGAAGTCTTTCGAGGAGAGGAAGGAGCAGAATGGAAAAAGAAATTGAGCGCCTCTCCATTGAGATCAACGTCATCCAGAAAGAAAGAGAGAAAGGAGTGAGCGCCTCTCCATTGAGATCAACGTCATCCAGAAAGACAGAGAGGCAGAGACTAAAAGATGGACTGAAGCAAAAAAACCAGTGATCTAAAGAAAATAAACGACCAGCAGAGAGCAGAGATTGTCCGCCTCAATAACGAGATTGAAAGCATCCAGGCAAATAGGAAGGCAGTGATTGAAAAGTCTACAAAAAACTATCAACAATCTCCGGCAGACGAACCAGCAGCTGAAAGAAGAGGCTGGCCTTGTTCTTGATGATTATGAAGCCCTCCAGAAAGAGAAGGAGGCAGAGAAAGAAGAGGCAAATAAAGCCATCGCTGATCTCCTTGAGATGAATGACCAGCTGCAGATGAAAAATGAAGAGCAATAATGAACTGGAAAAATCAGTCTGTCTTCTGAAAGAGGATCTGAAAAGGGCCAGAAACCACCGTGAACAAAACCGAGCACAGATGGAAAAGAAAACCAAACTAATCAGGGAGAATGAAGCCTTGGAAAAAAAGAATGCTGAAACAAAGGCGAAATATTAAAGATATGTCAGAGGAAAGACAAAGACCCTGAAAAGTGAATTAGAGGTGGCTCACGTCAATGACTTGGTAAGGGGAGGAAGGTACAAGGCTCTAGCTAGCGAGCTAGAGGAATTTAAGAATAAGGTCACTTTACTCGAGTTTGAATTAGCTAGAGCCATGGAAGAGAATGATACCTTAAAGGAAGACCTGTCTCGTTTAACTGAGGTAAAGGATCATCCTCAAGAAACGGGAGAACAAGTCGTAGTTGAAGAACTAAATGATCAAGTGAAAATTCAGGATTCAGAAGATCTAATAGAAAAAGAAGTGGTAGTATGCAAAGGTCGACCTGCAAATAAGATGGAGAAGACAACAGAAAAACAATGCCCAGATAAAGAAGAAAGAGGCCAAAATAATGCAGATGTAAAGGAGAAAGACGCTTGCGCTCCTCAAAATGTGGGTGAGTCCCATAGGCCCCAAAAAGACGCTCCTCCAAAGAAAGAGAAAAATCTCGGCGCAAACTAATCGTATTTGACCTA
>NC_087214.1:19153809-19191309 GCF_015104395.2 Macrobrachium nipponense | reverse complement strand
ATATAAGAAACCATTCCAAATTATGCAAAAAGACATCCATAGATAAACAAAGATTTGCAGATAATAGGACAAACGCAGAAAAAACAATGACCTAACCACCTTAAGAGTCCATAATGATAAAATTAAGTGTACCGTCATTAAACACCCAAACATCATCTACTCAATTGTTCATTGCTTAATTAATGGCCCTTCCTGTGTTTTGTCGTTGCCTTACTGTACGTGTGTGCCTTGTTTATTTTTATTATTATAATTTTTGTTTAAACAGTTTCCTTTCAACTCCCGTTTGGGTAGGTCCTTCTTTTCGTGTCAATGGTACTCTTTTTATGTCTTTATATACTTTTAAATGAGTTAATATTTTAAATAAGAAGAATACTGAAGTGATTTTCGTTATATATATAAATGTTTATGATTAATTCTTCAGAATCAACTCGCTGTATTTCAGCCTTGAAGATGCAACAATGTAGTTGTGAAAACGCCGGCATTAGCAATAAACCTTCAATTATATCGAATGCCTTTCCCTGGACGCCTACAAGTATATATATATATATATATAATATATATATATATATATATATATATATATATATAGTATATATATATATATTATGATACAAGTATGAGTGTATGATATTACACCTTCCACATCATTGTAATTATTGTATATATTTTGCCTGACTGTTTTCCCCTGTATACCACTTTCCTTTGTCCTTTCCAAGAAACTTGTTGGTTCTTGTTTCACACCTCCTTGTTCTTACTTGCTCCGCCCATCCTACCTTTCTTCGACCCCTAAATGTAATTTTGAATCAGTCTCCACTCAGCAACTAAACCAAGGACTCTGGTGTCCGGCAGGGAAGCAGTCCACTTTATTGTGATGTGTATAAGCTAAGTATAAGTGATATTGTTGTAAGGGTTTAATAACGAATTGTGCTTTGTTTCAAGTGTTCTTAATTTCAAGTGTGATTACTTTTCGAGACGTGGTTGTCAATTGTCATTTGTTATTTATTTTGTCCTATTGTTTTGTAAATACTTTTTGCATTATTATATTTTAAATCTTGTTGATCGTATTCTCATTCAAATACCTTTATTTTGTATTATTATGGTCCATTGAACCCACCTGCTAATTTGGTAAAACTACCCTTCTCTCTCACGACTGTAATAATATTATGGGGGCCTGTCCGGGATATTTTTGCTTAACTTCGTGGGTATGTAATAATTGACAACCTCGTTAAGAATCAGTTTTGTTTATGTAGTGGTGATTCGTTATTAAACCTTGCTTGATATAAAATATCCTGAGTTTATAGTTAGTTAGGTGACTGTTTTTTGTGTTTGCTAGACCGCTGAAGAATTTATTTTCATTGTGCGTAAATTTTTCGGTGACCGAAGGTGGCCACTTCTGTTTTGGTAAACGACTGCCGGTAACCTTGTTATGGTTGTCCCCTCCCTCTCCTAACTGAGACTCGGTGCGCGGGTTAAAAAGTTAATCTGTCGTACCATTGTTTTAAAAAATTCATTTCTCTTGAATCATTTGTGACTTTCACGTGCTTATAGTCTTTCCCTGGGTCCTTAGATACCAGTTTCTTGCGTTAGTCATTTCTGTAAGTGTTATGAATCTTGTTAATGCCTCGACATATGTGCGTGAAGTTACCGTTCTAATCAAAGTGTAGTAAGTTACGGTTGTTAGCTGAGCGACGGTACTTCCTTTGACTTCATTTTGGTTTGATCCGGGAGTAAAATACTTCCAGTTCGTCCTTATTCATTCTCATTTTTCCGTATCTAAAATGTTTTGTGTATAAATACTTGTCTAATCGGTTATTATTTATGCGTGGTTTATGGCTTCATGCGTGGTCAATGCTTAACTAAGTTGGCTCCAATTTAAAGAATTGTAAAACTCTAATTCAGGTGTTTATATTGTTCTTGAAGTTTCTTTTTTTTTCACTGGCGAGTTTAATACTCAAAGTTTTGGGGGGATCCTTCCTCAGAATTGCATACTCTTACTGATGCTAAAAAATCTGAATTAATGGAAGTAGCTAGGCATTTAGACCTTGAGTTAAGTTTTAGTATGCGTAAGTTTGACATTAGGAAAGTGATAATAGATCACTATATGCGTATTGGAACCTTGGGTGACGAAGCTAGGCAGTATCTTGTTCCAGAAACCCCTTCCCTTACAATTGAACAAAAATTAGTTTGAACGTCTTGCAGTCGAGCGTGAAAAAGCTCAGTTCGAGCGTGAAAAAGCTCAGTTAGCTTTAAGACAGGAAGAGTTAGCTTTGCAAGCCGCTGAAAAGAGAAGTGAATTTTTCTCTTAAGGAAGAAAGAGAAAAAATTTGAAATAGAAAAAGCTAAGTTAGAATTTCAAGCGATAGAAGAAGAAAAGCTAAGTTAGAATTTCAAGCTAGAGAAGAAAAAGCTAAGTTAGAATTTCAAGCTAGAGAAGAAAAAGCTAAGTTAGAATTTCAAGCTAGAGAAGAAAAAGCTAAGTTAGAATTTCAAGCTAGAGAGGAAAAAGCTAAATTAGAATTAGAAGCTAGTTTAGCTATAAAGGTGGAACAAGGAGGGAGGGCTTCAATCAATCTTCAGATTAGGCAAAACTGAACAAGAGTTATCTCCCTTTGACCGGACTAAAAATATAAAGTTAGTTCCCTTATTCAGAGTATGATCCCGAGGATTATTTTCGGGTATTTGAGGAAACTGCTAATCACCTTAATTGGCCTGTTGAACAGTGGGTATGGCTCCTTAAAACCTAAATTGTCAGGTAAAGCTGCTAAAGTTGTTAGGCATCTGGATGATACTAATGATTATAAACAGGTTAAGAAAGCAATCTTAGATGCATTTTCCATAACAGAGGAAGGATATAGACAAGCTTTTCGTAACTTATGTAAATCAAATATCCAAACTTTCCTAGAATTCGCTTCTGACAAGCTTAGAGCTTTCAAGAAATGGCTTAAGTGTGCTGAAGTAACTTCTTTTGAAGAACTGATAAATTTAATGGTTCTTGAAGAATTTAAAAGGAAACTTCCCATTAATGTAATGCTCTATATTGAAGATAGGCAGGAGAAAGATTGACTAAAGGCTGCTTCCTTGGCTGACACTTATTCCTTAATACATAAGAGTCATCCTAATAAAAAAGCTGAGGTATTTGTAAAACCTAGTTTTGTTTCAGGAAAATCCCAGCAGATTTCGGATAATCCCAAAGGTTCTGATAATCCTAAATGTAGTTATTGTAAAAAGAAAGAAGGACATACTATTCGTAATTGTAAAGACCCTAAATGTAAAAGATCTGATAACTACCGTAATGTTTTTATGAAACCCAACGTAAAATTTTCAACCTCCCAGATTAAACCTGTTCGCATGTGCAAGCAAATGTACCCGATGCATTTGATGATTTTAAGTCTGAAGGTATAATAACCTTGGGGAGAAAGAACAGAAGTCTAGGGTCACTATATTAAGACACTGGAGCTGCTTTAACTTTGTTGCATAGTAAGGCTTTACCTAATGTTGAGAATAATTTAACTGGTGAGAAGGTGGTTGTAAGGGATCTTACTGGAATCTCATCCATTCCCCTTGCCAGTGTTTACCTTGATTGCCCCACTTGTAAAAGGGAAAGTTGAATTAGGGGTGATTGATACAGAATTGCCGGTAAAAGGAGTTTCATTAATATTGGGTAATGATTTAGCCGGGAAATTAATTGTACCAAATTTAATTGTCACTGATACCCCCATGGAGGATAAGGTAGATCTTGAACAAGCCCCAAACAACATATAGTCACTTGGTCCCAAGCAGGAGAAAAGGTAAATGACTTTGAAGTAGATAGTGATTTCTTAGCTAAGGTAATGTCTAGAGATAAACTTATAGTTGCCCAGAGGTCAGATCAATCTTTATCTTGTTTGCATGATAAGGCTGTTGATATAAAATCTTGAATAAATCCCCTTCTTTTTATCTAAATAATGGTATCCTAATGCGATTTTACCGTCCTTCTAAACTATTCAAATCTCGATACCTGGAGTGAGAAATACCAAAATTGTTGTCCCTTCTTCGGTACGCACTCATATAATGGAAATTGCACATGATGGACCAGGTGGTCATTTGGGACAATACAAAACTTACTATAGAATACTTGATAAGTTCTATTGGCCTAATTTGAGGAAAGACGTAGGAGATTTCATAAAGACCTGTCATGTATGCCAAATAGCTGGCAAACCTAACCAAGTAATTTTCCTAAAGCCCCCCTTTAACGCTATACTAGTTCCACATGAGCCTTTGAGAAATTAGTAATAGACTGTTGGACCCACCCTTGCCCAAGACGAAAGGTGGTAACCAATATCATTACTAACTCTTATGTGTCCAGTACTAGTTTTCCAGAGGCCATCCCACTTAAGAATATATCTGCCAAAAATATTGCCTAAAACACCTTTTAAGTTTCTTTACTACTTACGGGATCCCCAAGGATATCCAAACTGATCGTGGTTCTAACTTTTTACAAGTAAAACTCTTTTCAGAAAATCCTGAAGGAATTAAATATAAAACATAGCTTATCATCTGCATATCATCCGGAATCTCAGGGAGTCCTGGAACGATGGCACCAAACATTTAAAAGTATGTTAAAAAAAAAGTTTTGTTTAGAGAGCAATCTTGATTGGGATGAAGGAGTAAAGTTTTTGTTTGCTATACGTGAGTCCCCCAGGAATCCCTAGGTGTTTCTCTTTTGAAATGGCATATGGGAGATTATTAAGAGGACCCCTTACATTAATTAAAGATGAATGGTTAAAGCCCCCAGACTCTCATCAGACTGTAACTGTTCAACAATATATTGTAATCTTAAGGAAACCCTTTCCAAAGTCCGTAAAATAGCCAGTGAAAACTTAAGCAAAGCTCAGATTAAAATAAAAATGAAAAATAATTATGATCAAAAAAACTAAAATTAGGAAATTCAACCCAGGAGATCTTGTGTTAGCATACTTTCCTATCCCTGGATCCCCATGTTCCTCCAAATTCGTTGGTCCATATAAAGTAGTTAAAAATGGTCAATAACCATACCTATGTGATAGAAACCCCTGATAGAAGGAAAAAGTACTCAAATTATCCATGCCAATTTGCAAAAAAAATTTTTTTTTTTAAGGCTTAAAAGGTATCATTCCAGGAATACTGAAAACGGTTATGGAGACAAAATTGTTAATGTTAATGTTAAGGTAAAGGACGAGAAACCTGGAAACAAACTTCAAAACCTTATTTGCTCTTTACCCAGAACTTTATGGAGAAAATCCAGGGTCAGTGTACAGTTCTCACCCATGACATCGAACTTCTAACCAGGAACTGCTCCCATACGACAACACCCTTATCGCATCAGTCGGCCAAGAATTAGTAATGAAAGAAGTGGAATATCTTCTGAGAACTGGATTAGCTAAAACCAAGCAAGTCACCATGGGCGTCTCCCTGTCTATTGTACCAAAGTAGGATGGCAGCATGCGACTGTGTACAGATTACAGGAGAGTAAATTCTGCTACTGTTAAGGATAGTTACCCTTTACCCCGTCTAGATGACCTTATAGACTCTGTGGGCCAAGCAAAGTATGTAGCTAAAAATAGATCTCCTCAAGGGGGTATTATCAGGTGAAGTTAACATCTAGAGCCAAGCTTATTTCGGCTTTCATAACTCCTTTTGGGTTATTCCAGTATGAAGTAATGCCTTTGGTTTAACAAATGCCCCATCCACATTCAACGCATAATTAACTACACCATTCAGGGTCTAGAGGGAGTATTTGCATATCTAGATGATATATTGGTGATAGGAGATTCTTGGAAGGAGCTGATGACACGTTTGAATAGCTCTTTGATAGATTAAGAGAAGCCCAGTTAACAATAAATTTAAAAAAATGTGTTTTTGGACAAGCTACAGTTACTTACTTGGGACATATTGTAGGTGGAGGTATATCAGGCCTAAAACTGCAGATGTTAATGCCATTCTTGACTATCCAGAACCTAAGACTAGGAAATCCCTTAAAAGATTTCTGGGTATGGGTTTCATATTACAGGAAGTTCTGCCGTAATTTTGCTTCAGTAGCTGCCCCTTTACATAGTCTTACCAGCCCTAAAAAGAAGTATGAATGGGATGAAAAATGTCAGGCAGCATTTGAACATTTAAAATATTTTTGAGTAGTGAGCCAGTCTTACACAGTCCTAATTTTTTTCTAAACCCTTCTCTTTGCAAGTAGATGCTTGCGACACTGGTGCTGGAGGAGTGCTGTTGCAGGAAATTGATGGTGGTTTACTCCACCCAATAGGATACACCTCCAGTAGTTTCAAGCTTCATCAGTTGTCCTACAGTACCATAGAGAAGGAGCTCTTAAGTTTGGTTCTTTGCTCTCCAAAAAGTTTGAATGTTATCTACAAGGAGCTCCAGTCATCCATGTCTATACGGACCCACAACCCCCTCAACCTTTCTTGAGCGCACCAAGGCCCATAATCAGCGCTTACTAAGATGGGCTTTATATCTTCAAAACTTCAACCTTCAAATAAAGCACCTCAAGGGCAGCGACAACGTATTTGCTGATGCCTTGTCACGGGCCCATTCTCAACCTTCTCAGGAGAAGGAAGGTGTTTAACTTTGATCAAGCTACTCCGCTGGGCTTGATCCTCTATGGGGAGGTATTACACCTTCCACATCATTGTAATTATTGTATATATTTTGCCTGACTGTTTTCCCCTGTATACCACTTTCCTTTGTCCTTTCCAAGAAACTTGTTGGTCTTGTTTCACACTCCTTGTTCTTACTTGCTCCGCCCATCCTACCTTTCTCGACCCCTAAATGTAATTTTGAATCAGTCTCCACTCAGCAACTAAACCAAGGACTCTGGTGTCCGGCAGGGAAGCAGTCCACTTTATTGTGATGTATCTATAAGCTAAGTATAAGTGATATTGTTGTAAGGGTTTAATAACGAATTGTGCTTTGTCAAGTGTTCTTAATTTAAAGTGTGATTACTTTTCGAGGACGTGGTTGTTCACTTGTCATTTGTTATTTATTTTGTCCTATTGTTTTGTAAAATACTTTTTTGCAATTATTATATTTAAATCTTGTTTGATCGTATTCTCATTCAAATACTTTATTTTGTATTATTATGGTCCATTGAACCCACCTGCTAATTTGGTAAATTACCCTTCTCTCTCACGGGACTGTAATAATGAGTGTATATAAGAGCTTGCATATCGTATATGAACCAAGATGTACTTCACAAATTACTTCTTCTCAAAAGGAATAAACCCAATATCCCACAAAGAAGAAACCTCCGAAATATAAGAATACAAATAAAACATAATAAATTAAACACGAAAAACGAAGCCACATCTCATCCAGAAACTCATCACAATATCCTATAAGTGAAGCTTAAGGATATCCGAACGACTACAATAGCACAGCAGCCGCCAATCCTAACAAGACATCCTAGGCTCCTGTGAAGGTCCAAAAGATTCCCACGGGAATCTTCAAGAATCCTTCTTGTCTCCTATTTACTGGAAAAAGTTTTCAACGTTCAAGCAAAGGTTTCACGTCAGCACCTGTGACATTCCTGCAGCAGGAGTAAAAAATACGTCCTGAAGGCTTACGTCCTTTTGGCAACAGATGTCGATAATGTAGCTTTCTTTCTCTCTCTCTCTCTCTCTCTCTTTAAAACTTTAAATTCGGCTGCCGGGGAGGGCCACCTACGTCAATGGCCCTGTGGTGTGGAGTTATGGCTGTC
Organism: Macrobrachium nipponense; assembly: GCF_015104395.2. Classification (NCBI taxonomy): domain Eukaryota; kingdom Metazoa; phylum Arthropoda; class Malacostraca; order Decapoda; family Palaemonidae; genus Macrobrachium; species Macrobrachium nipponense. Next base: position 19,183,580 of record NC_087214.1, on the reverse strand, counting down.
TCACATTTTCGATTTTCTTGAGGAAATTTGCCCTTGAGTGAGACTTATCTTTTTGTTTTTGATGAGAATCTAGAAAATGTCGATAAAATATATCAGTGGAACTCTCAATATATTGAAATAAAATCATTATCACTTCTTTTTCTGAAAATCATTGCACATAGGCCTAATATGTCTTAATGAAGATACGATAAGCAGGGACACCACTGTCTCTCTCTTAAAAGTGTGTGCTCTCTCCCTCTCCCCTTTTTTCTTTCTCTCTCTCCCCCTCTGGGAGTAAAACTGTATACGATAAGCAGGACACCACTGTCTCTCTTAAAAGTGTGTGCTCTCTCCCTCTCTTTCCCCTTTCTTTCTCTCTCTCCCCTCGGGAGTTAAAACTGTAAACGTACAGCACTTGTCACTGGAAAATAATTAACTGTTGTTATCGCGCAATACCTTAAGTGCGCATTCAGTACACAACAAATGAACAAATATATCTGTCAGAGTAGCCATCAAAGGCCTGATCCTCATATACTTTCAACTTCCAAAAAATCCAGAAGTATATATGAGTGATGTTCAAAAATAGCAAATTAAATATCGGCTAAAAGCAACAGGCCTAATAGGCCTATTGAAAACCAAGAAAAAAAACTACGGTTTAGGAACCCAAACTATTTGAAAAAAAAAAAAAAAAAAAAAAAAAAACATGGTTTTACATTCCACACAAACAATACGTTAAACCTAAACCCTCTGTTATGCACGTGACAACTTTCGACAAATAAGAAAGAATAATAATAATGGAAGAATTAAACGATGAGTCTAGAGATATTTAAAAGTAAAGATCTCCATATATAAGGTAGAACACCCTGGTGAACATCCCCTCTTTCTTTCTTTCCCTCTTGTATCCACTGATGACCAACAGCTTTCAAAACTTGCTCCGACTCTGACCCCAGCAACATCATTATGGCCGTCGTCTTTATCAAAGACTGACAGGAAATTCTCTCACGCTATGGAGCCTAAGACTGGATTAAAACTCACTCGCGGAGAGGAGAGAGAGATTTACTTAAAGTTAATGGACAACAATGCTTCCAACTCCTTAATAAAGACACTCGACCAGACAAACTTTTCCTTTTAATATAGGAAAACAACTACGATAATAATAAACAATAGCATCAATAGCCGCATAAAATCGCTTAGCCTACAGATTAATAATAATAATATAATAATAATAATATTAATAATAATAATAATAATAATAAGGATGAACTGGAAACGCTGCCTAGCTGCTCTCCCGTTTTTTCCTATAAAAAAAAGAAGAAAAAAAAAAAAGTTTCTTTGGAGCAATCGCGTTTCTGTCCAGTGTATAATGCTGTGTGAAACTCTCAGCCGTAGTCCATGAAACTTTTCAGCCATAGCCCAGTAGCGTGCAGTGCTGTAGGTGCCAGACGCAGATCATGGCTAACTTTATCTTAAAAAAAAATCACAAATCTACCTAGGCTAGAGGGTTGTGATTTGGTAGGTCTGATGGACTGGAGGGCGGATGATCAACACACCAATTTGCAACCCTCTAACGGTCTCTAGCCCCTGAGGGCGGACTGAAAAGTGTGGACGGAGAGACAAAGCCATCTCAATCATTTTCTTTGACAGAAAACTAAAAGGGCAGACCGACAGACGTCAAAACACAATAACCAACATCCTCGGCGAAACGAGGTGCCCTAGGAACTAGTTTCTCACGCGGACACCGAGATTTGCTCAGGGGCTCATGTACTTATAAACAAAATTTGTTGTGTTCCTAAATACTATTTAGCCAAATGGTTTCACTAATTTGTAACAAAATGAGTAATATGACTTAATTTTCCACAGGAAATCATCATTTTCTTCCCAAAGAAGGGTCGTTCGTCAAAATTTAAAAGCGAAAATCTATACATAATATTGGACTTCTTTCCGAGTGGCCCCAAACCCAGATACAATTAAAAGGGTTTCAAATATAAATCTCTCTCTCTCTCTCTCTCTCTCTCTCAGTACAGGAACAAATGCAATAAAAGGGTAAAGTGTCTCTAGGGAACTGGGGAAAAATAGAAAAAAAAGAATACAATAGAAATGGGAAAAATATTTTCAATTCGCCAGGAGAGAAAACGTCGACGAGGTTACTAGAGGCGTCTGTGAATACAACTGACGTCGATAGAAAATGGGATTCATCACGCGTCTTACAGACGGCATTGAGACTGAATAATTACTATATTGATTTATTTCGACCTTTTTCTGGGTATTGTACGAAAACTCCTTGACTGAAGGCAGACAGAAATTTAAGAAAACCCAAAGAGTAGGGTCAATCACGTGACATTAGGCCAATCTTACCTACAAATCTCTTTACAAAAACTCAAAAGACGACAAAACCGAGCGTTCCTTCCGTCGGCCTCTGTCGTCTTTCAAAATAAGTATCATTGCGTGCAGAAGACCATTACACACTAAGGGAGAGATTCATTTCAATAATCTAAATACAATAATATTCGATTTCATTGATGTTGTACACTATTGTGAAAGCATCATTGTCAAGAGAGAGAGAGGGAGTGAGAGAGTTTGTCGTGGAAAATAGCCCAGGTTGTATAAGGGGGCTGTAAGAAATTGAGGAAGTGTGCAGGGAAATTACTTCTGGCCCACTTGCTTTGGAGGAGAGCAGGGGTTCCACAAAATTCCTGTTCGAAAATTAAAAAAAGAGAAGGGGAATATTTATAGCCAGAGAGAGAGAGAGAGAGAGAGAGAGAGAGAGAGAAAGAAAGCTGTAACCCAAACCTGGTAAAAAACTATTAATCTGAAACTGGGATAAAAACAAACTAATAATAAATAAATAAATAAATAAATAATAATAATAATAATAATAATAATAATAAAACTATAAAACCATTCAAGAAAAATGATCGGGCTCCACCTTGACCTTTTTTGACCTTTCCCTCCACAGAGCGTAATGTTTCCTTTCATCACAAAGCAAAAGAGAAGAGAAAAAATCTGAAGAAAAACCCAAAACTGTGTTATTTATAAATATTACTATTTCCGCTTCACGTGGCCTAACCAACCTCAGACTCCTGCTACTGATCACAAACAAAATAAACAATCAGTAATGACGACTTTACAAACAAACAACTGCAGAATCCTGAAAATCATTTCCTACAATTATTACTTATAGATGCTACCAAGTCAACATGTCGGTAACACTTGAACACAAGTGAGAAACACTTGTCAACATGTCTACAACTCTTGTCAACATATCACCAACGCTTTCCGACAAGTCACTAACATTTTTCAACATCTCATGTCAGCAACACTTGTCAAGTCCGCAACATTTCCCTACATGTCAGCTATTCTTATCAACATGTCTGCAACACATGCCAACATTTCTGCAACACTTGACAACACGTATGGCCCACATCAACATGTCGCCAACACTGGGCAACACGTCAGCAATACTTTGCAACATGTCACCAACATTGTTATGGGCTTAATAATCACTTGCAATGAACACAAGGCCGTCCCGATCTTACAACAGAATGAACGAGAACAAAAACAGCAAGGAATAAGGGAGGGTCCCTCACCTTCCACCGGGACCAAATTATCCAGACAGGCAATTAGAAAGCGCTCTCTCTCTCTCTCTCTCTCTCTCTCTCTCTCTCTCTCTCTCTCTCAGGGCCAATAACACTGACAGAGGTCGGAGTCTTGGCCGAATGTTTTGATGTTGGCTCATGATGACTGGAGACATCAAACAGAGCCTATTGCAGGTGATCAAAAGGGGAAACAGATGTGATGGAGGGGCCTGTCCTTTGCTTGGGGTAAACGAACTTTTTAAGAGGAAAATTTGTTGATATATGTGATTTGTTGAAGAAAATATTAAGGTGACAGAATGGATTTACATGTGTCTGTTGCTTAGGTTACGAAACTTTTCTTTTTCTTATTTCTATTTTCCCTGACAGGAGGAGGTTAAGAAAAGACGTTTATCGAAGTTTCTCTCTCTCTCTCTCTCTCTCTCTCTCTCTCTCTCTCTCTCTCTCTTTCCCGAATTAAGCACAAAATGAAAAACAAACAGGGCATACAAAACAGTTTTTTCACTTCAGTATTAGCAAATTTATGAAACCTAATGGCCTAATTAACTTCAGAACCTTATCAACCTGGAGGATGAGGCTGCTAGTCCCTCGCCCTCACGCACAGTCAAAGGAATTGGTGTCAGGTGTTCATGGGCGGTACCCCCTCCAAATACTGGCCAGGCATATTTCCTTCATTCCACTGATTAGAAAACCATTATCTAGCAGGTAGGGATATTTTCCATAAGAGACCTCGATGTAGCAATATAAATATATTAATGATTTCATAACATGGAAAAAAAACCCACATACCAAGTCAGATAAATCATAAGAGAAAGATAAGAAAGAAATAACAGAATAAGATAAAAATTAAACAAAAATGGAAATCTCCAAAAAGGAGATGGGTCCAAAAGCCTTCCCCTACCTAAAAATAAATCCCTCAAAGAGGAAACAGGACCTAGTTAGGAAAAAAAAAAACCACTAAAGTCAAATGATTTGTAGTTTTAATTGAAATCCGGAAAAGAAAGATTTATTCAAAAAAGAGAAGCAATCACGAGCGCATGATTGGTTGCAATGGTTCAATTGCAGCGCAATTTCCAGCGTCAAAATGTGATCTTTTAGGACGCTTAGGCCGAGAGGAAATTGCACTGTCACGTTCAACAATGACGCTAAAATTCTCTAGTATTGAATTCTGGTCACCTCTCCACCCACCTATCCACTCCTCTCCACTATTCACACTTTTGGACAATAGTGGTTTTAAACACAGCAACAAATGCCCCCAGTACACGATAATTGGTCCCCAAGAGGCATTTTCATGTCTGTCTTCTTGTATCTATCGATTGCAGATATAACTGATCCTCACCTAACTCTTAGAATGATGCCAAGTGTCCTTCCCACGGAGAGGGAAAGAGCCCAAATCAAAGGAGAGAGAGAGAGAGAGAGAGAGAGAGAGAATAACCACTACGATCAGCAAAGACCGAAAAGCTCTTAATAGCGCAGTAATTGGAGGGAAGGATTCCAACGAGCTAATTAATCCGCGGAAGGAAAACACTGAATTCCTTCTGATTCTCTAAAGGAAGAATTTAAGCACAATGCCGGTGTATCACAGTGACCAATCAGAGGACAGACTGTAATAAGGATGTATGTAATTTTTCATTAAAAATAAATTATCTATATGGCTACTCAAATATTCATTTCTCAAAGAAAATCAAAATTAAAGACACTATAAATGCTGTTTTAAATATTTTAAAGTTCGTGATTGATTGGGTTCTGTCTCTAGCACACTGCGCCTCTTATTGAAGTCCCAGGCTTCGAATGAGTCTCTCTTTGCACCATTACATCCTTCTGGAGTCCTCTTACGTAACTATTATGTGCCATAAAACGTCCATACGGGGACCAGTCGTCTCTTAATCCTGAGGAAGAAGAAGTTGAAGAAGAAAAAGAAGAAGGAAGAAGAAGGCTAGATAACCAGACAGAAAGACAGAGACAGAAAGACAAAACAGACGAACGACAAAGCCGTAACATAATAATTGCCAGGACAAATGACGGGAAAAAAGGAGCAAAGATCTTTTGAAACATTACAAATAGATTCATTGAACCCAGCACCCCCCCCCCCCCCCCCCCCACCCTCTCTCTCTCTCTCTCCTATCATAAGAGAGCGTCAACATTCCAGAGCGCTGCCTGGGAGACAGCGTCAAGGTTTTACAGTGAATGAAAATAAATAAGGGACTGCTCATTTTAGCAGCCTTGAAATGGAATAAAATAAAAAGTATGAGGGAGGTAGGAGGGGAGGAGGAGGGGAGGAGGGAGGAGGAGGAGGAGGGGGAACCCATGCATAAAGGATGAAGAGGCCTCTCGCGTCTTTTGAGGTTAAAAGAAAAAAAAAAATCATGAATGACTTAGGAGTTTTGAGAATTCAGGTAGACAAGGAAAAAAAAAATTTTTGGTCGACCTTAAGGTCTTCTGTCGGGAAAAGAAAAAAAAAAAAAACGGTCGCCTGTGGAGGATAAAAAGCTTGATTTTTCAAAGGAATTCGAGAGCAGGGAGCCAGGCCAGGCCAGCAGCCAAAGCCAGCCAGCCAGACAGACAGATGGAACACAGAGGAAGAAAACAGACTGAAGGCAGTAATAGGAAAAAATCAGATTAATTTAAAGTGAGTCAGGTTATCGTTGGAATGTCTTCGCTCATCTTCGGTTTGGCGACGAACGCTTCCATAGGCTCATCTCCTATTTCATTGATCTTATCTTTATCTATTCATTGAAATACAAGTTTCCTAAAATAACAAAAATTATTTAAATTTAAATAGAAAAAACCTTTTCGTATCTGAATTGAAAACACTATTTTATTAAATTTTAATTAAATGAGTGCTATGTTCTTTATTTAAAGTTAATAATTTTGTCTTGTGTGTGTATTCATGTGCGTATGAATGTATTTGTTCGTTTGGATATGCCTACATATGCTTTATATATTCCACTGTAGTGGCGTCAATAACCATTAGCAGTTGCGGCGCCAGATAATCTTTAATAAATCAATCAATCAATCACTTCAAAACTATAAACCTTTGCAGGAAAACTTGATGCTGACCCAACAAAAAATGAACCATTTCTAGCAATCAATTTCCTTGTAAAAAAAATCTCTGAATAATTCTGAAGCACTGCAAGTATCTTCTAAGATCATTTCCACAGGTGAAGTCTTGAAGAACATAACAAATATTGCTGCATGAAAAAGATTCTATGAGCAGTGATAGAGCAGAACAAGTCCACCGAAGAGCATTTCCACCAGTGAACTCAAGAAGAAGAAGAAGAAGAAGGTAATACTATAAACAAAGGAGAATGAATCAGTTTAGGCCGTTTCCTCCTCTTCTTTGTAGTCGCGATGATGTGCTGAGTGAGTATGCGTGAATACTTTTATTGATCATCATCATCAACAACAACAACAGCATCAAAAATAAGAGCGAAGAAGCCCTGGCAATCGAGAGCGGTGTGGTCGCAAGGTGTCAAGTGTGAGGAATTGACCTGCCAACATCCCTCACAGTTGTCGTCATTCAGGGGGGACACGACAATGGAAAACACTTCAGAGGTTATCGTTTTCCCAATGTTTTCCAGTTTACAAAGAGAGAGAGAGAGAGAGAGAGAGAGAGAGAGAGAGAGAGAGAGAGAGAGAGAGAGAGAGAGAGAGAGAGAGAGAGAGAGAGAGGGCTATAGGAAAAGGAAATAAATAAATAGGAGAGAACAGAAAATAAACCAAACCCGAAACACCTGAAATTCAGGTGGCGACGTCAGCAGCAGCAGTCGAGAGAAGTCATGAATTTCCTCCCAATTTCTGGATGAAAAGGGCGAGTGAGTACTCCAGGACGTTCCTCATCACCTAGGAATTTTCTCACCACCTGAGAATTTTTCTCACTAACTGGGAATTTTCCCCCATCACATAGGCAATTTACTCGAACACCTGGGAATTTCCTCCCTACACTTAGAGAATTTCCCACACTAAGTAATTGTCCCCACAGCTACAGAATTTTCCCCAACTACCTGGGGAATTTCCCCCACCACCTAGGGAGGTTTTTTTTTTCTCACAACCTAGGGAACTTCCCTAACACCTGTGAAATTTTCCCCCAACCACCTAAGGACGTTTCCCCACCAAAATAAGATAATTTGGAAACATTATGAACTGACTCCTTTAGTAAAAGCTGGCAACAACTGGCAAACCGTAGTATCTGGAAGTATGTCCCTGGAACATCTCAACACTTTGCCAACATGATTCTGGGGGTGGGGGGAAATGGCAACACTTGTTATTTGCCCCTGAACTGGCACCTGACCCTTTCATGTCGAACAAAAATAATTCCCCGAATTTCGTTCTATTTCTATTTCCGTTTATTCTGAAAAGGGTTCCAGCTTTGCAGCGAGTGTTTGGGGGACCACAAATTGTTACGAAACTTTTACTGAAGGCCTCTTGTTGTTGTTGTTGCTACTTCTGCTTCATTCGAGATTTTAATAGATATATTTTTAGTTTAATATCAGCGAACAAAGGTTGCGTTTCATTCAGCACCACACTCTTGTTTTGTTCGGTTACGTGAGGAACTTGACGAAACGAACGCACCGTGAAAACAAAGTCCTCTCTCTCTCTCTCTCTCTCTCTCTCTCTCCTCTCTCTCTCTCTCTCTCTCTCTCTGTCACGGGGAAACGGCACGATGCTTCCAACTAGAAATTGTACTAGAAATTTACCCTTACTTGCAAAATCAGTGGAGTGTAAACGTCTTGATTAATCTGTCAATATTAATTATAGATTCCAATATGATTTTACTGTCTTGTGTTGAAGTATTTAATCAATTCATGAGTCTGCATCGCGCATTAATATTTAATTGTGGTGATGTCTTTTTCGTCTTTCTGCTTACTGAAGAGTTGTGAAACGGAAATGAAAAGTCACAAGGACCAAGATATACACAAGAACAAAGAATGGATTTTAATACAAAATAGAAAAATTATTCAGAATCAGAAGCCCTTGATCTCTCTGAAAATTGGTACATGTCAATCTTAGGACCACAAAGAGAACAGTACATTAGTTGAGTTTGCCTCAAGTTGATTCCAACATAAGGGGATATTTTCGAATAACTACATACTTTCTTTGCATTACCATGAGAGAGAGAGAGAGAGAGAGAGAGAGAGAGAAGGGATGAGAGCGAGAGAGAGAGAGAGAGAGAGAGGATTGTTTCATAAGCGAGAGGGATTAAACCCGTCAGCAGAAATAATGAAACCTTTTTTCTATTCAATTCCTAAGATGAAGGAACATTTGACTAAGACGTCAGTCCAATCAATAAGAGTAACCAATGCAAATTAAATATACAACGAGATATGCATGTCTGAAAGAAAATATTTTGGTGTTACATAATCATAAATGACGTAGAGAGAGAGAGAGAGAGAGAAGAGAGAGAGATAGTATGCTCTCACTAATTCAGTGTAAATAGAATTCCACACTCACATTCAACCTCATCCCAAACACTCAAAGGAACAGGCAAAGGACCTTATGAATCAGAAGCAATGGGTTCATGAGTTACAATGAGACCAGGCCTAAATAAAAAATAGAAAAGACCAAAACATTAAAAGTGCAAGGCTCACATACCTCATCAAGACGACAAACATTAAAAGCTAAAAACCCCTTTAAGGAAAAGATATCTCCCAGAGGATGGAAAAGGTTCTCGCTCTTATCAAAAGATAAACAAACAAAATGGATGTCATCTCTTGAGACAAAGGGGAACAAAGGGTCTGGTGTCACCTGGTGCCAAAATGGAGGCAGAAAACGGGAGAGAGAGAAGGTCACAAATAATCACAAGCAGTTACCTGACAATAGAAGGAAAGAGGAAGTGTCCTGATGAAAAGCTCCACTGACTCCAGATTTATGATACAACCCGGATTTGAAGCCCCTTAATAAAGCCGGAATATACGCATTAAATAAACCTTTCTTCAGGAATTGATTGGGGAAAAAAGTACCTTTAATGCAGATTCTACTGAAATATTAATGATTCTGGTATTGTAGACTTTCCTTTTCAGGACAGAATGGGAACGGTGCCCGTGACTCAACAGGTGGGGTTCATTACGACGCCTCCTGAAGTTGTGCAGCCTTCTTGGAATTGAGCTTGTATGTGGGGAGAGAGAGAGCTGGAAGTATACGAGGTCAGTCTCTCTCCTCTCTCGCTCTCGGTCTCTTCTCTCTCTCTCTCTCTCTCTCTCTCTTATAACTTTATCTATTAATTTCAAGAAATTCGCTGTACTTTTGAGACGTGGAATCGTGCAAAATTATCTCATATTAATATGAGTACCAAAACTATACATCACAATAATATATATATATATATATATATATATATATATATATATATATATATATATATATATATATATATATATATATATATATATATATATATATATATATATATATAATACGTGTGTGTGTTCGTGCATGTGTGTGCAACTTGGAAAACTAACAGCATTACAATTCACATTCCCAAAACACGAGCGTCTACAAACCCCCAGAAAAAGAAAAAATATATCAGTTAAAGCTCAAAGTATAAAAATAATGAAACGAAAATCTCAAATTTTAGCAAAGGAAAAAATCGTATAACAAAGTTGATTCGTTCAACAAGAAACTCCTTCAATAATAATGAAACACAAACGAGAAGAAGAGAAGAAAAGTCCCTTCTCATGCAAATAACGAGAGCGACACTTCTCCTCCTCTGGTTTTCCTTTTCATCCTCAATCGTTGATTATTTGTACACAACACCGACATCAGACCCAAAGGATATTTTCCATATATATCAAAAAGAGAGGCAAAAGGGGTGGGGGAGACGAGGGGAGGGAAGGGAGAGGCGTTAAAGCGGTGGCCACGGTTAGAGAAGGTAAATGGTAGGGTGGGGAAGGGAAGGGGAGGGAGGGGGTTATCTTTTAAACCGTGAAAGGAAGTCGCGGCGTCACTCAAGTTGAAAAAATGAGGGATTGAGGAAAAGGAAAGATTTCTCAAGTGGAGAGAGAGAGAGAGAGAGAGAGAGAGAGAGAGAGAGATAGAGAGGAGCACAAAAAGGTCTTGATATTAGACTACCCGTCTCTAACAATAACATCAGCCCAATCATTCAATATAAATATTGTTATATCTTTTTCTAAACCCTACTACTCTCTCTCTCTCTCTCTCTCTCTCTCTCTCTCTCTCTCTCTTTGGATATCATTCTGGTTTCAGAAAGTAAAGTAAAGAAAAAGAAGAAAAAAAAACCTTTTTGACAAAAAAGTCACTGCTTTAATTGTCGAATTAAAATCCTCCTTAATCAACAAGTGTTACTTAATAAGGAACAAATATCATCTCTTTGTGTGTCCCTGGGTGAGGTGGGGATTGCTTTCGAGGGGGAGGGTAATTACCCAGCTGGGTAACAGCAATGGAGAAGCCTTAATAATGGTGAAAATAAACAGAAGGATATAACACCTATGTGAACATAGTATGTATAAATGCTCCACTTCCCAAATTGAATTTCATAATAGAGCTATAATACAAAAATACAAACAATGAAATAAAATTCTTATTATTATTATTATATAACATGTGAACTGAAGAAGAACCTTCCTTCCGTGTTCCCAAACACTATAAAGTCTTGGTACAAAAAGCTTCAAAATTCCATCTTCTTTATGACATCCAGTCAACTGGTCCTCCCATTCCCCAATTCTGAGCATCTCAGTTGCCACGGTGACTCTTCATCCCTCTGTTCCCCAATATTTTTGGATGCAATTTCCCCTGGAAGCCTTGAAACACTAATGAGACTGAAAGAAGAAATTTTCTTGCCCTCAGGGGGGGAGTTCAAACCACATTGCGAGGAGAAGACTGACCGAATGTGACTCGGGAAAGAGTTTGTAAGTTATACACAACGAGTCATTCATTCCCTTATGACGCGTGTATGATCAAAAGAAATAAGAACCTATAAAAGACTGCTACAGATGGGGAAAAGAAGTCTGTGAGGAAACTGGCTTTCTATATAACAATGCGAATAGTCAAAGAGGAAAGCTGGACATAATTGTCAAGAAAACCGAGGTTGAGACGGCAGTCTACGAAGAATAAATTCGGTGCTACAAAAAGGCTTCAAAAGAACTGAACCAAAATTAATAAAAATGATCAAATCGAGATCAAGTTTCTTCATCAAAATGCAGGAAATGTCCCTTCAGCTTTATATTTAAAAACTATGAGCCAAGAGATATTTATCGTATGGAATTTTCAAACCTTTCAGTCTCATCATCATAAGATAATGAGACCACAATGACCATGATGATGACTTTCGTATTTTCTTCAATAAAAAGTAAAGCTTCTGAGCTTTCCCTGGAATCATATGAAGAGAACAGATCTTCTGTAGGTTTTCTGTAAAAAAGGTTCCTCTTTGACAGAGAACTTACAGAAATAACGGGGGCCAGTGACAGCTCTCTTGTTGCTTTCTGGAGCCATCCCCATTTTTACATCAAGATGTTTTGGTGGTGATTCCAGGTAAACAAACTTACTCTTTTGTAAACAAACGACTTTATCTGGAAAGTTTCTGTGGTTGTGCAAAGCTTTCTGGAGAATCAAAGACCTAAAAGTCTCAATTACATATCACGAATATACGATTACCAACTGGCTGCTATCACTATGTTTATCATGGAGATAATTACAAGTATTCCTGACACTATCAGCTGTCTCAGAGAGAGAGAGAGAGAGAGAGAGAGAGAGAGAGAGAGAGAAATTTCCACGCACGACTGGCAACCGACTTTGAGTTATCATCACGTCTTTTTCTTTCTCGAAGTAAAGTAAAACAAGAGAGAGAGAGAGAGAGAGAGAGAGAGAGAGAGAGAGAGAGAATCTCGTCAGCTAAGATACAGCCTCATTTCTAACCTTCCTGCTTCCTACTTTAATGGTGATTAAACGCCCCTGGATGGACAAGAGCAATCCATCAAGCCCCTCCCCCAACTACAACTCTCCAACACTTCTCCCTCCCCGCCCCTACTTCACCACTCCCCACCAGTTGGCCGAACGGCACAGACCCGAGGAGTTGATTATTGCCAGAACTTGTTTTTATGGAAGGCGACATCGTATTGCCAGCAAAGTCATTCTGTGACACTCAACTTAGGCGCTATTTCGGGGTAAAAGGGATGACCCCTGAGGCTAGGAACTTAGGGACCCATGGGTCTAAGGTCCCTAAGCCCCTAGGAGGAAAGGGCATCGCTAGAAAAAAACTGTTAGTGAGGTGAAAACTGGAAAACCTCTCAGGAATTATAAAGCAACATCAAATCGTGTTTATTTTTGAAGTTGTTTCTGTAGATTACACTGCATTCCTGTTACCCTGGTTATTCTCTCTCTCTCTCTCTCTCTCTTTCTCTCCAGGTGCGAGCAGCAGCATGGATCACAATGAGACGTGATCTGCAGAGAACCAAGATATTACTCGTAAATCAATAATGAATCATAAATATCTCCTTTGAAGGATAATATCGATGATAAAATCCTCATAGTAATGAAAACCCACATCGTTTTCAGGGGACCCACACAAGCGCCACTGGCACATCCGTGTCACAAGTGCCAGATAACGACACCTGATGAAAAGATTTTGAGTATCGTAACTGACACGACGTCTGACGGGAGACCCTTTGGATCATTGGCCTCCCGCCAAGAGGAGAAGTGGAGTGATTGACGCCCAAAAGGTGTTTGTCGTTTAGGGAATTTAACGAAGTTTGGTCAGAGAGAGAGAGAGAGAGAGGACGATGAGAGAGATGAGAGAGAGAGAGACGGGAGATGAGAGAAGAGGAGAGAAGGGACTGGGGGGGGGGGGGGGCGGGTTGTCTAGATTTAAGAATGACATCCACCGCAAAATATTAACCACATAACTCTAAGTCAAGCGTCTATGAATAACAGACCAAACCAACGTGATGTAAGGCTGCAAATCAAGCGCGCAAGCGTGCACGTGTGCACAGGATCACCTATAACTTTCAGTACCCACCCCTTCTCGTATCTATTGAAAGATGTCAGACCTATACGACCTGGTATGACCTCATATGACCTGGCTCATAGATTAAAGAGTGTTAGGTCACACGAACTTGGTCCTGTGTCACCCTAATTTCCTGCCCAGCCTCCTTCCTGCTCTCGTGAGATGACATGAATTGTTTCAAAGGTCTAAGGTGAGGTTCCACGGAGCCTGAAGTGTGGAGATTTACGATCAAATGAGAGGGAGAGAGAGAGAGAGAGAGAGAGAGAGGGGGCTACTTTCCTAAACATACACTTTACAATTAACAAACCCTTTCTCCACCACCTACTCCCCTTCCCTTTACCGTACCCTCCCCCAACACCCCCTCTCTCTTTTCAAATGCCAGACTTCGTCAGATCAAACAACGAAGGTCCTCCCTTCTCCCCTCTGGGAACGCCGACCTCTATGGGGAAGAATGTCCAAACTAACTTATTCTCCAGCCTTAGCTTCAGACGTCATTCCACGCGAGGAATGTATCCTACGCTCATTCTGTGGATCCTGAAGGATTCCATTGGCCCAGAGAGTATCCTATAGCCTAAAATCGTTGAATTAACATCTGGGATTTTCTTTTGAAGGTCGTTTCAAGGAAAATAGGTCATCTCGGGTCTCCTAAAATTTCTGCAATATTTTAGCATCTAAGATATCCTACGAATGCTTGTCTCGTATCCTGCACCACGGGGTCTTCAAATGACAACTCATTTGCTTGCATTAATGTCTAACTAAAAATGATATTATCACAATCAATTTGCAATTAAATTGTACAAACTTTTTATTAAAAGTAGAGTCAGATGAAGTCTAACTCAGAAATGTAATTTAGTTTTCTTTTCTTGTCCTAATTTATCTTTGATTTTTATTTCTGTAATACAGTCTATTCTCTAGTTCACAAATACCTTTTTCCAACGAAGGTTGCAACTTTGCTAATAATAATAATAATAATAATAATAATAATAATAATAATAATAATAATAATAATAATAATAATATACTTAGGAAGCAGACCCTCTCTCAAGCATACTTTATTTAAATAAATAATGGCTACGTTCAGCAGCGTTACACGTTGTAGAGATTCTTCTCTATTTTTGCGAATAGCGGCTTTTTCAGTGCTACTTAAACAGGCTAGTAGAGCGCCTATAGAGGTCATGGTAAAAATACAGGGTCAAAATAGGTGTATATATTTGAATTTTACAGATAACAACTATGATACCATAGTCATCAAAGTCATTAACGATTTTTCTCTCTCTCTCTCTTCTCTCTCTCTCTCTCTCTCTCTCTCTCTCTCTCTCTCTCTCCACCCACCGTGGCCAGATGTTCCGCCAAAAGGACGGCGTGGCGATGGGCTCCCCACTGGGGGTTCTCTTCGCTAACTTTTATATGGGCACCGTGGAGGAACGGGTCTTCGCCAGGATGCAGCAACCCCGCAGATATGGACGTTATATTGACGACATCTTTGTGCAAGTCGACGCCGAGGATGAGGTAGAAGCCCTCCGTCAAGCATTTCAGCAGTGTAGTGTGCTGAATTACACAGTCGAACGCAGCTCCGGACGATCGGCTCCCCTTCCTCGACGTCCTTGTAAGCAAGACGGAAGACGGTCTCCGTACTTCAGTCTACACAAAGAAAACCAATTTAGGACTTTGCCTCAACGGAGACAGCGAGTGCCCCGCCAGATTCAAAAGCACCACCGTCAGGGCCTTCGTCAGGAGGGCCCTCTCCCACTGCTCAACCTGGCAGACACTCACCAGGAACTCGACCGCGCCTCCCAAGTACTTGTGAATAATGGGTACTCAAATAAATTAATCAGCAAGGAAGTCCGCACAGCCCTGGAGAAATGGTACGGTAGTGAGAGCCCGCAGCCCCGCCCCTAGGATAATATCAAGCTGTACTACAAAGCCTTCATGAGTTCCCATTACCGTGAAGAAGAGGACGCCATTAAGAAAATTATTTCCGATAATGTATCCCCGACTGACGACACCAAGAATATCGACTAATCATATATTACCAGAATCGGAGGACGCGCGATCTTATTATGAAAAATAACCCCTCTCCACAGGTACGAGAACCCCTGAAGCAGACGCATGTAGTGTACCAATATACATGCCCAGTCCGCGAATGCAGCGGCGCCTACGTAGGTATGACTACCATGCGACTGTCGAAGAGACTCTCGTGCCACGCCCAAGAGGGGGTGGGGGGCTATAAAGAATCACGCCCGCACCAAACATCACGAGGCCATCTCCGAGATGTCATCATAAAGAACACGAAGATCATCGGGAAGGCCCCTGATGCCCGTCGGTTGCGCCTGCTGGAGGCGCTACTCATCCAGCAAATAAACCTACTCTGAATACGACGCAGGAAGAATTTCTCCTCCCTACGAGTATGAGAAGACCTGCCACCAACAATGACACCACCGATCATGAAAACTCTATGGATGACAACGCCCCCGAACGAGGTACTCCTGCAGCCGATGGAAATCAAAGTAGCCGTGACGTCCCACAGCATAGCGCAACGCCCATCAATGTTACAGCGCCGCTTAGGAGGTCCAGGCGGCTGCAGGATATGCTGCAACGCAACCATCGGCCCGAAGAAAGTGGCTTGAGACCTGGCTCAGGCAGCCAATGAAAACAAGACTCACCGCCACCAGCCAATAGGAGACAAGCATGGGGCAGACCCCTTGCTGTCAACCACAGATATAAGGAGGACGGACACCGCACCAAGATCAGTCCACCCTCAGCTTCCCAGCCCGAGGATGTCTGGCAGCTCCAGACGAAAGCTCGCTTTAAGAAAGAGAGAGAGAGAGAGAGAGAGAGAGAGAGAGAGAGAGAGAGAAAATCGTTAATGACTTTGATGACTATGGTATCATAGTTTATCTGTAAAATTCAAAATATAACACCTATTTTGACCCTGTATTTTACCATGACCTCTATAGGCGCTCTACTAGCCTGTTTAAGTAGCACTGAAAAAGCCGCTATTCGCAAATTAGAGAAGAATCTCTACAAGTGTAACGCTGCTGAAGTAGCCATTACTTTTAATAAAATAATAATATAATAATAATAATAATAATAAATAAAATTAACTTTGGACTGCTGCTCCAAAGAAATCTATTCGATATACTGAGAAACTACAATACAAAATTTAATAATAATAATAATAATAATAATAATAATAATAATAATATGTCCGATAAAATATCCGATAAAACCTCATTTAATGTATTTGAAAACCCCTTTTTTCAATTCTATTCCTATCTCCTCGAATCATATTCAATTTTCCCTTCCCAATTCGAAAGAAAACTCCAATTTTTCTTCTTTAGAATTCCTGAGTCTCTGAGACAAAGTGAGGCTGAAACTTCGCGAAGAAATGAAGAATTCGCAAAAGCGTCAAGCATAAAAATACCGCCTTATTTTTTTCTTCTTCAAACTCCGAGGATTTATGAGAATGGCCTTCCTAAGGAAAAAGAAGAAGAAGAAGAGGAGGAAGAAGAATGAAGAAGAATTGATGTAAATATCGGTGTTTCTCGACAGACATACCGGGCCTACGGAAGACCCACTGTTAAATTGGAATGAAACCAGGAGTGAAAAGTCCCACTGAAGCTTTCAGAGAGAGAGAGAGAGAGAGAGAGAGAGAGAGAGAGAGAGAGAGAGAGAGAGAGAGAGACTTAATGGGGAAACAGTACAGAAAACAAATAATATTCCTGTGAGATTACGAATAAAACCAGTATTAAGAGCAAACAAATGAAATCAACTCAATTTCCTTAATTTCGTGAAACGAAGGATCACACTCAAACAAAATTACTAAATATAAAATAAAAAGTAACCTTGAGACCCTAACTGCAACATGACTCAGAAAGCAACAAAATAAACAGTCAACAATTCTTTGAAAATAGTTCAAACATCCTCAAGTGGTGTACTGTAAGCATTACTGCAGGGTGTTTAGAGCTTCCCTTCTGATTACGTAAAGGAGAGGACGGGGGGAGGGGGGGAGGGGGAAGAACAATGAGAGGAAGCCTTCAAAGGATGCCCGTTAATTGTTCCTTTATTTCCATGAATGAGTATGTATTATGTATATGTATGTACGATATACTACATGTGCTTCTTTGCATGTGATGTTCAACACTGCAATGTATCAATTTTTTGAAGTTACTCATTCTTTCAATTAGGTTCATGTCTACAAATCTCAAGAAAATGCTGAACTTTCTTTTTTAATGCAAAGTAAGTAAGATGGCTAAAATGCAACATTGTATATAATGTATGTATACATACACAAACATACATATATACATATATATGATATATATATACAGAGAGACCGAACTTCCATCCCTTAAAGAAAGTGGAGGAAAGTGACCACAAAGCAAGAGTCCAAAAGTATAAGCACATTTGGGCACTCAACCAATTGCTCTGATTTTGCAGGAATTTTCCAGAGGAAAATATGAGGAAGAAGAAGAAAAAGAAGAAGTGAAATCTTAGTTAGACTTATATAGAAGGTGACATTAACAAAGGAACAATGAAATCCGTCCATATTTCTTTCTATGGAAGATGGACAAAAAAACGTGAATTTTTCCGAAAGCTGATACTTCCAACCGAGGCTCTTCGAATAACCCAACTTCTGAAACATTATTCCCTTCCTAACAAAACCAAAAGCTATAAATATTAAAAAAAAAATCCTTCAATAAACACAAATCCACAAATCAGTCAAATGGAAATAAACACAAGATTATCAGGCAAACTGGCATAAAATTTTGTTCGTCAATCGTGTTCGAAACGTGACCAGAAACTAAAGTCCTGTAAAATAGCAAGGGTTGACAAGAGTTTTTAATTTTAGTGTTTTCAATGAAGAGTGACTGATGGGGAGGGAATCAGTCGCGTTAAACTTTTAAAGAGAAGAATTACAATATTGATATCAGCGTGTATAGCTGTGGTAAATATACTAGATTTCTGTGATGAGCAATTGCACGACATAAGCGTCAAATAAACAACTAGAAAACAATAATAAACATACATACAAATATATGCATTCCCACATTTGTGTATATTATCTTAAAACTGTATAATATGTGTGTGGGTGTGTGTGTTTGTGTGTGTGTGTAGGAATTCTGAACCTACAACCTTACCTCTTCTCGCAGTCTGAATAATATGCAATAGCCCAACGTACCTGGAAATAAAAGAGAATATTGGTTAGATTACAAAAAACGTGTCAAATTTTAAGGGAGAGAGAGAGAGAGAGAGAGAGAGAGAGAGAGAGAGAGAGAGAGAGAGAGAGTGGGAGGGGGGTACCCTTGGCATTCTTACCAACAGAGGAAAAAAGTAAGAAATCTTCATGAATAAAAAATTAGCGAAAGGGCGGTTCTCTCATTGTAGAACAGAACTGGTTTAAAAGTTCAATAAACTACTTTAAAAAATGAATATGAAAAAACGGAGCCGAAAACAAAGAACCAATTCAATTAAATCTGACTTGGAAGGGAATTTTGTTTCTTTTCCGATCACCAATTCCCTTTTACTCTTTCGTATTTTCCTTTTCACTCCCTCACTTTTCTCCTTTTCTTTCATTTACCCTTTTTTATTTCATTTTCAACATTTCGAAATTCTCCTTTGCGTCCTTCCACTGCTTCGGGTAAACGGAGACGAAGTGATACAGGAATCTGTCTCGATGGATCTGGGAGGAAATTCTTATCCTACATCTCCCTTCCTGAGAGGGTTTGATTCCTCAATGAAAAAAATTTTTTTATGAGAGACCTTACCTTACAGACCTTACATCTTGTTCGGGTTGCCCCAGGTCCCTCAGTGTGAGGCACCTCTAATGTCTACCAGAGAGTTGCTAGTACATCTTCCGGTATATTTTGCATCTTCCAATCTTGGATGGTCTGGGATGCAGTTTAGATATTTGTCGAGCTTATTCTTAAACACATCTACGCTCACTCCTGATATATTCCTCAGATGAGCTGGCAACGCATTGAATAGACGCTGCATTATCGATGCTGGTGCGTAGTGGATTAATGTCCTGTGTGCTTTCCTTATTTTTCATGGTATAGTTTTGGGCACTATTAATCTACCTCTGCTTGCTCTTTCTGATATTTTTAGTTCCATGATATTTTCTGCTATTCCTTCTATCTGTTTCCATGCCTGAATTATCATGTAGCGTTCTCTTCTCCTTTCTAGACTATATAATTTTAAGGATTGTAGTCTTTCCCAGTAGTCAAGGTCTTTAACTTCTTCTATTCTAGCTTTGTACACTCTCTATTTGTGCAATATCCTTTTGATAGTGTGGGTACCATATCATATTGCAATATTCAAGTGGACTACGAACATATGATTTATAAAGCATAATCATGTGTTCAGCTTTTCTTGATTTGAAGTGCCGTAACAACATTCCCATTTTTGCTTACATTTTGCCAACAGAGTTGCTATTTGATCATTGCATAAACATGTTCCTATTCATCATCACACCAAGGTCTTTAACTGCTTCCTTATTTGTGATTGTCCTATTATTAGGTCCCTTATATGCATATAGCTTTCTTTCTCTGTCTCCATAATTTATTGATTCAAATTTATCAGAGTTAAATACCATCCTATTTACCTCTGCCCAATCATATACTTTGTTAAGGTCTCTTTGTAGAGCGTTCCTATCTTCATCACAAGTAATTTCTCTACTTATTCTTGTGTCATCTGCGAAACTACTCACTACCGAATCCTTAACATTATTGTCTATGTCTTCAATCATAATAACAAACAGTATTGCAGCTAACACCGTACCTTGCGGCACACCGGATATTACCTTGGCTTCATCCGATTTCTCGTCGTTTGCAATAACTATCTGTTTTCTGTTGTGTAAAAATTCTTTTAACCATCTTCCTACTTTATCCACGATATTGTGTTTTCTCATTTTCTTCGCTAATATATTATGGTCTACTTTATCAAAAGCTTTTGCCTCAAAACAAAAGTCTTAAATAAAAAACCCAAACAAATCTGTTCAATTTTCCGCTTTTCATATTTTTGAATATGTTCTCACGGTGGACTAACAGTTGGGTTTGTGTACTTTTTCCGGGTACGAACCATGTTGTCCTTTATTAAACAAATTATTTTTTATGTTTCATAATATTTTTCTTCATTACCCTTTCATACACTTTCATAATATGTGATGTTAGACTCACAGGCCTATAATTACTTGCCTCTAGTCTTGATCCACTTTTGAAAGTAGGGGTAATATATGCTAATTTGTGCTCATCATAAATCTTGCCTGTATCTACACTTTGTCTTAATAATATTGCAAGTGGCTTTGCGATAGAATGAACTACTTTCTTTAACAAAATAGCAGGAATTCCATCAGGCCCTGCAGCAGCTCCATTTTTAATTTCATTAATAGCCTGCACAATATCAGCTTCATTAATATCTATGTCAGCTAAATATTCACTATTTTCATCCCTTACTTCTCTATCATTATCTTCATTATCTATTCTAGGGGTGAATTCTCTCTTATATCGTTCTGCCAGTATGTTGCAAATTTCCTTTTTTTTCATTCGTTAATCTCCCTTCAATTCTTAGAGGGCCTATTTCTATTCTTCTTTTATTCATCTTCTTCGCATATGAGTATAATAGTTTGGATTTTGCTTGATATTTAATAGGGTTTTTTTCTTCCAAGTCCCGTTTTTCATTTTCTTTTGATTGTATAATCTTTTGTTCTGCATTTTCTATCTTACTTTTTAGTTCTATAACTTTCCATGCATTTTTTTTTTTTTTTGCTAGACCTTTTTTCCACTTTCTGATTTTCTGGAACAAGATCCTTCTGTCTCTTGGTATGCATGACTGATGTTTACTTTTCTTCTTCGGTATATATTTATCTACTATTTTCTCTAATATTTTAATATAATATCTCCGTATTTACCTTTATGTCATCACTTACGAAAATATTATCCCAATCTTTGTTTAATTCTTCATTTATTTCTGACCATTTTATATTTTTGCTGTAGAAGTTGTATTTTCCATATCCTTCCCACTTTTTCATTTCTTGCTTATCTCTGTTTTCACTTGCTTTGGAATGGACTGTTAATTCTATGACATTATGGTCTGAAATACTCGCATTATAAACTATTATTTCTTTAACATAATTCATCTCGTTCACAAATACTAGGTCTAAAGTATTTTCCTTCTTGTTGGCAGATGATTTATTTGTTGAATGTTGTATTTCTAGTAGCATATCAATAGCTTTTCGAATTGCCTCTTATCTTCTGCACTACTATTACTCTCTTTTTTATATGTATAAGTACATCCACAATCTCCTATTCTTCTTTCCAGTCTACGAAAGGAAAGTTGAAGTCTCCAGATAGGAGAATAGTCCAGTCCTTGTGATTTCTACATATATCATCCAATTTTTCTATTATTAAGTCAAACTCTTTAGTATTAGGAGGTCTATATATTACTATGTTCATTAATTTTTCAGATTAAAATTCTACCGCTATTAGTTCACATTCTGAGTTACTATATTTCTCATATATTTTTCCTTGTTTTTTGTCTTTCCCATATATTGCGGTTCCCCCTTGATTCCTATTTTTTCTATCTGATCTATAAGTTTGAGAGAGAGAGAGAGAGAGAGAGAGAGAGAGAGAGAGAGAGAGAGAGATTTAGGCAAACAAGTAGATCAGACCTTGCCTTCTAGCCCCAATTTTGTAAAATGTGAAATGGAAGCCCAGAGAGAGAATAAAGAAGGAAGTGCAAATAAAGAAATAAATTAGGATTCAACGAAGAATATGAACATAAGAAAGAATAAATGAACATCAAAAGCACAGCAACTACGAAATAGAATTTCGGAAAATAATGTTGCAAGAGAAGTATCAATAGTGATATGAATAGGTATCCTCGTATAATTAATAATAATATAATAATAATAATAATAATAATAATAATAATAATAATAATAATAATAATAATATAATAATAATAACAATAATAATAATAACAACCTCTGTTTTATGTAAATCTCGTTCGAATCCTAACTTGCAACTAAAAGCAGAGATGAAGTAACAGCTTACAGGTCCCAATAAAAATCTATCGACCAAAAATATAATATATTACCCCGAAATCACTCTCCCTTACAAA
This sequence comes from Macrobrachium nipponense, assembly GCF_015104395.2. Lineage (NCBI taxonomy): Eukaryota > Metazoa > Arthropoda > Malacostraca > Decapoda > Palaemonidae > Macrobrachium > Macrobrachium nipponense. Next base: position 19,160,930 of record NC_087214.1, on the reverse strand, counting down.
TGGCAAAACTGATGCATCGCAAGAGCATTGATTTAATATACTTCAATATACTTCGTGACTTAAAGAAATGGGACCCAAATGGACAATATTCTATACCCATGTTGGTCCTCTTAAAGAGAGAGCGTTCGGTTTTTCGATTCTCTGTGACCTTTGTACTTGCACTATATATATGTATGTATATATATATATATATATATATATATATATATATATATATATATATATATATATATATATATATATATATATATATATATTTTATATGTGTGTGCGATTTGTTTTCCGCCACAGGTAACGGCCCAGCAAGTCAATTTTGCTAGCTAACAGCTTAGGTCATTAGCATATTTGATTACGAATTGAAATGGGAGAAAATTATCATTAGATTTTTAATTAAACCTTTATACTTCAATGTCCAGAGAGAGAGAGAGAGAGAGAGAGAGAGAGAGAGAGAGAGAGAGAGAGAAAACCACCTCCATCTATCAACATCACGTTATAAATTGAAAAGGTTGCAGGGCCGATATGCAATGAACACCTAGTTTTCTTAACTCCGTTATGTCAATGATAACAGTATTCATGAAAGCAAATATCCTCACAATTAATATATAAATAATACGAGCATTTCGATATTACAAAAAATAATCCCACAACCACTACATTTTAGAATATCTCCAGCCATTACCAAACAATAATATCACAAACATTAAATTTGGGAGTTTTCTTACGATATAAGGAAGACATCCACTTTCACGTACAATCACAGTAGCGGAACTTCTTCCAGAATCAATTTTATATACGAATATGAGGAAAGTATCCGATTTCCCAAACACTAACCTAGCCACCTGGACCTGGGGGGGCAACCAAGTCCTTATGGGTGCCGGTCCCAAGCCCGGATAAATAGGGAGGGTTGGTGTCAGGAAGGGCATCCGGCTGTAAAAAATCTGTGCCAAAACCAAAAATGGAATGAGCCGAAATATGGAAAGAGGTAATGCTAGGGCGTACTCCGTAAACGACGCACAGAGACATCGCCCTAACTCTGTGGTAAGGCGAGGGCTACTGCATCAGGAGCGGGTGCAGCTAAAGAAGCGAGCTCACATTGGGTTCAGAGTATGTCAGCTAAATGTTGGGTCCATGACTGGGAGAGGTAGAGAATTGGCTGACTTGATGAGAGAAAAGAAAGTAGATGTTGTGTGTGTGCAAGAAACGCGGTGGAAAGGAAATAAAGCTAAAGAGTTGGGAGATGGATATAAGCTGTATTATAGTGGAGCAAATAAACAAGGTAGAAATGGAGTTGGCATAGTACTGTCTAGTGAACTAAAGAACTCGGTAATAGAAGTGCATAGAAAGAATGACCGTATCATCAGATTGAAGATATGTTATGGAGGAGAGATTCTGAATATTATAAGCGCATATGCACCACAAGTTGGTTGCACAGAAGAAGAGAAGGGAAATTTCTGGAGACATGGATGGAATAATGCAAGAACTGGAAGAGCATGAGAGGGTGATAGTTGGGGCAGATTTGAATGGCCATGTCGGAAGTGAAAATGAGGCGATTGGGCGGGTGCATGGGGGCCATGGAATTGGGGAGAGAAACCCAGAAGGAGAGAGTGTAGTGGACTTTGCTGTGTCATTCGACATGGCAATAGTAAACACATTCTTTGAGAAGAAAAGGGAACACCTAATAACATATAGGAGTGGGGGAAGATTCTCCCAGATAGACTATTTCTTTATAAAAGGATAAATCTGGTGGAGGTCAAGAACTGCAAAGTTATTCCAGGCGACCATGTAGCCCCCCAACACAGGCTGCTATGTATGGACTTGAAGTTGAAAAGGGAAAGAAAAACCAAAGCTAAAGGGATAAGGAAAATTAAATGGTACGAATTACAGAAGGAAGGGGATAAGAAGAGAGAGTTTAAGAGGAGGGTTTTGGAGGATATTGATATAGGGGATTGAAGATGTTCTTAAGAATGGTGGGCACGAAATGCAGCAGGCAGTAATAAGAAGGCATGGAAAGGAGCTGCTAGGAGAGACATCTGGTATCATATGGGAAGAAAAAAGAGAGTGGGTGGTGGGATGAAGACATTGAGAAAGTAGTAAAAGATAAGAAGGAGGCAAAGAAAAAGATGGGAAGAGTCACAGTCAGTGGAAGAACAGAAATAGGTACAGAGAGAAAAACAAGGTGGTGAAAAAGGTGGTAGCCCAAGCTAAAGCAAAGTCGTATGATGATGTGTATAATGAGCTGGGGACAAAGGAAGGATTAAAGAAGATGATCAAGCTATCAAAGGCTAGAAATAAGAGCACCAAAGATATAACACATATCAAACAAATAAAGGATCAAGAGGGTGTAGTGCTTAGAAAGGAGGAGACATTGTGAAGAGATGGAAAGAATATTTCGAACAGTTGTTAAATGAAGAAAATAATAGACTAATAAGAGAGGATGGGCAAGTGAACATTGGCATGGTAATGAGGTTTTCTAGGCAAGAGGTACTAAATGCACTGAAGAAGATGAAGAATGGGAAGGCAACCGGACCAGACATGATCCCGGTGGAGGCATGGAAAGCATTAGGAGATGAAGGAGTGGATATACTGTACGAATCTTTATGATAAAGATCCTTGAACAGGAAAAGATACCAAATGAGTGGCGTGGGAGTATATTGATCCCATTTTTTAAAGGGAAAGGCGATGTCCAAGAGTGTGGTAATTATAGGGGCATTAAATTGATGTCCCACACTTTGAAGATACTGGAAAGGATGATAGATGCTAGACTGAGAGAAGAAGTACAAATAGGTAAAGAGCAGAGGGGATTTATGAAGGGAAGGGGAACAACAGATGGTATATTTTGTCTGAGGCAAATAATGGAGAAATTCGGGGAAAGACAAAGGGACCTACATATGGTATTCATTGACCTTGAAAAGGCTTATGACCGAGTCCCGAGACAAGAGGTATGGAGGAGCCTGAGGCGAAGAAGATGGTGCCAGAGAAGTATGTGCGATTGATACAAGAGATGTACCGGAATGTATTTACCAGAGTGAGGAGCAGTGTTGGGGAGACAGAAGGTTTTGAGGTGAGAGTAGGATTACACCAGGGGTCGGCTCTGAGCCCATTATCTTTAACATAGTGATGGATGTTATAATAGAGGAAGTAAGGGAGACAGTTACCATGGAACATATTGTATGCGGATGATATTGTTCTGTGTGCAGAGAGCGAGGGAAGATCTGGAAGTGAAATTGGAAAGATGGAGACAAGTACTGGAGGACAGAGGAATGAGAATAAGTAGATCCAAGACAAAATATATGTGTACCACCACTGAGGGGGATGATAGAGAAAGTATTCAGCTTGGTGGAGAGCAAATAAGGAGAGTTGATAAGTTTAAGTATTTGGGATCTTTTGTTAACGCTGGAGGAAGTATGGAAGAAGAAGTAAAACATCGGGTACAGGCAGGCTGGAACAACTGGAGAGCGGCCTCGGGAGTTCTTTGTGACAAAAGAGTGCCGCTTAGGTTAAAAGGAAAATTTCACAAGAGGGTGGTAAGAACAGCAATGCTGTATGGTACGGAAACAGCAAGCATGAGAAAAGCAGAGCAGAAGAAGATGGATGTGGCAGAAATGAGAATGCTTAGGTGGATGTCTGGGGTAACAAGAGTGGATAGGATCAGAAATGACTACATAAGGGGGTCAACTAAGGTGGTGGAAGTATCAAAGAAAGTGCAGGAGGGGAGGCTGAGATGGTATGGACACCTGTTGAGGAGAGATGAGGACCACGCTGGGAGACATACTATGGGGGTGGAGGTGCAAGGAAGAAGAAAAAGAGGGAGACCAAGAAAGAGATGGAAGGACTGTGTGAGAGGAGACTTAAATGAGAAGGGAATTGATGAGGCAGAAGCACAAGATAGAAATAGATGGAAATGGCTCATCCGAAACGGCGACCCCATATAAAAATGGGAACAAGCTGGGAAGAAGAAGAAGGATCCGATTTCCCAAACACTCACAAGAGACGTTAGAAAAAGCCCTCCCGTATCCATGAAGATTTTTGTACGGATATGAGAAAGGCATCCGCTCACTAGAAAACGTTAACTCCAACTGGATGACACTATCACCACTATTGGCACCTTTTATCGTCATTCCTTGCAGCTGGTGGAGGTAATGCAAACCAAACCAGAATTGCTAAAAAGAAAAAAAAAATTAATGTCTGAACAAGAAACACTGAAAAAATCACGCCCACTTGCACTGATTTCAGGAAACACGAATTCTTAAAAGCAACTGGAAAGAAGAAAAAACAAATCTGCCGAAGATTTGCGAATGAGGGTTCCACAATCAGGAAGACACAGGCAAGATGAACGGAAATGTCCCAATGTCCCGACGTACAAGACAATAAGGAAGGAGGAACAATCGAGCCTCAGCACTCAAGACCAGAAGGCTCAAACGCCATACAGACAAACGAGGAACTATCACATTCTGACGAGAGACCCTATGTCGGTTGGACCTGGAATATGGAACCGAGGCCAAAGCCAAAATCGCCGGGACCTCATTCAGCATTGAAAGGGAAAGGGACAGTAATAAGAAGACTCGGAAGGTGTCACAGGAGGAAAACCTTTTGCAGTTCTACTATGAAATCATTGTTTGGAGAGTACTAAGGGAAAGATGTAAGAAAGAGAATATTAACGGAGGGACAGTAAAAGGAATTGAAGAGACTGCAGCTAGGTGCCGAAGGGACACTGCAGAGAACCTTTAGTCACTCCTACAGTGCCCCACGTAAGGTGTACTGACAACATAAACACTCTACGGGGGAAAGAACCTTTGTTATACTTGACATAACATTACAACCCCTTTTCCTAGAAAGCTCCCCAAAACCTATTCCGAATCAACTGTTACAGAATTAATCAAAATAGTACAATTTTATACCCAAACTTCCATAAACATATAATAGCCATGATGTGTCTCTAATTATGTGATATGTAGTTTCATTTGAAGCTGATTTTTGGCAGAGGGACTTGGGGATATGCAACAATGAGAAGAATCCTTGGAATCCCCTCTTAGTTAACCCCCAAATCCATTAGAGGGCTTCCAAGGGGACATTAACATTGCTTCTTGGTAATCAAGGTTCATTTTCGTTATGGGGAATTCCTCAATATTGTTACAGTACATGTTTATGGTGGTTTTCAAGGACGCTTATTGTGTGTGTTGAGAGAGAGAGAGAGAGAGAGAGAGAGAGAGAGAGAGAGAGAGAGAGAGAGAGAGATGATTAAAAACCTACAAAGCTATTACCAATGATTAATTACCAAATGAACAAATTACTGGTTTCCACGGATATGCAGACTGCAGATTCATTCTTTTCCTGTTTCCTAGCTTCCTTGATCAAGTATTTTTTTAACACTGAAATGATGGACCAAACAACTAGAACCAGACACTTCTTCCATAGGGAGAGAGATGTATTCCTCCTACTGGCGACTATGGAGTCTGCTATTTCATTGCCTGCTACACCAACAAGAGCAGGAAGCCGACAAAACTTGATATCTTGAACCTCTCCTGATGTTTCCAGCACAATGCTTCTCAAACAATTGGATGTACAGGACTTAAACTGTCCAGTAGCCTGGATGACATTAATAGTCAGTCACAAACACTTACATAGTTTTCTATTTCTTTGTAAAAAGGGAACCTTTTTCTTTGTAATAAAAGAAAAAAAAAGTCCTTCAGGTGTCTAAAATCGTGAAGTAACAATTACGTGTAATAAAGCTATGTAGCTATGGTACCCTCAACAAAGTTATATAAAAGAATACGGTAGCACAACATCAGATCAGAGTTTTGTTAAATAACACATTCTCTGGGATAAATATATTTATTTCTATTTAAAAATGCGGAATCCCTCGTAGGATCTACTTCCGTTTGAAAATCAGGATTTCATTATTTTCCTGATAAATAATTTTAGTGGTCTCTCTCTCTCTCTCTCTCTCTCTCTCTCTCTCTCTTCTCTCTCTCTCTCCTTTTTGCTTTCCCTTCCCCTCGCAATTACAGTTTCGATTCCACACTTCCAATTCGAGGGACAATCATTATTTCAAATCCCTAATAGGCGAACATCTCTCTGAAGGAAACCTTTCATCGAATCAGGGCTGCGAGAGAGAGGAGAGAGAGAGAGAGAGAGAGAGAGGAGAGAGAGAGAGAGGATCCTCTCTCCTCTGAGAACTGGACATTTAAGAGGAATGACAAAAGTTTCCTTATGTTGAGAAGATTCGTTTGAAATCTGAATCCCAGAAGAAACAATATCTGGAATCTTGACCCTTGATGTTCATGATGAATGATAGCAGAAAGTAAAGAAAGCTATTTAATGACAAATAAAACCTACATCTACTCAACACTTAAGGAACAGAATATTGAAATACGCGTCTATTAGTCACTTAAAACTAAACAAACAAACAAGAAAGCATCAAGACCCAGAATATTCTGACTCGAGAAATTCCCTAGACCTAAGCAAGAGAACCAGTCAAGGATTCCCAAACAAGGCAGACTCAAAAATGTTTAACACGAAGCCCTTATTCCAGGATCCTCGAGAATATTTCTAATTTTCGTCTAAAAAGGGGGGGGACCTCAAAAGGGAAAGGAAGGGGAGTGACAGGGAACTTTAAAATGTCTCCTCAAAGGACGGAGAAAGAGGGTCGGACGTGATTACACGAGTGACCCGCCATAAAAGCAGTTAGTAAAAGTGTTCTCTCAAAGTTTCAGAAGCCGACTACGTCAATTTGTAACACGTTGCTGACAAGAGAGAGAGAGAGAGAGAGAGAGAGAGAGAGAGAGAGAGAGAGAGAGAGAGAGAGAGAGAGAGAGAATTTATGCACCAGGAAACAAACTGAAAATCAACTTGAGTCCTGCCTTGAGTTGTTTCTACTTAATAGCCTAATGTTTAGCAGGCCTAAGAGGCTATAAAATCTGTATTACAAAACAAAATGATAAACAATTGGTCTTCGTTATTGAATTAAGGCAAAATTCGGCACTTGACATCATGATATCAAACGAAACATGGTTATTCCAACTCCTAGTCTATTCCGAGGGCCGTCTGGCAACGTCAAATGTCTATTTGAACACATTTGTATCGCAAAAGAGAAACAACAAAATTGTGGTTTTACTTTTAAA
>NC_087214.1:19129044-19153309 GCF_015104395.2 Macrobrachium nipponense | reverse complement strand
GTCTCAACAGAAACTTCGTTGATTTCGACTTCAATCTTCGGTGGGATAAAAAAATTCCCTAATGGTTCCTTAATGTAAAAGGTCAAATAATCGAAATGATAAAAAATGTTATTTTGTGTGGGGTAAAACAAGGTTTAAATGCAATACGGACAGTAAAAACCGCAATAATCATACTATAACGGGCGTATGTCTGTCTGTCTATCTGTCTGTCATTCAATCACGGCCAAACGGTCTAGTCAGATGGGCATGAAACTTGGCAGGATTATGGTGGGGACCCTAAGATGGTTTGTAATGGGGTTTCATCCAACCTACCCCCCTCCTTTGTAGGGGCGGGGGGTGAGAAGGGATTCCTTGAAACGGAGCTGTTTCTGGCCGTGAAACGAGGCTGGTTATTCCCATAGACTTAGTTGCTTTACAAATTTTCATACATAATTTTTGTACAACTTCCCTGGAGAAAGTCGCGGATATTTCAGCTCGGACACAATAGAAGATGAAAATTATCATCAATATCCCCAAGATTTTTTGATAACTTAAATCCATCGGGACTGCCAGTGCACAAAATAATGAAGAAGTACTGCCCGGTAATGTTGCTTCGGAATTTCGATCATTCCAATGACATTGCAACGGAACGAGGTACACCGGTATGGAGCTAAACTCCCACGTCATCGAAACAGTGATAGCAACGGGCCCTCTCACACCGGCAAATGTCTGTTCATCCCCCGGATTCCTCTGATGCCTTCTGACACCAGTTTCCGTTCCAGTTACGGCGCAGGCAGTTTCCCATCAATCTGGCCTTCTCATTCACTGCAACAAGTCGCAGGGCCAGACTTTGGATCGTTGTGTGTTTCTGCCGTCACCCATGTCCACGCATGGCCAACTGTATGTGGCGATGAGCAGAGCAACTGACTCTGCTAACTTGAAATTAAGTTGTGGACAAACTGATAATATTGTGTACAAAGAGGTTCTTTAGTAGGTGTATAAAAATCGCCCTTATCTTAATATTGCTGAACAAATAGTACATATAAATTTTCACTTCTGCACCGTATTTTATCACCTATCGTAGATGGGTAAGTTTGCTAGTAATAATAATAATAATAATAATATTATTAATAATAATAATAATAATAATAATAATAATAATTAGAAGACAAAAAACAATAAACAAAATTCAAATATGGGTTCAATTAGAACCAAACTGAGTCAGCAGCAACGACGTTTGTAAATACAAAATGTTTGCTCTGATTCAAGCACCTGAAATACTACAGAGACATAAATATAACATCAAACATTTGGAGAACGTTCATTAGTATCAAAATGTCATCAATATAATATTAAACTTTTGGAGAAATATTAATTACTACTAAATCCCAGGCCACTCAAGAACGGAGCCATTTCAGAAAAAAAATAAATAAAAAACCCATTAATGATCAGAATCCGAAGCTGTCAACTGAAGTCTGAGACAACGAGATCACATCCATGTTACTGTAAAAGAACACGAGGATTGATTGTTGGTCTTCAGGGGAACAGCGCCGTGGCAGTAAATGGCTCACCCGGCCAAATTAATGATCGTATATCTGATGGGTCAATTTAAAGTGAAATTGGACGGAATATGACAAGATTTTTTGGGTCATGACAACAAATTCTAATTTGGAAAAACTTATTTCTAAACTTTTCTAACTTATAATAATTAAAACTGGCATCATTACGCTGAACAGTATTGATGGTGATGACGTCGTAGAGGCAAATATGCAAAAACTATTCTTGAAATATTCTTCTTCACGCAAAGAACATCCAGGGGAATAGTCACCGAGGTATTGCAAAATTGGGGCAAATATACTAAAAAATGTTCTTACAATATTCTTTACTCAAATGGGAATCCAGGAGAATATTCGTCTTGCTCTCGTAATAAATGAGGAAATATACAATAATAATAATAATAATAATAATAATAATAATAATAATAATAAAGTACAATACAATTATTTTTCACCCGTCTTAATTTACCTAAACAAAATTCTCTCTCTCTCTCTCTCTCTCTCTCTCTCTCTCTCTCTTCTCTCTCTCTCCTCTCTCTCTCTCAGAACACAGACCTTTGCAGTCTCTTGTTCTGTAATCTCTATCACATCATAAATACGCATCACAGTTGACCTTTAAAAGCCTCCTGCCTAAAAATAGCGACACAAAACCTGAAAAATAGCTGCAATATTCCTCTTCAATACAAAATGGAGCATTCAGTAAATGATGCCTTTGTGGCATTGGGACCAATGCACAACCGAATCCTCAGTTAGTGACGAATGAGAACTTTTTAATCCCCGTGCAATGCTTCTTGCTAATGCACTGGAGACTCAACAACGGGCAGAAACGCCTATACGTGGAATATCAACGCTGCATCGGGTACTGAGAGCTTTAAAATGTAAAATTTATTTCGTCATGACTAATCACACGCGTTCCCAGAGATATTTCAGATTGGCTTTTTGTTGTGTTTTCTGTCGTTGTGAATAATCCCAATGCAAATTTGTTTCGGCCTGTCCATACGAACGATAAATACTACATCCGCCCACGGAGAGGACAGCCAATCAGAAGCCGTCCCCCTGATGACATCACACGCGACGCCACAAGCAGTTCCCAATGATAAATAGGGTACCACCTATTCTTATTATTAGTATTAGTATTAGTATTACTTTTAATGATCACTATTCTTTGGATGCTTGATTTTCAAGCGAAGGGCCCCTGTGGGATGGTTCCATGTGAATGGGGTTCATTTTCTGAATAATAATAATAATAATAGTCATATTTTATTATTATTGAAACAAACCCTGTTCAAATAGAAACCCATCGCGGGGGACACTGACATGAAATTGAAGCTTCCAAAGAATATTAATGTGTTCATTTGAAAGAAGCAACAAAAGGCAGCAAATAGGACATACAGAAACAAGAGATCAGTTATTCGAGAAGAAAAAATGAACTGAAAAATAAATAAATAAATAAAAATGTATGTAAAATGTTCGTAAATTACAAAATACAGAGAGAATTGCTTTAGGGAAGTAATCTGTTGCATCATCGCTCCTCCTCCTCGGTCAGTCAAAATCCTCATGAAGTATCAGTCTAGCAAAGACACAAAAACGAAATGTGAAGATTCCACAAAGCTAACTTTACAGATATTACGAGTCATATCTAATGATGTGTTTGTACTTTTCCCTTTGGGTGTACAGGAAAAATATGTTTTAAGCTTCTTTTCGGAAAAAAAAAACTTCAAAGAAAAATAACAACACCGGAGGAGATTATGCAAATGGAAGATTGTGGAGATATTAGGACTGGATTATGTTTTGGATTTGGATTGGCAAGGCGTCACTCTCATCAGTTCTGAAGAGGCTCGAAGGAATTTCAATCTGCATTGATTTTCGAAAGCAAAGACGACTGAGAGAGAGAGAGAGAGAGAGAGAGAGAGAGAGAGAGAGAGAGAGAGAGAGAGAGAGAGCCTTTGGGGAAAATACCAGATGGAAGGTATTGTTTCTCAGTGTTATTCAGTCATGGACTAAAGTCAGTAAGGTATTGACTCCTATTTCACAAAGCTTAAAGAAGATATTTTTATTGAACAGTACAATAAAAAAAAATACTAGAATAAGATCCTCATTTATACATCAAAGTAATCCCAGGATTACGAAGTTGGGATTTTTCTAACCCTCTATCAGAGGCACTTGAAACGGCCGAGATTCAAATATAGATGTCTCAGCTAAATATGTATTACGTGGCTGCTAAAAACATGCTAACTTTTGTTAAAGACAGGAAAAATTAAATGGAAAAACTAATCTAAAGAAAGTAACTGTTGGTCTTATTTGAGAACAGTTAAAAAAAAAAATTTGTGCACGAGTACTTTTTTCCCTTTTATTTATGCACGAGTAATTTTTTTGTGCACGGGTAATTTTTTTTTTTTTTGTGCACAAGATTTTTTATTTGCACGAATAATTAACATTTTCATCTACAGACAATCCTGATTTGACTTTTAAGGGAACCTGATTTGAGTTTCATTTCAATCATCCTATGATTGCTCTACACTCAACGAAAATGTCCACAAGAAGCATATAGAGACACAGACAGCTTCTTTGAAAACTATTCATCTCAAATTCCAACGAAATAATAAAAAAACAAAAAAAGCAAGAAATTCTTCTTCTCCATCACGAACGAACACAAGGAGAAGAAGAAGAAGAAGAAGAAGAAGAAGAAGAAGAAGGCTAACCAGTCCGATTAAAGCCTTTGGGTCATTGGGCAACAAACGTAGCGCATCGAAGCCTTTGGAGGAAAACTTTAGATTAATGCTCTCGTTACAACAGGAACTTCCACCGGGAAACAAATAAGACATTTTGTTTATACAACTGAAGCCTTACTATTTTTAAGTCGCTTCCCTCAGTCACTCAGAAATCTATAATAAACGCCTATTCTTACCCACACATCCCACTGACTCGCACTCATTTCATGAATTCGTGCTAATCGCAGGCCTGGAAAACGGCAGTTGGGCGTGCGACTGACGCCCCTACACCCGTGAGAGGCTACGTCTCAGCAACTTCCCCCAGAGGTTTGATGCGAGCGGAATGTACTTTGTGGAGGCCCCAGAGTCGAAATAAAAGAAATGACGCATACATTTTGGAAATAAAACAGTAACAACGGTTAGCATAATTAATCTTTACCAATCTCGGAATATTTCTCCTCTCTCTCTCTCTCTCTCTCTCCTCTCTCTCTCTCATCTCTCTCTCTCTCTCTCTCTCATTCGTTGGATTTTAACAAAATCTGAAGGAACCATCGTTAGGTTTTTGAAAAGTCTAACCATGTTCAGTCTCAAAAAAGTCAATGTGATGCTCATGTATCATAATTTTAAATTATGTCAAGTGTTAAAAGTCTAAAATAATTCCAGTCTAAAAAAAAGTGCAATTGACGTTCAAGTCTTCAAAGTCTAAATGATGTTCATGTATTTGCTAGAACATCTGTACAAGGATGTATATTTTAGTGCACTCGACAGGGGACTGGAATTACTTAGAAAATCTGTATATCTGATGAACAAATTCTAATAAACATCAAAACGGCTTATTAAGAGACCACATTAAAATTAAAATGCAGGGACGCTGCAAAACCCTTTTTAGTTAAGCCTACATTGCACTGACGGCATTGCCCCCTTACAAGGTTGCAAGTATCTATACTTAACCATTAACTGTCCGAACGGAATAAAAGGAAAACGTATATTCAGACAAAAAATCTAACGCTGGTCGACTAAAACCTATCAATCAGCAAGAGAGCCTCATCCTTACAGACAATTAGTAGCCATTATTAATGAGACTCACACGATTGACTGTTTGTTTAGACATCGCCTCCACAGATCTGTGTTTAATCTAATAGAGCAATGACACTGATGCCAATCGAATCCAGGACAAACACGAATGTAGTACTTTGTAACATTTGTAAACATTCGACCGATGGAAAATAGTGTTCCCATTATATCGTTCAATCTACATTACAATTATTTACTTTAAACAGGTATAGATATATTTCAATACAGGAACTGTAATTTACAGATGACGGTGAAATTCTTGTTATTAATGTATATCATGCAGTCCTATTTACATTATAATTATTCACTTAAAACAAATACAGTTTGCATTTACAATGCAGGAACTGTATTACAGAAGTTCGTAATATATCATTATATTAAAGAACAATTACGGGAAAATTAAATAAAGTAGCCAAAGAGAAAAGTACAATGATTTCAAATGTCAACGACTGGTTCAGGAGCAAGAGCCCGTGCAGACATAAAGCCAGCTTTATTATATCAAAAGTATTAAGAAATATACATTAAGAGTTTTCAGACATTGCACCAAAAATCTTTTATTTTGTAAATTGCTTCTCCAAAGCGATGATTTGCACTTTGGATTAAAAAGATCTTATGGGTTTGTGCTTTTCACCTAGAGAGAGAGAGAAGAGAGAGAGAGAGAGAGAGAGAGAGAGGGGGGGGGGGGGGGGGATCATATCAGAGCCGTGAGGTGAAACAAAAACACAATAAAAAAATGATTGAAGAAAAATAATTCTTTAAAACGAAGAAGAAGAAGAAGAAGAAGAAGAAGAAGAAGAACAGCGGAGTCAACTTTAATCGAATGAGTCCTTTTATTTTTCGGTTCCTTTTGATCGGGATTTTTGGGGCAGCGGCACAGGACAGGAATTAGTCCTCCAATGAGGGAAAGAAAGAGTTGGTCAGTTTTATCTGCTCAATTATTTTTTTCTTTTTTAATTTGTAGGGAGCTGTACATTCTCTCTCTCTCTCTCTCTCTCTCTCTCTCTCTCTCTCTCTCTCTCTCTCTCTCTAATGAGTTTATAATGGCCATTCGAACAACAAGACAATCCATCCCTTCTTTTTTATTATCTTTTATCACAGGAGCATTCATAAAAGATTAGTTGCTTAAAAGAAATATGGAAGCCATTTTTCTCAATATGTTAAACGAGTTTCATCACAAATTTATACAACGCTGCGACAAAAGGGCTATTGATTTAGAGCAAGAAAGGCATAAACACAATACATACATATATACATACACACACACACACACACACACACACACACACACACACACACATATATATAAATATATATATATATATATATATATATATATATATATATATATATATATATATATATATGTATATATGTATGTATGTATGTTGGGGTCTCCGTCGTCATTTACAAACGAGGCACCAATTTGTACTTTTGGTCTGCATTGCAAACGTCAGTTTGTATGACACCCTTCATTCTTAGCTATGTCTCCATTGACTGTGAAGTATTCTCTAAGTTTCGTTTCAATTGCTTCTTTCTGGTGAGGAGGTTAAGTCGTGGAAACACATGGGTACATAAATATAAGATATATTCTTCTAGCTTACATTGTTGGATAGATACAAAGAAGGTTTTGAATAGATGTTTAAGCTAAGAGCGGAAGGTGAAGACTGACATACAATTCGTTTACAAATCATAGGAGAGCAAACATTGCTCAATATACAGACACATGAAACTAACATACGTAACTAGGTTAGTCAACGTAGGCACGTCGTCTCGTGAGAGAGTCAAATGATTCCCAGAGAAGGCATTGTTGATGTTATTGTCCGACATAGACATTGCTGATCCCAGGTGTTCACACACACTTGGGTGCTTGGTCAATCTTTCTGCATGACCTCCTTGGTCTATGGCCTGGTTCTGAGTTACATGCATTACTCTACAGAATGTTTACATACATTCTTTATTTTAATGTAACACTTACATAATTATACATAATAATATATATTTACATATATATATATATATATATATATATAATAATATATCATATATATATATACATATATATAAATATATACATATATATATATTATATATATATATACCTATATATATATATATATATATATATATATATATATATAATATATATATATATATATATATATATATATATATATAAATATATAAATATTATATATATATATATATATATTATATATAAATACATATATGTATATATATACTATACATATATATATACTATATATATATATATATATATATATATATATATATATATATATCTATATATATAATTTCACGATGCGTCTTCAAATTATGCCAACTCTTGGCAAGTTTGTGACCAAGCACAGTCGACTAACTACCAGTGCTTAAATCACTGCTTATATTGTCAGTTACCTTGAAATTTAACGAAGGCGGCTCTAGAGTTAAACTTGCTCGGGCATCGACCCAGGAGAGAGAGAGAGAGAGAGAGAGAGAGAGAGAGAGAGAGAGAGAGAGTTCTTTGAGGCTTTTACAATATTCTTTATTGATTTTTTAATATCCCACCCCAACAATCACCTAGGGCCTATGTGGATTTTAAATGTGAAAACATAGTTACTTTTCAGCATAACAAACGAATTACCATTTCTATAAAACTTTAATGAAACCAGAAAGCCATTAACTACTTATAAACTTCTATGATGATTATTTACCCAAACAGTGGAGCCAGAGAATACTGATAACTTATTCATAACTCGAAAACAGGGATGGTTTCAATTGGAACAAACGACCCTGGCACTTGGGACCGGAGGATGGCAGCCGTAGTCTCTCTCTCTCTCCTCTCTCTCTCTCTCTCTCTCTCCCCAGGGAAGTTCGTCCATGCTATTATCATCAATTATGAATTCACCTTTGACTTGTTACACGAAACGACTGGCTTTGCAATAATATATAATTAATAATAATAATAATAAATATAAATAAATAAACTACTAAATAAATAAGCAAAAATTAATGAATAAATGAATAAGTCTAAGAGCAAGTAGATTCCATTACATCTAAGTCACCCTAATTCCATATCAATAGCCTTATATCTACGGCCTCTGACCACAGAGAGAGAGAGAGAGAGAGAGAGAGAGAGAGAGTGAGAGAGAGAGAGAGAGAGAGAAATTATTAAAATTCCATTTCACTCTATCTACATGGTTTCCAAGACTTCAACAACTTTCTAAAATAAAGTCTCATATTGCACCCCAAACATCACCTAGGCCTAAGTGGATTTTTAAACAAATAAAAACGAGTAATAATAATAATTTAAAAGCGTCAGGATATCAGTAATATAAGCAAATTCATTAATATTTACTAAAAGTAAAATGAGTTATGTAAATATAATAATACAAGTGAATCTGTTGTCTGTTCAAAAATAAAACCAATCTTTACTTCGTCAGGTACAAAACAAACCAAGCCTCTGATGTAAACAAAATCATGACCACAATAGCCGAATAATTGAAAGGCTAGATGTCGATTATAGCGTATCCTTTTTCCAGTAAGTCTATCGATGTAGGATCTCATCCTTCTTCCAGAATGAGTCTGGGACGAAGAAGCGTTGGCAACGCTGCCATTTGCACCTGAATCTCCCTCGGAACTGTCAACCCAACACTTCGGTCCAATTCACTTTCCAATTTACTTTCAAAAAGGTTTTTTGTTCGAGTGGTGTGACATTGTCAAGTTTTACATTCAATATTTGACTCCTTTTGGTTCTGTTGCAACTGCGGTTTTGATACATTTCGAATGAAATATCAGGAAATAAGGAAGCATTTGAGCGTGTACCAGTCGTGTGAATGACATTTTGGTGTACCTAACACAACGCGAACAGAATTCTCTCTCTCTCTCTCTCTCTCTCTCTCTCTCGCAAATCCTCGTCTCCCTCTCTCTCTCTCTCTCTCTCTCTCTCAGTGAGAGGAAACGTTCATATATTTCAAAAGCAGTTATCGTAATGAAAACTTCCCGTTGATTACAGTCACTTGTGTCTCTTATATTTTTTTCAAAGGAGTTTTGCAGTTATACCTGGGGATATCATAGTTTCCTTGTATTTTAGAGGTATCTAAGTGATTTTGACACAAGTGTAGAGTTCGACCTTGTATCAGATTATGAATGAGGGCCTGAGACTAATCGGAATTTCACTAATGTCAGTTACTTTGAAAGTTATTCTTAGAATACAAAGAGTTGTGTGAAATCACTCATTTTTTCTTCTGCAAAAACATTTCCCCCTAAAAAATAGACATTTCTTTGCAAAACTAACAATTATTACTTCCTATACCTCTGTCCCAGGTTGGAAAATTATTAAGTCTAGGTCCATCACTAGGCCTACGATTCCTTCAACTAACCACATAGTATATTTCCAAAAATCATTCCCAAACCCACAGAGAAGTTTGAAATGATTCTTGTTAAGACAATTAATAAATTTATGCAAAATCATCCTGTAACCAAGTCTGAATTTCATTAGTATTAAATTCGATCACTACAGGATTTGATTCCCCCTTTAAATAATTGCTTGGTAAGAATTAGTACCACATCTGTTAATAACTATTAGATCGTAAAACAATTCATAGCAAAAGTTTTGAAATTATAAAATCAATTCAGGAAATAGCTCAAATTCCTACGAAAAACAAGAATTATAAAACTATATATACATTATATATATATATATATATAGACTATATATATATATATATATATATATATATATATATATATATATATATATAACATAAGCGTATAGTTGTTAACGGTTTCACCTCATACAATGAGAGAGAGAGAGAGAGAGGAGAGAGAAGAGGAGAGAGAGAGAGAGAGAGAGAGAGAGAGTTGGCGTTAACAAACGTCAGGGGACCAGTGCAGGTGTCAATGTCTCCTAATTATGGCTCATAAGGCAACAAAGTCAACACCACAAACATCAGGATACCTTTTTCAATTTTGCAAAGTCGCCATTGGAGCTCTGACAAACGAAAACTGTTTTAAACGAAAAGGGGATATCGTCTTTTGTGCTACAATTAAGATGCTGCCACCATTGTTTCAAAGAGAGAGAGAGGGAGAGAAAGAGAGAACAGGCCTAAGTAATATGGATTTGTTATAGTTTGGAGAGAGAGAGAGAGAGAGAGAGAGGTGGGTAACAGACCCAAGTCGTAAGAAATCAAGTCCGAAGCCTGGTTATTAATTATTCAGATACAATATCTCTCTCTCTCATAGACTGCCGAAAATTAGTAAATGGTCGCGTGACACCACCACCAAATCTCTCCCCCATCCCTCAACAGCACCCCACCCCCCAAACCCCCCAAATAAAGATTGGCCAATGCATTTCTCAAACTCCCTTAAAATGGCTCCGGACACATTATCCGATGTTTGATGTACGAGGAAAATGATAAACACATGAAATAGGCCTACAAAGGTCTTGTCTTCATGACGTAATATACAAAAGTCAGGCTTAAAATCGAATAAACTAAAGGAAAAGATCCCTAGGTCACTCACTCGCCAGAGAGAGAACGATTAGCCGCTGCATTTCCATAAATTATATGAATGAAATGTTAATTTATGACTTGCATTTACCTTTAATGATCAAACTGCAATTTCAAAGTCTTCGTGAACTAATGGCAAAGAAAAAAAAATGTCAACAAAATAAACTCTCCTAACCAGTGGCTAAGTTAAAGGCCAGAGAGTTTTCATGCAAACAAGAGCCTTTCGTAAAGAACAAAATTGTCGAAACAAACGAGTTTTACCATGAGCATATTAATAAATGAACACAGCTGGGTGAATCAATCCAGTCTCGGAAACATAGGCCTAGGCTTGACAGTGGGACTCAGCCAAGAAACCGGTACAGTCTAGGCTTGGCCTAGATATGTTACCAACCTACAAACCAATTGGCAGATCACACTCACATGGATCAACCACCACAATAAATGGCTACCTATGCACATTTCACAATTTAAAAGATTCAAATCCAATGTTCAAAAAGGAAAATGACTGCTGAATTAAACCAACAAACCAACAGGTAAACCAACTTTCCTCATAGGCCTATGTCATCAACCTCTAAAGTCTAAACCAATGGACACACCATACTCAGATTATTTAATAACGACATGAAATTGGCTACCTATCATAAATCACAATATTTCAAAGTCTCTTTAATGTTTAAATAAGAAAACACAACTGAATTAACCTACAAACAAGAGGTCGACCAAGCTTGTATCGTAAACTATAGGCCTAGGTTGGTTTGGCTTAGTCGAGGATGTCATACTTCAAACCAATGGACAATCCATTCTCTTATTATTCAATAAAGACAAAAACAGGGCTGCCTGTATATACTTTATAATATAAAAAATAATAAAAGTTTATGTTTTTAACGCGTAAATGGAGTCGACTGAACTGAAGCAGCTCCTTACCTTGTCACCGTGGGAGGACCAACCACCGGTTGCACTGAAGCCATGACGAGTCTTCACTTGTATGCCTCGATCATTTTTAATTTATCACATAACACAGATTAATTACAGCTTTCGAATGTTCTAAAAACTATTACCGGCATGAGTTACGCCTCTAAGTTCATTATTTTTACACGAAATTAGCAGGACGACCGGATGTAAATGAACACAAACACACTACTATGAATACTACGAAAGAGAGGAGACACGTCGTACATCTGGCATGTCACCTCCTTCCCCTTCCGTTTAGCAAAAGTCAGTCGTTAACTTTTCACTATGCTTGTTCATTCTATATTATTAGAAAATTCCTTTTATTATTCTTATTTATATTATACACATAATTACAGAACTATCTTTGTTGTTTTATATTAATACTTATTCACAGCTATCAAAAGCAAAACATTACAAAGACCTGAACCCAGACGACCTTAACTTGACCTTTTGGTTTTCAAAGATATTATTAATTTTAGGGTTTACGCAGGCCAGCTACGAAATCCAAATGTTCCCGGAGTTTAAAACTGAACCTAAATGAATAAATTAAAGAAAAATTTTGCTAAGTTCCGCCAAACTTTTCAAACTCACTATGCAGGAGAGAGAGAGAGAGAGAGAGAGAGAGAGAGAGAGGTACCCCACTTATTTTTTTTTTTTTTTTTAAATTGGCTGTAAAAGAAAACTACCGAGATGGCAATTTTCTTTCGTCCGTTCGCACTTTTCCTGTCCGCCCTCAGATCTTAAAAATTGCTGAGGCTAGAGGGCTGCAAATTGGTATGTTGATCATCCACCCTCCAATCATCAACCATACCAAATTGCAGCCCTCTAGCCTCAGTAGTTTTGGTTTTATTTAAGGTTAAAATTAGCCAAGATCGTACTTCTGGCACCTACACTAAGGCACCCACAGGCCGTGGCTGAAAGTTTCATACATTATTATACTCTGTACAGAAAACTCGTTTACGCTGTAGAAACTAAGGCGCATTTTTTACTAGTCTATATAGTATATAAAAGGCAACTTCTGTCTGTCTGTTCGCTATGCACGCCAGACTATGAAAGCTAGGGCCACCAAATTTTTACCATAGATTCCCCTCCCTCCCAAAAGGAGGGTTGTAATCAAAATCCAAAATTCGAGGGCCGTTTCTAAGGAGCCTAAACCCCTTTTTTCACACTCCCTCAGTTTTACAACTTTCGGAGTTGGCAGCAAACTCCTCGGATTTTTCACAACTTCTTTTAACTCGGTAGAATAATTTAATAAAGCTACGGATTTTTCAAACCTTCTTTGGCTCGACAGGATCACAAGTGAGTAATCCATTCTGAAAGTGATTCCATAATCCGCCCTATAGAGGGGTTGTCATTAATAACAGTATGCCCCTTTTTATCCGAGCAACGCCGGGTACATCAGCTAGTTTAAAATATGAAATGGGCGTCAGCATTATATGCATACTGGCCATTACGACCAAACTATATTCTTGTAACTCCTATTCAAGGGAATACCTTCGCTTGTTTGAATACCATTATGCACAAAAGATACGTCATTCCTTTAGATCATCCCAAGGGACAATATTCCAGTCGAAACGATGCTCTTTTTTCTGAAAATATTTCAATATCCTTCCATGACACTGATATTCTGCAGCACTCTGACGACCCCCCTGTGTCGGTATAAAATACAGTGAAAGGAGGGAGTTGGAGTGGCTGGACAGCAGGATGAAGAGATCCACAAAATAAAGATGACACACAAGGATCTAAAGATGGAACTAGGAGAAAATCCCACAGTTGTATTAAGGAGTGAATAGTCCAGAGGTTTGGACAGTAAGACTGAAGGAAGGACGCGGGAATGGAGGTAACAAAGCAAATGGCTTGGCTAAAAAGCGACTTAACAAAGCTAAAGACTATCAACAATATATGAATGAGATTACTCATTGCTGACAAGATTCGGTTAAAAAAAGGGTACTAAGATTTCAAAAGCTTTGTTGATTTAGACAATTTCAGATGAATATCAGCTGAGAAAAAGAAGATTGTAATTGACAGTAAATCTGATACGTAAACAAAAAAGTTTCTGACGAAAAACCACTCCATACTAAAACTACAAAATCATATACAGACGTCACTCATTACAAAATGATGCATAGTTCAACGTATAAAGTTCCTTGCGCCAATGAACAAAGAACCAAAACACTGAGGGCCACCACGAGGCTTCAGGAGGATCAGGAGGACGAGGAAGGAAGGAAACAGCAAAACAAGAGGCTATTAGTTGCAAGAAACTTTCTTTAGATTAATTTTGTTGTCACTGAAATGCAGGGAACAGAATAAATGACCACTATTTTCTAAAGGCAGACATTAGCTTGCTAAAATTTCAGTCTGTAACCTGAAGTGGATAACTAACCTTTGGCATGTGGTGGATAGCCGTATGACACGCTGGTTAAGAGTTCCACTAAGTCGAAGATTTGTATTCAATATGTGTGTGTGTGTGTGTGTGTGTGTGTGTAGCAAGTTACAGATGTAAGCTTATGACATGTTTTATTGCAGCGTGGAAGTACACTAAGACTATATGCAAACTGTCAAAAAATCCGTCTTTAAAAGACCCATTTCCCCTTTTCCAGAACTAACTCCTTTTCCAGGACCCACCCCTCTTTCCTAGGACTTAGCCCTCCTTTTCCAGGACTAAACCCTCCTTTTAGAGGACCCACCTCTCCTTTTCCAGAACCAACCCCTTCTTCTTTAGGACACACCCCTCCTTTTCCAGGACAGACTCTTCCTTTTTTCCGGACCAATCCGTTCTTTTCCAGGCCCTACCCTCTCTTTGCCAGGAACCATCCCCCATTCCAAAAACTAAACCCCTTCTTTTCCAGACCACCCCTCCTTTTCCAGGACCCATCCCCTACCTATACTAAAACCTACCCTCGTTTAGAGGACAAACTTTCTTTTCAATAATACACCCCTCCTTGTCCAGTACCCACCTCCTTTTCAGAACCCACTTCTCTTTTCCAGGACCCACCCCTTCTTTTCAAGACCCATCCCCCACCCCCCTTTTCCATGACCTGCCCCAACCTTTCCAGGACCCATCACATCTTTTCCAGGATCTACCCCATCTTTTCCAGGATCTACCCCATCTATTCCAGGATCTACCCCATCTATTCCAAGATCAACCCTTCCTTCTCCAGAGCCCAGCCCTCTTTTTCCAAGCTTCCTTGAGCAATTCATAAGTGTCTTCCAAAATATTGTGGCCTTTCCATTCACTCGGAGACTGAGACTCCGTCCCTTGGCCACATGGATGCTAAATGAGACTGAGCTCTTCTCTAGGTGCCTCGTTGTTGTCAGCAATAAAACCCGACCCACCCTCATCTGAAACTGCTGACAGCATGTCCACCGCCTTCCATATTGGATTTGATAAAACCCCACATACCCTCCTCCCTCCCTCCCCCTACATCCCCTTCCTAACCCACATCCCCTCCCAACTTCGTCTCGGGGCGGAAATATTGGGGAATTTGAAAGGACGTCTCGCTTTATATTAAAGGATCCTGGATCGATGGGGAAGGCGTCGTTTTAGAGTAAATATGAAAATATTGAAAATATGAAACAAATATGCTCGATTATAGTCATGAGAATTTGTCTGTCAGATATAGATGACAGTTTGGGTTGGCATTTAAATTTAAGATTGATTAATTTGCCAATTAACAAAGTAAGTTATTTGTTTATTTATCTATTTATCATTCCTATTTATTCCGAGGACAGACAAGCTAATTAGGGTAAGAGTTTCATCCGTCTGAGATTTCCATTGCAAACATATCAGCATCGGCTCCCTAATTATTGCAGCCCAGGTGAATGCTGCTATTCGTCCCGCTCAGGACACTAGTTCGATTACCCGTTCTTATGCGAAAGATGGATATATTTAATGGACTGCCAATTCTCCCTGTCTGTAGGATAAACATTAATAATCTTAAGTGGAGAGGGAGAGAGGGAGACGCTGATTAAATCTTCACAAGACATTCGATTAGGAATTGTCCAAATACAAAACGAAATGAGAGAGAGAGAGAGAGAGAGAGAGAGAGAGAGAGAGAGAGAGAGAGAGAGAGAGAGAGGGGGGGGGGTGCAATGCCACCGTATAATGATAAAAAACCTCATAAAGCTGAAACCCCCAATTAGAGCTAATTGGATCCTCTTGATAAAAACATCTACCGGAGATAATGAAAAGATTTTCTGTTTCATTCAAAGAAATAAAAAGAAAATTCTGAACAGAAACCGAGCAAAAGGTGAATGACGACTCTTGACAGAATGAGACCAAAGGAAATGAAGTCACAAGGCTTCAGAATGGAGACTGACACTTGGGAAGATTATTTTGGCACCTGTTACCTTGCAAGGGAGAGGGGAGGAGGTGTGAAGGGAGGGGAGGGAAAATAGAGAGGGGTCCCATCCTCTCGAAAAAGGTGGCCCACAATCAAAGAAGCTGTTGAACTAATAATTACAATCAGTATGTTTAACTAAAAATGATACTCACTACTTACTAAAAAACAAAATTAAAATCAGACGATTTAAGTAAAACTGACAATCAGCTGTCTTAACCAAACATGACATGTAGCAGTAAAACCCAAAATGGCAATCAGCTGTTTAACTATAAATAGCAATCAGCTTTTTTATCCCAAATAACTATCAGCTGTTTAAAAAAATAAAATTATAATCAGCCTCACAACCTCCCCCACCCTCTTTCTCTCTCTCTCTCCTCTTTTACCTATAGAATGCATGTATTTCACAACTGGAAAACACGAGTTCGATTCCTGACCGAACCGGAGGATGAGAGGGGTTGGGTGGATAGATTGGCGAGTTCCATAGAAAGTGTGTGCGCCTCTGTTGACCTAAGAACTGAGTTACATACCTGGCTGTTAGACGATTCTGAGGGTCGCAGCTGGTTGGAAGAGAGGAAGGGTAGATAGAAAAATTAGACGAGAGGTTGACCGCTATGTCGAAATGAAGTACCTCATCGGAAGGGCCTCGATGAAGTAGTTTGTCCCTTTCTGACTTTTCCGTTTCAGATGGATAGTAAACCAGAGAGATGAAAGGTAAACAAAGGTAGTTCTGTTTCTGAGGAAAGGCAAAATTTATGGCCTCATCACAATGGAACAGATCTTTGTCTGACGAATAAACAACTAAAAATCTAATGGCTTCGGATAACATTATATTCAAATTACTTAATAAAAAACAATAAAACTTCGCAAAATTACAATCCATCGGAGCTGGCATCCTAATGAGCATCAGCCTCTATTCAGATCTGATAAATGAATGTTATTAATATTCAAGAATGTAAAACTTTTCTTTTACTCATCTCCAATACCGATAATGTCGCTGTCTGGATTCTCATGCATGCGTACAAGACACCGACGAAATGGAAAGAGATTCGGGAGATAAATCTCTCAATGAAGAAGAGTGACAGTGACAGGTCTCGATGAGAGCAGAGGAATAAATGGCAAGGAGTCTGGTTATTTTTATTTGGCTTCAAGGCAATAACACGAAATTTTACGTTCAAAATACATTTCCCCTTCTAGAATTTATAGACGGAATTTAATGACAATTTACAGAAATGTTTTACCGAGGAATGTATTGACAATATTCAGAATATTTACTTACAGAATTCATTGAAAGAATTCATTACGAGAACTTACTGACCAAATCTATATTAAAAGGATTGATTGAGAATTTAATTGACAGGCTTTATTCAGAGAATTTACAGCCAACGTTATTGACAGCATTTACTGATACAATTTTCCGACAGAATTTATTGACAGAATTTACTCTCCAGTATTTACTGTCAGAATTGATTAACAAGAATCCCTCCCTCCCAAAGAGTGTTAGGTCTGAATTAACTTACGTGATGAAACGTCAGTGATTCAGTCAGTCTCTCTTTTTTTTTTTGTTGAGAAAGAAGCTGAAAATAGAGTAATAATAATACATGGCTACCCGAGTTTCTCTCTCTCTCTCTCTCTCTCTCTCTCGTATAGCCATCTTGCTTGGTGAGACGTACCCGCGTGAAGTCAGATTAATCAACAGATATCACAAGTTTAACATACGACTAGAATTTGAGAAATATCTAGAAGTGTTCGTGAACTATCGGTGATAAGATTAGTGTGAAAATAGTAGGATAAAGCGTCTTCTAAGTTAGTTTAACAAGTGTAATACTGAAATCGACAAGATGGCAGTAAGTTCCAACTGCGGGAAAAGGTGGCGTAATTTAGCTTGCTTGGCAGATTCGCAATACGATGAGGTAGCAGGAAGGGAACTGGCATTTCTCATCTATGAAATCAGCAACAGTCCTAACCAAAAAGATACAAAAGCATTCATAGATATATTAGAAGGATATAATCCTTCAAACTGGAACAAATCTAATGAAACATCTTGAAAATAATTGAAGAAGTTCCAAATAAAATCCAAGTGGTCAAGAGACTCATAAAGAAAATATACATAAACCAACATATTCCGACAAAGAAAATGATAAGGTAAGGTGAATCTTGTGAATATCCTAATTGATGCATTAGGAAAAAGAATGCCAAAAGCATGCAAACTGTGTAAGGTTTGGTATAGCATAGTCAATCCACAAAACCTAATCAGAAAATGTGCTGCATGCAACATTCCGACCCATCCACAGTGTGCTGAGGTAATGCAAGATTTGAGAAAAGATACAAGAATTTTTTGTTCAACATGTCTATCATGGATAGACAATGTTATTAAATCAAGATTGAATGTACAAATAGTTGAGATGAAGAAGAAGAGGAAGAGGAAGAAGAAGAAGAAGAGAAAAGAGGGAAAAACGGAAGAGAAGTAAACAAAAAATGAAATGACAGAAAAAAATAGGAAAACAAAGAACAAGATAAAAGTATGGATGCAGAGATACTCATTGATACTACATATGAGGCAATAAAACAGCATACCTACGAAGAAATAAATTACGATATGACAACCAGAAAAGCAAATCCCGAAGAGGCTCTACCCAGATCTACACAATGACGGGAAAGAGGAAAAAATAGACAAGAAAGGACAAAATCTGCAACCTTTTGAAAAGAGGGAATTGCAGATTTGGAGAAAGTGTTACTACAACATCCTAAGGTATGTCAAAACCTATGAAATATAGGTAAAATGTGCATACTTAGATGGCTATGGGATGATTGCAGAGATCTGCATCCCAAAAATATGTAAAAACCTAAAAGAAGGAAAAGGATGTAAGTTCGACAAAAAATGCAAATATATGCACCCTGTAGCCATGAATCATAATCAAATAAATAAACCAACCAAGTAATAAATCCAAAATAAGAAAAGAAACAAATAAAGAGAGAAATCAAGAATATCAGGTAAAAGAGAAAAGCAAACCACCAATGAGATATGCAGAGGTGTCAGCAAAAAAATTTCAAAGCATCAGCTCCGAAATTCTACTCAAGAGATAATAACTGTATTTATTATGCAAGAGGATATTGCAGAAACGGAGAAAATTGCAGATTCAGACACAAAAATAAATAATTATGATGAAGGAAGATCAAATATTATGGAAAAAGTTGGATTTTTTAATGTCAGAATTTCTGGAAATGAAAAAAAGAATCAACATACCAAAGAACAAAGAGACATGGGGAAAATCCTTATTACTACCATATTAAATGAAGGAGAAAACACGCAAACCATCATAGTGATGAATGCGCAGGGTTTAGTTACGAGTAACTCAAAAAGAAAAATAGAGTACTTAGAAGAACTAACCCAAAATGAAAAAGAAAATAGATATAATGAATATAAGTGAAACCTGGTATTCCCAAGAGACTGGGAATGATGATCAAATAAAAGGGTTCCAAACTTATAGATCAGATAGAAAAAATAGGAATCAAGGGGGAACCGCAATATATGGGAAAGACAAAAAACAAGGAAAATAGATGAGAAATATATAACTCAGAATGTGAACTAATAGCGGTAGAATTTGAATCTGAAAAATTGATGAACATAGTAATATATAGACCTCCTAATACTAAAGAGTTTTGACTTAATAATAGAAAAAATTGATGATATATGTAGAAATCACAAGGACTGGACTATTCTCCTATCTGGTGACTTCAACTTTCCTTTCGTATAATGGAAAGAACGAATAGGAGACTGTGGTTGTACTTATACATATAAAAAGAGAGTAATAGTAGTGCAGAAGATAAGAGGCAATTTGAAAAGCTATTAGATATCTACTAGAATACAACATTCAACAAATAAATCACCTGCCAACAAGAAAGGAAAATACTTTAGACCTAGTATTTGTGAACGAGATGAATTATGTTAAGAAATAATAGTTTATAATGCGAGTATTTTCAGATCATAATGTCATAGAATTAACAGTTCATTCCAAAGCAAGTGAAAATAGAGATAAGCAAGAAATGAAAAAGTGGGAAGGATATGGAAAATACAACTTTCACAGTAAAAAATATAAAAAATGGGTCAGAAATTAATGAAGAATTAAACAAAGATTGTATAACATTTTCGTAAGTGAGACATAAGGGTAAATACGGAGATATTATATAAAATATTGGAGAAAATAGTGGATAAATATATACCGAAGAAGAAAAGTAAACATCATTCAGCATACCAAAGAGACAGAAGGTATCGTTCCAGAAAATCAGAAAGTGGAAAAAATAAAAGGTCTTGCAAAAGAAAAAAATGCATGGAAAGTTATAGACTAGCAAGTAAGATAGAAAATGCAGAACAAAAGATTATACAATCAAAAGAAAATGAAAACGGGACTTGGAAGAAAAAACCCTATTAAATATCAAGCAAAAACCCCAAACTATTATACTCATATGCGAAGAAGATGAATAAAGGAAGAATAGAAATAGGCCCTCTGAGAATTGAAGGGAGATTAACGATGAAAAAAAGGAAATTTGCAACATACTGCAGAACGATATAAGAGAGAATTCACCCCCCTAGAATAGATAATGAAGATAATGATATAGAAGTAAGGGACGAAAATAGTGAATATTTAGCTGACATAGAAATTAATGAAGCTGATATTGTGCAGGCAATTAATGAAATTAAAAATGGAGCTGCTGCAGGGCCGGATGGAGTCCCTGCTATCTTGTTAAAGAAAGTAGTTCATTCTATCGCAAAGCCACTTGCAATATTATTAAGACAAAGTGTAGATACAGGCAAGATTTATGATGAGCACAAATTAGCATATATCACCCTACTTTTCAAAAGTGGATCAAGACTAGAGGCAAGTAATTATAGGCTGTGAGTCTAACATCACATATTATGAAAAGTGTATGAAAGGGTAATGAAGAAAAATATTATGAAACATTTAATAAAAAATAATTTGTTTAATATAGGACAACACGGTTTCGTACCCGGAAAAAGTAACACAAACCCAACTGTTAGTTCCCCACCGTGAGAACATATTC
This sequence comes from Macrobrachium nipponense, assembly GCF_015104395.2. NCBI lineage: Eukaryota > Metazoa > Arthropoda > Malacostraca > Decapoda > Palaemonidae > Macrobrachium > Macrobrachium nipponense. The sequence goes on along the minus strand of NC_087214.1, from coordinate 19,132,127 downwards.
AAAAAAATATGAAAAGCGGAAAGTGAAACAGATGTGGTTTATCTAGACTTTGCAAAAGCTTTTGACAAAGTAGACCATAATATATTAGCAAAGAAAATTAGAAAACACAATATCGTAGATAAAGTAGGAAGATGGTTAAAAGAATTTTTACACAACAGAAAACAGATAGTTATTGCAAACGATGAGAAATCGGATGAAACCAAGGCGGTAATATCCGGTGTGTGCCACAAGTACGGTGCTAGCTGCAATATTGTTTGTTATTATGATTGAAGACATAGACAGTAATGTTAAGGATTCGGTAGTGAGTGTTTCGCTGATGACACAAATAAGTAGAGAAATTACTTGTGATGAAGATAGGAACGCTCTACAAAGAGACCTTAACAAAGTATATGATTGGGCAGAGGTAAATAGGATGGTATTTAACTCTGATAAATTTGAATCAATAAATTATGGAGACAGAGAAGGAAAGCTATATGCATATAGGGGACCTAATAATGAGACAATCACAAATAAGGAAGCAGTTAAAGACCTTGGTGTGATGATGAATAGGAACATGTTATGCAATGATCAAAATAGCCATTCTGTTGGCAAAATGTAAAGCAAAAATGGGAATGTTATTACGGCACTTCAAAACAAGAAAAGCTGAACACATGATTATGCTTTATAAAACATATGTTCGTAGTCCACTTGAATATTGCAATATGATATGGTACCCACACTATCAAAAGGATATTGCACAAATAGAGAGTGTACAAAGGTCCTTTACAGCTAGAATAGAAGAAGTTAAGGACCTAGACTACTGGGAAAGACTACAATCCTTAAAATTATATAGTCTAGAAAGGGAGAAGAGAACGCTACATGATAATTCAGGCATGGAAACAGATAGAAGGAATAACAGAAAATATCATGGAACTAAAAATATCAGAAAGAGCAAGCATAGGTAGATTAATAGTGCCCAAAACTATACCAGGAAAAATAAGGAAAGCACACAGAACATTAATCCACTACGCACAGCATCGATAATGCAGCGTCTATTCAATGCGTTGCCAGCTCATCTGAGGAATATATCAGGAGTGAGCGTAGATGTGTTTAAGAATAAGCTCGACAAATATCTAAACTGCATCCCAGACCATCCAAGATTGGAAGATGCAAAATATACCGGAAGATGTACTAGCAACTCTCTGGTAGACATTAGAGGCGCCTCACACTGAGGGACCTGGGGCAACCCGAACGAATTGTAAGGTCTGTAAGGTAAGGTCTCTCTCTCTCTCTCTCTCTCTCTCTTGGATTTTTTTCAACACACTGGATATACTTTCTTAAACAACTTATGGAGAGAGAGGTGCCTGAGAAGGAGGGGTGGTGGAGGGTAAGGGCGGCTAGTATATATATATACGTAGTTTTGTGAGCTCAAAGAATGACATGTGGGAAAAAAACTTAAACTCTCTCTCTCTCTCTCCTCTCTCTGGTCCCTGTCTCTCTCTCCTCTCCTCTCTCCTCTCTCTCTCGTGACAGTCACCTATGTAGGGATGATCGCTTTCCCTTTATTTATTCTCTGCCTAAACAAGTAATGAATTAAATATATTTTAGAGATATAATTTCAAAAGGTTCTTCAAAAATCGGGAAAAACGATTGACCTCCCTTTGGAGGAAAGGCAAGTGAGAGAGAGAGAAGAGAGAGAGAGATTCCGAGAGAGAGAGAGAGAGAGAGAAAACTCATACTAGACTTCGTAATACTAGGTTCTACGTCATCAAAAAGAAAAAAAGCTTTACTATCGACTGGGAGGAAAACCCATTCCACCTGACGGATAAAAAAACTTTGCTCTTGAATCAATGCAACTCGAATATATGAAAATGAAAAGGGTGGGGGGGGGAGGGGGGGAGAAAGGGAAGGCAGAATAAAACCAATTTTGAGGTCAGGGTGTCATACAAGAAAAAAAAAAATAAGAAAAAAAGATTGAGAAGTCCAATAGGATCCCCACCGTTTTCTTCTTCCTTCCATAAAATCGGCAGGAATTATTTCCATCGCTCGTTGTCCTCGCCTCTCTTCAAAACAAAAGTCAGCTTTTCCCTAAAAGCCTTATGCAAAATAAGGAACATTTATGAAGACCTACAGGGTGAAACAGAAACTAAATTCGAGAGATCTTGAATAACCGACATCAAAAGCTGTATCACTGTATCCACACGAGGGAACAGAACTGTTTAAAAGACAACCAATTTCTCAGAGAGAGAGAGAGAGCGAGAGAGAGAGAGAGATTACTTACAAGACAGTGACAAGAGGGAGTTGGAGTGGGTTTGGACAGCCAAGTAAAAGATTCCAGAAGAAGGTGAACTTTGGAGAAATTCACTTATAATTGCAATAGAAAAAGACTCCTGGAGTCTGGAAATAATGAATGAAATGAAGGCATCTTCGCCGTGACCGAAACTATCTTCTCCTATCATTCAACGACGTAACATCGCTTATTTCTTTCATTGACTGAGAGGATAAATCAACTGTCGAGGGAAAACAGAGGCTGGAAAGAGAGAGATGGTGAATCAGTCTCATCATCACACAGGCCCCATCCAGACATGACCTGGAATGATAATGATAATTGGTCTACAATGATTCTTCTCATTCTTGATCAATGGTGACGTTAGGTCACAATTAAATGACATATTCGCTCCTCATCACAATCAATTTGTGGGGGAGAGGGGTTGAGGATCACAAGGGGGGAGGGGGAGAAGCGTTTGATCTCGTGCCCTATCAACAATTAACCAAGTCGTTAAAAATGATGATTATACGATCTCTCTCTCTCTCTCTCCTCTCTCTCTCTCTGTAGTGGTGGAATCTTCTGGTAAACACAGCTCTCGAAAGCGCACAGAAATCAGAAATTTTTTTTCTCTCTCTCCCTCTCTCTCTCTCTCTCTCTCTCTCATTACTTCCACAGGAGCTGCTTACCTCAAGGGCGGTCTGCTTGGAAACGATCACAATTAGACAATAACAGGAGATTAGTTTTCCTTTCGCTGTTTGGATTAGGGATTCAATCTTGAATATGGTTTACACGAGCCGAGGAGGGATATCATATGTGTGTGTGTGTGTGTGTGTGT
>NC_087214.1:19094044-19124044 GCF_015104395.2 Macrobrachium nipponense | reverse complement strand
CGAAGAAATGGAGACGAATAAAAGATAAACGAGAGAGAGAGAGAGAGAGAGAGAGAGAGAGAGAGAGAGAGAGAGAGAGAGAGAGAGTCGTGGAAAACAGCCCAGGTTGTATACGGGGGCTCTACGAAATTACTTCTGCCCCATTTGTTTTGGGAAGCAAAATTCCTGTTCCGAAAAAGTGGAGGGAAACATTTAAAGCCAGAGAGAGAGAGAGAGAGAGCCCTGCTGTTAATCTGTACCAAACCTTATAGAACTATTAGTATGGAACTGGATAAAAAAAAAAAAACTAATAATAGTGATTCTAAAACCAAACACCACTCCAGAAAAATCATCTGAATTCACCTTGACCTTTGACCTTTCCCTCCACAGAGCATAATGTTTCACTCATCAAAGAGCAACAGAGAAGAAAAATCCAAGAAAAAGCCTAAAAGTGTGTTACACATTACTTAAGACTCCTGGCACAGATTGTAAGCACAATAAGCAATCAGTACAGAATCTCAAAACCTAACCTTCACAATTAGCTGTAGATGTTACAAGTCAACTTGTAGGAAACACTTGAAAACATGTCAGAAACACTTCTCAACATGTCTCGCAACTACTGTCAAGTCAACATATCACCAACACTTTCCGACTTGTCACTTGGCAACATATTATCAACACCTGAAAATATCTGCAACACGTGGCAACATGTCACCAACATTTACGTGGCTTAAAACAACCACATGAAAGTTTAAAGTCCCGCCATAACCTTAGAACCTAATGAACGAGAACAGAAACAGCTGAGGATAATAAACAGTCAAGGACTTTGGAAGGGTCCCTCACCTTCCACGAGCACCAAATTAACCAGACAGGCAATCAGAAATCGCTCTCTCTCTCTCTCTCTCTCTCTCTCTCTCTCTCTCTCTCTCTCTCTCTCTCTCTCTCTCTCCTGAATAAAGTACAAAACGTAAGATGAACAGCCTATACAATATCTGTTTTTTACACTTCAGTATTAGAAAAGTTATGAAACATAAATGACCAACTTCAAAACCAGGCAAGGGAACCCACCCAACAGGCGGCCATATCAACCTGGGGGATGAGGTTGCTAGTCTCTCAGCTTGTGTCCAGGGTTCATGGGCGGTACCCCACCCAAATACTGGCCAGACACATTTCCTTTATTCCAATGAGCTGAAAACCATTCTCTAGCATGTAGGGATACTTTTTGTAAGAGATCTTGATATTTCAATAGAAATACATCAATTATTTTTCCAAAAATGAGACAAACAAAACCGGAAGGAAGAAGTATTTAATGTTATGGGAAAGTCAACGTACGAAGTTTGACAAATTAAAAGATAAGGATAAAAAGGAATAACAACAGAATAAGATGACAATTAAATAAAAACCGAAATATCCAAAAGGAGATGGGTCCAAAGTCATTCTCCCCTCCACACCCAAGAATCCCTCAAAAGGGGATACAGGACATACTTGTGCAAAAAACAACATAATACATCACATAACACTAAAGTCAAAAGATTTCAGAATTGCTTAATCCAACTACCCAAGCCAATTATGGGGGCTTGGCTCCCCTCCCCCCTTTCCAACCCCCCATTTTTTTTCTCCACCCCTCGGGTCCTTTCAATGAAAACTGGAATGAATAGTAACCTTTAACTGGAAATTGGGAAAGAGCCCAAAATCAAAGCCTCGAGTCAAAGTCTGTTCAGAAACTCTCTCCCTGAGGACATGGGCATTGAGAGGACACAATTTTCAATAAACTCTCTAAGAGTAAAGAAAACAATTCGATATAATTTTTGCGAATATAAAGGAGGCAGCCAAACCTAAAAGTGTTAAAAAAAGTTCTCTCAAAATATTCGAAGTAACTTCATATCATGACGGTATTCGAAACAAGAAACCATTACATCTTAAACATTGTAGAGTTGCAGTTGAAATAGACTATTGCTGGGTTAGACAGCAGTCAGTGGGGTTGAATGAATCAGAGAGAGAGAGAGAGAGAGAGAGAGAGAGAGAGAGAGAGAGAGAGAGAAAGAGAGAGAGAAAGCAGTTACCAACCATTACATAAAGCTGTTTGATTCTTTCAAAGACATGAATCCTACAAATAAATAACAAAAATAAAGATGAATAAATAAATAAATAAAGATAAATAAATAAATAAAGGCTTAAGAAAATTAAGAAAAAACTGAATCCAGCGCCGGTGAGAACAAGAAAGCCCATAATGGATTCTCTGGAAAAAACTGAGGCCTCTGAATAACAAAAACCCTTCCAGAACTCCTCGAAAGTTCTTTTCTGGTGGAGAAAATCTTTGCATCTTCTTCCTCCTGCAAATATTATCACAAATATTCGGTGGACTGGTTCACAGCATCTGTAGACCGGACCAAACAACCATATGGACCCTTTGTCTTTCGGGATAGGGGACTGATTGTTTCAAAAAAACTGTTCAGGAGGCTGATGCCAGACCTTCCCAGGAAGTTTCGATGAGATGGTCTTTTGTGTCTCATTCGTTCCTGATAGCAAGACACAAATACAGAAAAAGAGAACCTTCGTATAGAGGTAAATACTTTTCATGACTAAATTTAAATTAAAATTTAATTTTAATACAGCTGTATATTCCCTGAATGCAGTAGGTAACATCACAGTTCACGTGCCCACTGATACAACCGCACTTTCTCTAAATACAAAACTAATTTGGCAGCGAGACAAAAATACCCTGAATCTTTCGCCTGAATTCGACAGCATCAGAAACTCAATCAAGCCCTTTCACACTTCCCCCACTGTCATTACTGGACCGATAATTGGGTTAATTTCTACTGGGGGATAAAACCAATAGTACCTTTTGGACTGTAGTAACTGAAGGCTCTGAGAGAGAGAGAGAGAGAGAGAGAGAGAGAGAGAGAGAGAGAGAGAGAGAGAGAGAGAGAGCACTTGTGACAAAAAAGGAAATGAAAACTCCACTATGAAACATAAAAATTAATGTAAATGATAAACCAACGTTGCAATCTGACGATCGTTGCTAAGACGATTACCATTTCAAGTGACAGGAAGAGTACGAGCGACCGAAGACCGAAGGAAAGGTCCCAAGTAAATATGGTTATGCCAGAGGTAAAGTTAGGTAGCAGTAGTTTGGTTGTTTAATTTTGGAACTATTGTAGTCATGAAAAACGATTCCAAAACGGCAAACTGTTGAGGGGAAGAAGCCCGTGTCATGATTTTGAATGCGGACTTTAAGAGGCCTACGTGAGGCCCCGACATAATTTCCCAAACTACATTTGGGACACCCAAATAAACAGACCGCATTGGAAGTCAAAAGAGGGCTCAGCCTTTCTTTATATCTAGATAAGACCCAATAGTTAATGGGTTTCTTAAGATTAATTGACCTTTTATAGCCGGGCAATCTTCACGTATTAAACGTTTCACTAAAAAGCCATTCTTTCCTCGTGTCCCGTTTAGCAGTGATATAATGTTTTACCCACCTTGGGAGTTTTCCCACCACCTACGGAACTTTACCAGTAAGTTCTATAAAAGAAACAGTTGAGGTTAGGTCATCACATTCCTCACTTCACAATCATTAACCTTTTCAATATGAACAGAGGTGTTGATAATGAACGGAAGTACACTAAAAGGACTGAAAGAGGTTGCAGCTAGAGCCCGAAGGGACGCTGCAAAGAACCTTAACTAATGCCTACAGTGCACCGCATGAGGTGGTAACTGTTGTGGGTAACAGCAGATATGATAAGTCAAATGTCACCTCCTTTAGCTCGAGAAAGAGAGAGAGAGAGAGAGAGAGAGAGAGAGAGTCTGCAAAACCCTACCACTGGACATAAGCCACTCACACCCAAAACATCGATGGTCAGAAACTTGCAACAGCCCTATGGCACAGGTGAGGGCAGCAACGGGGCACAATGAGACCGAAAGACGCCAAACCAGTGAGAGCCAATGAGATCAAATCAGACCAACCCATAACACAGATTTCCCAAGACCAAATCTGTGGGTCTCCTTCAAGAGTCTATGCAAAGCCTCCACTGAATTCTAACCAGCGAGTCTCAGCCCTCATAAATATTTAGATGTGGGCCAATTTTCTCACCCGCCCCCCCGACCCCGGGGGATGAGGGTTGAGGGGAAAGGGGTTAAGGGTGACGAAAATGCTGTGTGGAAGATTTTCGACATGAAGGAATTTCTTAAGCAGTAATTGTTAATATTTAAATAATTTCAAGTTCACTGTGGTAAAATCATATAAGGTTCACAAGAGAAGCAAGACTCCCTCATTTACCTCAGCTTATGATGGAAATTAATTTAATTCGTATATTTATTCATCCTAAAGCAAATATTATATTATTATTATTATTATTAAACTGGGTGAGAAGAGTGAGATGGGTAAAGACGTAAGGGGAAAAGTAGTGGCATAAATAAGCTTCATATGAATCAGGTGTAGTGTAACGGGTGTCAAATGTGTAGTGGCTAGAGGTTGGTAGTGTAATGGGAATGGGGTGGGGCTTAGAAAGACCGTGCCAAGGTTGTGGGATGGGAGAGAGGTAGTGTAGAGGGATCTGTAGTGGGGCATTGGTCAGGGAAGTGCCGAGAAAAAATGATGAATATCGGAAGAAGAAATTTCTCGAAACATTTTCAACAAATCACAGTATAGCAGAGAGAGAGAGAGAGAGAGAGAGAGAGAGAGAGAGAGAGAGACAGAGAGAGAGAGAGAGAAACTAATCTTGTTAGCTGACGTCCAAGAAACTCCTTAAGACGTCAGCAATTCTAGAAGCGGGACCGAATTTTATTGCCGACAGCAACAACACAGGAGCCATGCTTAAGTGATTTACCTGCACCAGGTGACGACCAGAAGACAGCACTCCCCCTTCAGGAGGAGACGAGAGTTTGTGCCTATGAATACTATCCCAAATCCTTTCACTTCCATTCTATAAACTGACAACTCTCTTTCTCTCTCAGGACCTGAATCTGAGGAAGAAGTAATCATCCTGAAGGAGTATTCTCAGTTATAAAAGTGTGACAATCAACAACTGATCATAATCTTTCATGGAATCCAAAAGGCTCTGATGGACAGGACATGTAGGGAAAACGTGAGTTTTGGAGGGACAGAAGACAACAGATAGAGGAGACAATACAAAGGTGGTTCCTGCATGAGACTGCATCCACTGGACATTCAACTGCAGCAGAATCTACGTGCACTGAACAACCAGAGACCAACAAGAGGACAAGACTGAGAAGGACCTAAGGAGAGTGACCTTGAGTGGCCTGGTGCGAGAGATAATGGGTCACAATAACACAAAAACTCAAATGAACGAAGTGATAATGCCCTCGATAAATTTGACCAAGATAACAAGAATACCACAAGATCGATATGAGGTTAATGGCTCCACTCCAAAATTAAAATTTGCTAAGAATCAAAAAGTTTGACAACAAAGAAACCGGATATGAAAGAGGCCATTTCCTCCAGAGTGTCTGTCTGTGCTGGGCGTGAAGTGCCAGAGGGAGGATTTTTTCTAAGCTCTGATGCTCACTTGTTCAACAGAGAACGTCGAGTATGTAATCTCTCTCTCTCTCTCTCTCTCTCTCTCTCTCTCTCTCTCTCTCTCTCTCTCTCTCTCTTTGTGGAAATATGTAATAAAACCTGGACACAAGAGGAATACAAAATGAGCGAGGATATCGTCTCAATGTGTCTTCAGGAGATGATGAAGGAGGCCCTCCCTAAAGATCCTCCTGAAGGTGTCCGTTCAATAGAAGGATCCAGATAAAAGAAGATGGGTTTTACAACTCTCTTATTTCATTAAGTACTGATCATCTTCTCTTCATCTTCATTATGAACTTAAATCTTGATGAGTTTCCTAATGGAATTCATTGTCATATATTTTTCTCTCTTTCTTTATCGGAAACTTTGCAACATTACAAAGAAAACTAACATTAAAACCAAGGAATTAAAAATATATATAATTTTTGTGAAAGTTGATCACGAGACGCTCACGCAAAATTTTAAAAGGAAATGAATGGAATAGGAAAGAAATAAACAGAAAGGAAAAAGTGACTAACAAATTTTGTTTTTAATATGAATGACTTTGACGAGTCTTTGATTGTATAATGAAGTTTTGTCAGAAGGAATTAAAATATTAAACTTCCCGAAACAAAACTAGGCGGTGTCAACAAACTTCAAAGGGGACAGAGAGAGGAAGTTTTGTTTTATGAGTTGTGCAATTCTGAAGTTAGTCAGTCTCTCTCTCTCTCTCTCTCTCTCTCTCTCTGGGCACCAAAACCTTTCGCCCAAACCCGACCCCCTGGACCCCTAGTCCCCCCCCCCCCTACCCTAAAAGTCTCGTTTACGATAGCCAATGACGCCGAAAATATTTCCTTTAATATCATATTTTCACAGAGAGAGAGAGAGAGAGAGAGAGAGAGAGAGAGAGAGAGAGAGAGAGAGAGAGAGAGAGAAGCGATAAATCAAACGTCACCTGAGGGTCCAATTCTTTTCAATTTTCGCCCCTCCCAAATTCGGAAGAGTCGATAGTTCAGCTTGCAAGGAAGTTGATGAAGTTTGCTGTTAATCACCTCGAGAGAAAAAGAAGAGATTCGAGAGTCTTTATTCGTTATTGAAGATCAATTCTGAATGCAATATGAAAGCTAAAAAGATGGAGGAGTATTTGAATGGGTGGGAATTTCACAAAATAAAATACAAATAAATAAATAAATAAATAAATAAAAGTAGATCAAATATCCAAATGAGGGATGAGAAACCTCACTATCGAAATAATAATAATATAGATAATGTGTTTTGGGAATTGTATAGGGGAAACTTTGAAGTTTCTAATAAAGCAAAAAATACGACCAATTAATAAAAGGAGATATTTCCTAATTTTCCAATAAATAAATAAATCAAACAAAATATCAAAAGGAAAGATTCAAATTTAATTTTATTTATATTTTTAAATAAAGACAAAAAATGAATAGGGTTTACCTTCTGAATAAATAATAATAATAATAATAATAATCAATAATAATAATAATAATAATAATAATAATAATAATAATAATAATAATAATCAGACAAAAAATTTACAATAATATATGAATTTTGACAACTGTCAAAATACCTCCTTTTCCTCTATGATACAAAAAGCCTTTCAAACCCGAACAGCTCTTTTTTTTCTGTTACTGTCAACTCTTCTTTTGTTTCCTGTCCTTTGGTTTGGTTTCCTATAACTGTCTTTTCTTTTGTTTTTTTGTTCTCTGTTCCCGTTCGTCTGTTTTAAACCTTCTGTCTTTATATGCGAATGAGAGACTTAATGAGAGATTTACATTTGATGTTTCTCTTTCGGGTGGTCTGCTATGAGAGAGAGAGAGAGAGAGAGAGAGAGAGATGAGAGGAGAGAGAGAGAGAGAGAGAGCCACTTTGTGTAACCAAGAGCGGAAGAAGGAATGAGAGAAAAAGGCGAACGAGGGACAGAAACAGATCAAAACAAAGGCGAGAAAGGAAAACGGAAATATGGTCAATTAAGTGACACAAAAGAATGTTTGAAAAATAATCAATTTAATCTTAAAAGGAAAAACATAAACTATTTAATCTTAAAAATATTCAGGTAGGGGGAAACTAATTAGGAGCATGTGAGTAATACTTTCTCTAAAGAGAATCAGATTTTGCTTAGATAATGTGTGAATGAAAACGGCGTCTCAAAGCAGAGGTCATATAAGTATATACCGTATATAAAATAGTGTATATATAACATATATGTATATATACATATATATATATATATATATATATATATATATATATATATATATATTGGGGGAACTTCAAAAACAAGAATCATTATCTCTAAGTATTTCGTCATGGATAACTTGCGGCTTTCAGCGCCGGATGCAACCCGCCCCAGTCTAGTAACCACTCTGTCAATAATTCACTGCTTAAGTTACTCCAGATACGAAAGGTTTGGGAACATGATTACAATATATACCAGTTAAGCTAAATAGGATTTGCAAGTACTTCCAAAAACTCATCTCTCTCTCTCTCTCTCTCTCTCTCTCTCTCTCTCTCTCTCTCTCTCTCTCTCTCCACAAACACAGGTACCGTATTGTCCCTGTCAATAAACAGAATTACCGTTTACATTCCATAATGCAATTTCACAGCCAACAGCCTTAATGATCAAATTAACTCTGATGGAAATGAGATCACCAAATCCCAGAGAAATTAATGGTCTGGCCCCGATTCATGAACCTTCAAAAGCAACAGGACTTTGTGGGAAAATACCACATGGAAATCTCGTTAATCTCAAAAAACAAAAGTGTAAAGTGATGTTGATATGCCTATGGTTTCCCAAAATGGAAGGTTGTCAATGTTAGTGTCCCGCTATTGAAATGAAAAAGGCTACATACATTATTTATTCACTCATAGAAATCCCTTTTGATCGTGTGAGGAAAAATAGCACTTCTGGTGGTCAAAGATCCTTTCGACTTATTCGTTTCATCTTGATACTCGTATACTACTTGGAATATGCTCCTACTTGAAGTGAACGAGATGAGAACTGGCCTTCGCCTCTCAACTGACTCTTCTCTCTCGAGCTGACGTCTTCAGGATGTGGGTGGCATATTCTAGCTTTCGTAATTATGTCAATCATCTTGGACTGAAATTTGAGTCAGAACATAAAATTTAGGCCAAAAGCCAACCACTGTGATCTATGAGGTCATTCAGCGTTGAGAATAATGCTGAACAATTAATAGGAGAGGGTTCTGATTAAAGTAAGATGGAAGAAAGAGAATATGAACGGCGGTACAGTAAAGGGAATGAAAAGGGTTGCTACTAGGGACCGAAGGGACGCTGCAAAGAACCTCAAGTAATGCCTACAGAGCACCGCGTGAGGTACACTGACGGCACTAACCCCCTCCCTTATGAGGAATCATATTATAGAGGTATAGGAACTTGTGATAGACAATAGGTAATGGTCGGGGGCCGTTGAGAAAGGGTAGGAGGAGGGGTATTCCTAAAGGAGATAGTTTGGGGTTCGTAAGTGTTTAGTATTATCAAGAGAATTAATTTATTTCAGGGTATGAAAAGTTCATGAATGTCCGTTTTGTGCACCCAAATCCTGGTGCTTTATTCCAACTGAGGGTGACGTGGCCACAAAGATGTCATAATGACGAAGGCAGAGAATGGACGCCATATTGTCCCATTTTCCACAGAAATGACTGCTTCGACTCTCTCCAAATTTGGACAAGTTCACCCAACAATGACGACTTATTATTAGTCCTAGGAACTCGTGGAGAACGATTCCACTGAAGACAAGTGAATAATGCCACTTTTCATTTCTATTAGCGGTTGTTCCCCCTTCAATTTCTCAGCGATTAAATTTTGTTAAGGGAAGCTGTGGCTATATTGTTTCGTTAACACACACAGGTCACACGTGGCCACAGTCGACTAAACCCCAGATACAATATGTTTATACTGTCTTTCAAGTGAAAATCAATAATCCACATATAAACAGTTATCAACATTGTAAACTGGCTGAGGATTAAGGGAATATGAGAGAGAGAGAGAGAGAGAGAGAGAGAGAGAGAGAGAGAGAGAGAGAGAGAGAGATATCTGACATAAAACATTAGCGGCAAATACAAAATGTCCACCGTAAAAGTCCTTCGTAACTCCTTCAGCGCCGCCTTTGAATTTTAACCGATCCGTCGCATTCCTTACAAAATCCTTCACAAACTTCTTCAGAGGAAAAAAAAAAAAACAAATGACCAGTTTTCCGGGGGGGGGGGGGGGGGGGGTGAGGCCACAAATAAAAGAGAGAACGAAAGAAAGAAGTAGCACCAGATTTCCGGGAGAGAAGAAACGACAAATCTTAATCTAAATCTTGAGAACTTCTTTTCCCGAGAAGGTGATGTCAGTAGGCAGAGTTCAGTGCCCCAAACAAGTGCTTTCCTTCTCCTTTCTAACATTAGTAAAGCAATCAAAATTTAGGAAATAACATACGTAAACAAGATGACTATCATATGTTTTTCAATACCACTTTGATGATGATAACCGCCAAAGTCTACTTTGGAAATGGAATATTATTCCAATCTCAGCTGCAGAAGCCGACGGAGGAGGGAATCGCTTTTGTCCAAAAGAGAGTGAGTTCAAAGAACAAGCTACGAGGAGAAACTTATCAATAACGACGTCAAGCAAGAAAATGCGGAAGGAGTTTCCGAAATTCCCTTTGGATTTATGATGAAGTTTCCTACTCTATCAAATAGAGAGAGAGAGAGAGAGAGAGAGAGAGAGAGAGAGAGAGAGAGAGAGAGAGAGAGAGAGAGAGAAGGGGGGGTTATTGGCAAGTAACTGCGGGAAGGAAAAATGCGAACTAGCACTATGAGATAGGCAAACTGACCCCCCACCCCCAATAAAAAAAACTTGCCCACCTATTTCCATGAATTTCTCGTATTGAGACAGGAGGAGATTTCAGAGGTTTAAGATGATACTGTTTTTATATTTATGCAATAATAAAAAAAAAAACAAATTCCAAATTAATTGTTTGCTTAAATTTGTTAATTACCAATATACTTGGGGGGCATATGGCCCAGTAGGGTTTTACATCAAACAACTATCTCTGATAATTTTCGCCTGAAAACAATAACTCAACTGTGACGTTTTCCTTAGGCTCTGTTTTGTTAGAAATTCAAAATTCAGTGAGAAAATGCGATTTGTAAGGTGTTTTATTACTTATTCATTTGGCGGTTGTCTCGACACTGCCAAGTCATTCATGTTTACCCTTCAGAGAAAGAGCAGTCCATGCCAATTTACAAGAACAGCTTAAAAATGTCCCAAAGTCCATAAAACGAGGACCAGCAGCAGGTTGCAATGACCCGTAACCCCCTCCCCTCAGCCCCATTATCGAGGGGGACGGGGGGTTTGGTAATATCGGGCCTATTCGTCCGAAATGCGAATTTAATTTTCCCAGCCCCTGAATTTTGGAAGTCGGTCTTTATCAGCAACATTGAGCTGAACGGTTATGACGTCACAGGGTTCCTCTAAAACAGGACGGATTTTTATTCGTTTCATTCAATTCAATAGTCTTTTTTAATTATGATCGGTGACAACGATGCCGTATAAACTGATGAGATTTGAATATATATCGCTTGTTTCTGTTGTAACGTTTGATTTGTGTACTCACTCTCTCTCTCTCTCTCTCTCTCTCTCTCTCTCTCTCTCTCTCTCTCTCTCTCTCTCTCTCAGAAAAATTTCATTACTAATCTCTGGACAAGCGAGTTAATGTTTCTTGCTAGCGTGTATTAGTTTCTTTTCTAGTTTTTCAAGTTTTCTGGTTAACGCCACAGCTCTCGATGATCGACTGACAACCAGGTATCTATTTTACCGCTCTGGTCAACAGAGAGAGAGAGAGAGAGAGAGAGAGAGAGAGAGAGAGAGAGAAACGTTGTCTAATGAGAAACAAATAAAAATACAAAAAAGAGGTTAGTGAAGAAGCCTGAAGTACCCCTCTCTCTCTCTCTCTCTCTCTCTCTCTCTCTCTCTCTGCTGTATAAAGATGCACATTAATCCTGATAAAAATGTCACCCTCGCAACTGTCTTTGTTTTCCAAAAACACAAATCCCCCTGGAAACGTCGAGCTTAATACATGCAAAGTAGTAGCGAGCGAGGGGACTCTATATGAGAGAGAGAGAGAGAGAGAGAGAGAGAGAGAGAGAGAGAGAGAGAGAGAGAGAGAGAGAGAGAGAGAGAGAGAGAGTCTACTGGTATGAAATACCGTCAGTATTACGAAGAAAAATATCAATTAATCAACCTTTTGAAAGCTGTTAGTTTAAGTATAAAAATAAAAAAAGGCATTTAAAATAAAAAGTAAATGATTTAGTGAAAAAAAAAATATAAGTACAATCTACAAATGATTCATAAAAGATCTGATAACTTTATTTCTTTCCTATGAACTACCTCCACAATCATTCAGAATCACTCACTTCCTCTTCCCATTCCAAAACCTAATCGAATCCAGAATAACATTTGACGCCCAGATGACAACAGCCACTTTCGAAGCTCAACTGACACAGACATAGTAACTTGCAATATCCAAATCCCGTGTGGGCATTGCCCAGCCTCAGTAAAATAACTCTTCTAATGGACCTCCATTAATCTATTCAAACGCTGACATTACGAATACATCAACAATGCAACAGGATCCGGAAATACATCATCTATTGTATACCAAAATGGCAGTTTTGGAGTCTCCAAATAAAATCGGTTATTTGTCACCGGGCGGAATCCTAATTCAGTAGAGAGCATCTGCATATCGCCTATCATTATTCAGTCGTACATTTGTACCCGATTCACAAGTTCCTCTGAAAAGGATGTAAATAATTTCTTTCATTCCGTGATTTGCGACAAATGAATGCAATTATTCACGACGAAAGACACACTGATTGGTCGATGATGTGTTTGTCAGATTCCATGATCAAATTAGTCAATATTTGGTTTTTTCTGTCTCGTACTTTTGAGTTTGCTCTTGTGTTAATATTAATTCTCCCGTAGGACACAAATATTACAAAATTTATGGATGATTCGAATAATTAAAACAAATAAAAGGTAATGTAACTGGAAATTTCTATAATATTCTCCAAAGCATAACGCTTATTAGTAATACATTTTCTTCTGAGGAGATTGAAAACCTGTCCCTACATTAAGAGTCCCGTAGGGGGTAGTACCATCAGTGCAACTAGGCATTAAGGTTCTTTGCAGCGTCCCTTACGCCCCTAGCTGCAACCCCTTTCGTTCCTTTTACTTTGCTTCCGTTCATATTCTCTTTCGTCCATCTTACTTTCCAAGAGAGAGAGAGAGAGAGAGAGAGAGAGAGAGAGAGAGAGGTCGCAAAAAAACTTTAACGAATGCCACTAATCAACACGTCCGAATATCTCCTTTAATCTCTCTCTCTCTCTCTCTCTCTCTCTCTCTCTCTCTCTCTCTCTCTTATCTAGGTATCTATATCTGAAATCCCTCGATCACACAAATTCATTCAACGAAGGTTCTACACAAATCTGAAATGTAAATTGGTTTTTCAAAGCTGTCCCCTTTACATTTTCCTCGTCTCTGTCCATTTCCCTTCCGTTGCTTTATAGGTAATGATCGCTATTCTCTCATTTATGCAGCGATGCTCGAATGTTCAAGAGCGCTCATTAGAGAGAGTGATGACCCTAATCACCTGCCGTAAGGGGTACCATCATTAACACCCATTAGAGTTTTCTTCCCCTCACAATTTCAATGGGGCTGTTGTCGCTCTTTGTGTTTACCAGTTGTTAAGAAGTGCAGTTCAATTGTTTCCATGGGAAATATCTTGAGCTGGAGGACGGTTGGAAATACCAATAGATAATGAAGAGTTTTGTTGGGTCTCTCTCTCTCTCTCTCTCTCTCTCTCTCTCTCTCTCTCTCTCTCTCTTTACTTTCAAATATACACAAACATTAAGTTACAAATTAAGTACAACTCTCCTTAAAATCTAATTCGTTCTCCCTCGGAATTATTATATTTTCATACAGTATGTTAACCGAAGGGGAATCCTTTTAGTTGATCAGAAAAATTCGTTGGCTCCTGGGCTCGAACCACGGAACCAAGAATTCAGGACTAGGTACAGCGACGTGCCTTAACATAAATGAAGCTATATTAATTCCGAGGTGGAGCAAATTAAGATATTAAAGGACATTTGTAGTTTCAATGCTTGTATCTGAATCACGGTGATGTGATAAAAATTCATACTATACGCATTAAATATACGAAAGCACCTCCATACAATATTTAAGAGTGTATACAAACACGTTAGTTATTTATCGCCAACACATCACAAGTTGAATACAAGTTAATGACAAATGATATTCCTACCCAATGCTTCTTATCTAAAACAACAGGCCCATTTGCTTTCGAGTTCTGTCATGTGTATAAAGTATTGGAAAATCAAAATCAGGCATAACAGTAAACATGTCAAACAAAAGCCAGCAAATTGTCACATACATGTCACAGACTTCTTGAAAACATGTGAGCGACCTCAGTGAAGTCCGAATCTCTGCACAATGATACATAACCTTATGAAACACTGGTGAGGACTCCCAGCGAGTCGCTGACTTGTATTTGACTTGTTCGTGACATGTGTGCAACGAGTCGCCGACGTGTGTTTATAACATATTTGGCAATACGTGTAGAAGCATCATCAAAATTTAAAATCTCTTTCCACTTTAGGTGAGAATCATTATTAGCGTCTCATTTTAAAGAACGTAGAGGCAGTCTCGCGTTCCGTCTTGTGACGAGACAGACAAGAGACAAAGGAGGACAGACCGGACAGAAAGACACATCTGATAGTAACCGACATCACTGGAACACTGAGAGCAGTTACAAGACAGCCCAGCAGACCACAGCCTGCCTCCTCCTGCATTTCCCAAAAGTACTTTAGGACGTCACTCAAAATTCCCAATAAATGCTAATTATAATTTAACCAAGCAGATATAGAGTTTATGAGGAAATGAATAGATAAGTAAATTGATAAAAAAAATTAATGAAATACATAAAAAATAAAAAAATAAACATAATATTAAATATTCCTAGTACAGTGTCTATAATTTTCGGAACAGGTGTAGTTTAATTAATTAATAAATGCTTACATAAATTAAAGAATGAAAATAAATATAATCGTTTACAATATTAAAAAGTGAAATATAAAACTACCTAATAAAAATAAAAATACTAATTAATATGCAACCCAGGTCAACTATACCTCTGCTTGCAGTCAGAAAACACTTCAAATGCCCACATACCTGAAATAACAAGAAAAATACCAACTAGAGTCCAAAATAAATAACCATTTATTTATGAAACCATATACAAAATTATATCCTTAAACTTTAAAATGTCTGTTTTCATAAATTTATCTGCACAGAAATTAAACTATTTCAAACCCAGTTCTGTGAATAACCAGTATGAAAGGAGGAGGAGGAGGAGGGGGATGATAAAAAGTGAATTAAGAGGAAAAATGAACAGGGAGGGGACGAGAGGAGAAAAGCTAATATTATGGAACACTTCTTTCACCAATGGAGAGGTATATTCTTTCTCTCTCTCTGAGAGAGAGAGAGAGCAGATGGTAAGGGAGATTCTGTATGCATGTGTATGTATATATATATATATATATATATATATATATATATATATGATATGTATGTATGCATGTATGTATGTATGTATGTATGTATGTGTGTATTGTATGTATGTATATATATATATATATATATATATATATATATATATATATATATATATATATATATATGTGTGTGTGTGTGTGTGTGTGTGTGTGTGTGTGTGTGTGTGTGTGTGTGTGTGTTCACAATTGCTATGGACATAAGAGAGACATAACATCAAATATTTAACTTAGTAATTAAAACTAAAACAGAAATATTATCTCAAAATACTTATGACTACTTACACATGAGACGATTAACATCCATTTACATCTAAATAAACTCTAACAAAACTACAGAGTTTGAAGGAATAAAAAATGTCTAAAGGAAACATCTAATATCCTATAATATTCCCACGCGAATATTGACCTCCTCCAAATATACAATCGGTGGATTTTAACTCTGTATTCGCTATCATTTCAAAACACAGACATTTCAGGTAATATTACCACTTTGTTAAATGCAACTGAATGACCAGTGAATCGCGCTCTCTCTCTCTCTCTCTCTCTCTCTCTCTCTCTCTCTCTCTCTCATAAACTTTATTATAAACCAAATACTACATTCTCTATCAACCCTTAAGCTTTTGCCTTCCAGCTGAAACTAATCTATATCAGGCCTAATCTGTCCTAATGCTTCCTTCCACCTACTTTGGGCACCTTACGATAATAATTTGACACACCGAGGTCGGTCTTTCCCAGGACGAAGGTCGTAGGATACTGAAATAGTCTCATCAAGATTCCTGAAGGAATTGGTACGATTTAACTAGCAAAGAGAGAGAATGTTGGTGAACGAGGCAACAGCTTCGCAAATAAACCTGTTTTAAATAAAGAGCCAATTATTGTCTCGAGCCGCAGAAGACAATCTGATTGATCAGCTGAATATGAATATAAACAGAATGGCGTTACAATAGCCATTGGTCACTCGAGAGAAGTTGTAAGAAATAAAGAATAATTCAAAGAAAAACAACCGTTACAAAAGCTTCTTTTTCTTGAACAATAGAGCATCGCTGCTTCGTCCGAAAACGACGACGTTAAAAGAAACAAAGCAAAAGTGAATTCAGTCAGACTGAACTTTTGAAACTTTTCTTTCTCTGTTTTCTCCTCCATCTGCAACTCTGCCACTTTTACTCATTTCCTCATTTCTCTCTTCGTCTGACTTGTCAGTTAAGCATCATCAACTTTACGTGGTCTAAGTGGTTGTGTCATTAAACCACTTATAGTCTAATTAAAATATTAACAACAACATAATTCGCCAATTGGTCATTTTTCCTTACATAGGTCTAGGCATACTTCTCTCTTCGTTCTGACTTGTCAGGTAAGTATCAGTAACTTCGTTGGCTCTGCTTGAAAGGTCCAGATTACCGAAATGTAAATCGTCTAATTGAAATTAAAAAATAATATAATTAACCGAATGACCCTATTCTACTGCGCAGGGTTCCAAGTTTTTAAAAGCTTAAGTGAGACCATCTTGTAATAGAACATAGGCCTAGCTCTGGTGAGGGGGTTGATTTTCAGGGCAATGGTCCAACCCCCCTCCCCCATCCACTGTCCTGCCCCAAATTGACGATAAATAATCATTGTATTTCCCGGAAATAATCGATAACTTATCAACCATTGGACGAATGTAAATAGAGATATATAATATTTAAGTGCAAGTCATTCTCGTATTGGTAGGAACTGTTCTTATAAAATTTGAGGGTCCTTTCTCACGTATGACGTCATTCCAGTCCCTTAAACTAAGATTCCCGTTCAGAAACACCATAATTCTGAAACAGTTCATTATATGAATCTTACAAACATTAGGCCTACCCCTCGTAGACAGTGGTACAAAAATACTTTTAGCTCATGGGACAGTCTTATTTGGATAGGCCTAGTTTACGTAGGTGTTGCACAGTCAATGAAGTTTCCAATTCAGAAACATACCAATTCTGCAACTGTCCATTATACGAATCTTACAAGGAATAGGCCTACGGATTGAACAGAGAGCAATGATTTGCATAGACTTAGTTCATGCGCTGAGCACTCAACGAAGCTCCGTTCAAAAGCATCCTAATGACAACCATTAGGCCTGCCACTCGTAAACACTAGTTCAAAAATACACTTTGTTCAAGGGACATTCTCACCTGAAATGGCCTGGTCTAGGCGTTACACACAACATGCGTCTAATTCGGATGTGGTTTTTTTCGCCCGTTCACGAAGTTGAATATTGGGGGATGCAATATATCCCTTCAGCAACGAATGCCCTTTGTAATTTTTATGGGAAAAGTTCGGCTCCAAAGTCACAAACGTCTCCTTTGTCACAATCAGCGTCAGCAAACAAGAACAACCCGTCTCTTGTGGAGTAAAAAACGGTCTTAAAAACGTCAGACTCGGTAATAGAACGCGATGAAAATGAAGAGAGTTCCGGATCTGTCAATCGAATGAACACAACCGCGATCAAACGAGCTGAGTTTATGGGCACATCTATGGAAGCTTTTTTTTTGTAGGCCTAAGCTGAGTTTACCATCCAGATTAAGCATCATCATCGAACTTTGCCGTTCCTTACGTTAGCTGATGTATGTTCATAAAGATAAAACGCTTGAAATATAAATAAACGAGTGCATATTATATAATGAACCTGTCTCCTGGTTCGTGGGACGCTTATTATTACATTTGTTAACATCTGATTTTTAGTAATAATAATAATAATAATAATAATAATAACAATAATAATAATAATAATAATAATAATAATAATAATAATAATAATAATAATCTTACCTCAGCTGAACCGGGTCATATGCAGAGAGACTTGGTAGGGAGGGACAATACAAAAATTTGATATAAAACTACAGCCTAAAACCGGAATGAGTTTTATATTTGGTGAATCTACATAACAGGCAACAGAGTAAGAATGAATTTTATCCAATAACTTGAACTTAAATATTTACTTTTTACATATTCTTAAAAGGGAATTGTTTTATGTTACCATGCAAGTGTTTAATGGACCACAATTGTGAACGGGTGAATATTCAGTCGGATACTCACAGAATATTCACTCCATGAATACGATCTGAACATTCAATTAGCCCTACGTGATGACAGTGCGGAATATTACTGAATATATATCACTACCCATATTTGGAAAAAAGAAAAAAAAACGACGGTATTTGAAAACCTAGACTCCAAATTACACGGCTTAACTTCCTTTCTCCACTATTCAAGTTTCTACTACATAATTCCTATCACTCTTCTATCAACCTCTTTTCCCATTTCCTTTAGTCCCATATGCACTACTTTCCCACTCTCCATTCTTCTATCATCTCTTTCCCCCAGATATCCTTTAGGCCTATGCTCAGCCAAATATTCGTCCGTGTATCCCTCCGCTCTCCGGGAGACATCGAACACTCAAGGGACTGTTTGCGAATGTTAAAACATTCTTGGGAGTTTGTTCCGGACCACCGCCACCAACACATCCTCCTCCTTTGGAATCAGCCTCATCTTTAAACTTGGGCGAGAGACGGCGGAGGAAACATAAGACTAAAGACTCCCCGTGAAGACATACTTTCCTTGTGAATTTACATAAGCTATGAATACGTCACAATTCGTTTCATCTTCATACTCATCTCTGCGTTATGCATGAGAGAGAGAGAGAGAGAGAGAGAGAGAGACTCGGTTGAGTAGAGAATTCTGCTAAGCAGTGCTCTAAATTTTCAACCGTAGCTGGGCAGTGTTGATTAATATTTAGTGACCTGAAATATAACAGAGAGAGAGAGAGAAAGAGAGAGAGAGAGAGAGAGAGAGAGAGAGAGAGAGAGAGAAACTTTTAAGCATCAAATGGCAGCTGAAGTCAGGTGTATAAATAATAAGAATATTAGAATAATAATATCTCTAGGCCAGTGGTTCTCAACCTTTATATGGCCACGCCCCCTCTAAGAGTCAGTCCTTCCCTCCCCGCTCCCCTTGCATCTGTAAGTAAAATTCCCTCTCAGACTTAAAAAGAGAGAGAGAGAGAGAGAGAGAGAGAGAGAGAGAGAGAGAGAGAGAGAGAGAGAGAGGGTGGTCAATAATTACAATAAATAATTACAAAACATTTTATGCCCAACGAGTCTAATTAGAGTAGTAGACTCTAGGAAAGTAATGTTATATATATAATGTGATACTTTTGCATTTTTCTCAAAAACTTCTGAAAATTAGTTCCTCATTCTTGTTAAGAGAATAACGAATATAATTGGAGAATTTTTACATTTTTCCCTAAGGCTCGCGCCTCCCCTAGGTGGCCGCGCCCCCAGGTTGAGAACCACTTCTCTGGGGTAAATGCACAGACAGTATTCAGATATCGTGGAGCGAAAAATAATAATTGTAATGATATTAACGCTCTTACTCCTACTACTTATATTAATAATAATAATATTGATAATAAAAACAGCAACTTCAGCACCAGTATAAATTCAAGGACAGTAACCTTATGTCAGTAAATAAGGATTCTATACTAATCTTCGAGCATCTGTTATTGATTTTCAACCATTTCCTTTGTCAGATCACAACATTTAACAGTAATGAACGACAAAATTAACAACGATAATTTACTTTACCAAAGTGATACGATCAACAGCCAAAGAAGAGAGGCAATACTTGGGCTCTGTCAACTCTCATAAGAGACAATGACAGTTGATCGCAGACAGGACCCCTGGGGGTCATCGCTGCCACGACCACTACTGGCTTTGCATTAAGACAGACAAGGAAATTGTCCCAGGCAATTAGCAGACCTTAAGCCACTCCCTACACCCCTCCCTCCAAAAAAAGGGTTTTAGGGAGGTTTGCTAGTTTGTGTTGGTTTTTTTTTTTTTTTTTTTTTTTAAGAGGCTTGCTACAACTGGTTACAATTTGTCACTATACCACTGGTCTTTTCTCATTATAAATAAACTAGGCCTAACATCGCCATTATATTTAAGATAATCAGTCTAGCTTTTGTTCCTGTGTGTGTGTGTGTGTGTATTATGATGTGTAAGTGTGTATACCTAATAACAGATTAAGAAACAAACACAACAATAGGTAAATTTAACTTAAATTAGAGTGAAAGCTTTGCACTCTGACCTAACACTTCACCCTTCCCGAAATCGACCCCGAATCTCCAACTGAAGCCCAAATTCGAAACCCAGTCGGGCCCAATAAAAGCTCCCCAGTGGAGGGTTCGGCTTCATTGAGATTATAACCATTTGTGTCTTTTGCACTGAGAGAGAGAGAGAGAGAGAGAGAGAGAGAGAGAGAGAGAGAGAGAGAAGAGGCTTGATTTCCTTTCAAAATACCTCAACAACACGGCACCAAAGTCTAAAAAAAGGCTTTAAAAATTCTAAAAGAGCCTAATAAAAGGCTGGAAAGACTTAGGAAAGGACAAACAGCCTAAAAAGTATAAAAAATTTAAATGCCTTGTCAGGAGAGGGTTGAGGAAAGTCAGATGGAAGAAAGCGAATATGAAAGGATGTACAGTAAAAGGAATGAAAGGGGTTGCAGCTAGGGGGTGAGGGGACGATGCAAAGAACCTGAAGTAATGTCAATATGGAAGCAACAGAGTTATGTTATCATACCTCCTCCTGTGATGGTGAGGAAAACCGGATGATTCTTACCTGAAACAAAGAAGAAATCATTGTTAATAAATAAATACAGAGGTGGTCTTCACACTCCCGATATGGTTCATCTTTATCAATACATCTGCCGAACCTTTCTGCAAATACTGTCTCTTCATTCATTGTGACAATCTCTTGGTTTTGATGAGAAATTCTCTCCAAGGTTTTACTTCATACACCAAAAGACCTATTAGTCTGGAACTTATTCTGAAAATGTTACAGTTTTCATATTTTAAAAAGAAAGTGTGAAAAATGTGTAGTTTCACACTTCTCAGGGTGAACGTCACACCACTTATATATATCCTCTTTTAAACCCTGCTCTACAGAACATTTGAAATGTATTTTTAAAATCTGCTAAGTGATAGAAGCACACACGTAATATATCGTGATCACTTACATTAAAATAAAAAAATCTGCTTTTATTAAAATTTGTATACCGACAAAGTCCGTCATAAAAAATAATTCCGAACTGCTAGAGACGCCCCTTTCCACCAAACTTTATACAAATTCATCAACGGGTGATTCCTGTTTTCATTACTCGGCCTCATCTAGGACAATTCCCGAAGCCATTATATATATAAGCTCGCTTCATTAACAAATTTTTCTAAATAAGTCGCAGGTTCTGAGAATGACATAAAAAATATATTATTTTCCTTAATCTTTCACCGTCGTTTCACTCCTCGGCAAAAATAAATAATAAATAAATAATAAAAGTGTCTTTCGTTTAAGGTGTCTTTAAAAACGGTTGGGGTCATTTGTATGCAATAAAAAAAAATTGCGCCGCGTTTATTTTACAGTCACTATAATACGGGGTCCGTATACTAATAAAAGACCCTGCAAGCAATCTGTATGATACGTGTCTTGTGCTTCTGTTTCCCGTATCTAAACTCACATTGATAGCATTGACGATAGGCACCAGTATTGCACGCGATAGACATTTAATTTCAGTTTCTCATATCTATCATTGGAAATCTCACTTCTCTTGGGACTGACTTGCTAACTCAAGACAAATACCCTTCATTATAACCCCCAAGGCAAATAACCTGTTTGGTTTTTGTTTCTATTTGTTTTTTTGTATGTTTATACGTTGCATGGAACCAGTGGTTATTCAGCAACGGGACCAACGGCTTTACGTGACTTCCGAACCACGCCGAGCGTGAACTTCTAACTAACGCCAAAATAAATCACATCTCTAACCACCTCAATGGAATGCCCGAGAATCGAACTCGCGGCCACCGAGGTGGCAGGTCAAGACCATACCGTTCACGCCGCTGAGGCGCTTTGTCTGTACGTGTTATTTATTCGTTGTTCTCTTCCAGGGCAATCTCATTTCGTGTCACATGGAAAGTGCATTGAATCCGTAGAAGCCGCTTTGGAATTCAAATGTTCCTCTTGGCTCCATCAATTGGAAGAATTCAATTTGAATAGATTTTGTTAAACTGACACCACTGGCCCCTTTCGCCTAGTAAGTAGTGTCAATTTAACCATTGTACTTCAGTCTCAATTTTTGGAGCGTATGTACGTCGCTGGACGGTACGTACCGTGTCTAGTAGGGGCGGGGGTTGACATTCTACCTCGACTATTGTCATTTATTATTAGCGTGAATTTACCAGATACAAGGATTTTTCAGTGTAAACAATGAGCTTCTATTTCTCGTCTTCCTAACACTTTTTTTTTTTTTTTCTTTTCGACAGGTACAAAATATAATATATATAGTATATATCTATATATATATATATATATATATATATATATATATATATATATATATATATATATATATATATATATATATATATATATATATATATATATATATATATATATATTTATATATATATATATATATATATATATAATATATAATATATATATATAATATATATATATATATATATATAATATAGATATATATATATATATATATATATATATATAATTATATATATATATATATATATATATATATAAATATATATTAGATATATATATATATATATATATATATATATATATATATATATATGTATATAATATATATATATAATATATATATATATATATATATATATATATATATATATATATATATATATATATATATATATATATATATATACAAACCTCTTTAGTACTGAAAACTAGAACTTCCGCCAACTGTTATGTACATCAAACTGTACACAAAAACATCCAGTCAAATTTTACTCCAGTAGTTCAGTCGCTATTTTACTTAGCTAACAAAAAGGTGAAAAGCTAAAATAAAATGAAAACCCGGAAACAGAAAGTTCCCCCTTTCCATTCGGGTTGACACAAATAAATAAGTAAATAAAATGGATGGAAGGAAGACTGCAATATATTGTTATGACACAAGCCTAAAACTTTCCTTTTTCCTTCCATATTTTAATTCTTCCTGAGAGTTAAAATAACTTTATCTACCTCTATCTTTGTGTACACCAATCGAAGGCAAACTGGGAATGGTTGCATTAATCACCCCCTTAGGGGCGGTACCTGCCGTCAGTGTACTCATGCGATGCACTGTAGGCATTAATATAGCCTCTTTGCAGCGTCCCTTCGGCCCCTAGCTGCAACCCCTTTCAATCCTTTTACTGTACCTCCATTCATATTATATTTCTTCCATGTTGCTATCCATCCTCTACTAACGATTATTCATCAGAGCAACTGCTTTGAGGTTGCCTCCTGTTACACCCTTCTTTCAACCTACCTACTCTCAGTTTTCCTTTCCAACGCTGAATGACCTCAAGGTCCCAGTGCTTGGCCTAAACTCGTCTCTATGTGCCATTCCATTCCGTTCCTGGTGCGTGCGCGCATGCGCGTACACTAGCCTGTAAGTGTTTACGATTACGAATGCCTATTAAGGTTTTTATATTCTGAATTCCTGTTACGTTAGTCCTGTTTTGTGTATTATATATATATACATATATATATATATATATATATATATATATATATATATATATATATATATATATATATATATATATATATATAGATAGATATACATTTCTTGAAATTTTCAAGCTGTACGGGTGGTAGAGAGAGAGAAAAATTATAAACTGCTCGTTCCGACATTTCAATCATTTGTCTCACTCGCTCTGCCTTTTGCGCTGAATTTTGTTGCCTATCACAAAATATTTCTCGAGAGAGAGAGAGAGAGAGAGAGAGAGAGAGAGAGAGAGAGAGAGAGAGAGGACTTTTCTCTTCCCGTACTCCGATTGGAAACGAGAAAATGAACATTTTGAGCACCCAATTTATGTTCCATACATTGCGACCGTTTATCTTAATAAACCAGATAAAAAAACAGTTTAATTCCTGGCTTGTTTTTACGACCAAGGTACCGATCCGGATAAAAGAATTCGTTCGCATCCGGACAAAATGGTGGAAAAAAAGTGAGCAGTTCTGACGTAAAAATAAATAAAATATAAAAATGTTTATATTTATAAACTGTATCAGCGTCACCAAACCAGCTTAATTTAAATATTCATAACTTGCTTAATAAAGATTTTTTTTACCGCTGATTTAGACAAAATAGAAGAAGAAATTTTCTCATTTATATGAGACTCAGTGATTCTCATTTACACGAGGATAAACTAAAATCACCGATTCTCATTCATATTAGAATAAACAAGAATCAGTTATTTCTGTACGTGGTCATATTCACCACTGGATTAAAAAAGAATTTGAATGTCATCTTATCTGAATATTTGCTGCCTCGGGAACATAAAATGTGAAACTCAAGTTCTATGGGATTATAAACACAGCATTTCCCCAAATATTTATGCCACTGGAAATATGCAAATGAGTATTAAATGAATATACATCTCTCTCTCTCTCTCTCTCTCTCTCTCTCTCTCTCTCTCTCTCTCTCTCACATAGAACTTTTGACAATATTTACAATTCGTCTGTCTACCTGTTTCCTAGGTAGTACGGGAGATGAATGAAGAGAGAGAGAGAGGTGATGAAATGGTATCATGATAATAGTTCTCATTCTTCTTCTCGTAGTTACTTGCCAATTATATTACCTATCTCTCTCTCTCTCTCCTCTCTCTCTCTCTCTCTCTCTCTCTCTCTCTTTCTCTCTCTCTCTCTCAATAAGTCCGCTCCAATCAAGAGATATCCCCATAATCCTGCTTGGTGGGCTTATTCTGCAGATTGTCAGGAGAAGGAGAAAGTCCTCTTCTTCGGTCCAGAAGGAAAGAGCGAAGGAGCTTCTTTCTGGAATGAGCTCCGGCTTCTCTATGCAGAGGAAACTCTCTCCTGCTTTTCATTTCTCCTCTAATCATTTAAAATACAAACCTCAATTTTATTCAGAGCATCAATATAAATTGACCTTCTCTCCGATCTCTTCATGAATCATGGTTTAGAGACGACTCTATATGAATAGAAAAGGATAGAAAATAGAATTTAGGCCAAAAGCCAAGCACTGGGACCAATGAGGTCATTCAACGCTGAAAGGGAAAGTGAGAATAAAAAGGTCTAAAAGGCGTAACAGGAGAAAAACCTTTTGCAGTTGAAGCACTATGAAACAATTGATGGAAAAGGGTTGAGGAAAGTCACGTGGAAGAAAGAGAATATGAATAAGAGGTACAGTAAATGGATGAAAAAAGTTTTTGCAGATAGGGGCCAGGAAAGACTTTGCTAAGAACCTTAAGTAATGCCTACAGTGCACCTCATTAGGTGTAATTAACGGCACTACCCCACTGCTAACGACACTATATGACATGATCCCTAGACGCTGTCTTCAGAGGCAGTTGATAATAATTCGTCCTTCTCGTGGGATTCGAACCAGCGCACAGAGGGTAAATCAGGACTTCGGTTCTCTTTCTCTCTCTCTCTCTCTCATCCTCTCTTCTCGTCGGAATCTCTCTCTCTCTCTCTCTCTCTCTCTCTCTCTTGCAACTATCCTGCCTGAATGGATGATTCTCTCTCTCGTCTCTCTCTCTCTCTCTCTCTCTCTCTCTCTCTCTCTCTCTTAAAGGAAGATCCCAAGACGATTCTGAAGTACGTAGGCCTATGTCACGTCGCACAATTGCTCTTTAAACTTAAGGCAATTGGCATCACCCACCTCCGTTACAAAGCAATGATTGTTGACACACTTTGGTTTGTCTTCAGAACTATAATAATATAATAATAAACAACAACAAACCAACGAACTCTTGGTCAACATACGACAAAGATTAGTGAACAGAAAACGGTCTGTTTCAAAGTTTAATTTTTGTTCCCATTTTCTTTGTCTATCGATTTAAATTTAAAAGTCACTAGGGAGAAAAACACATATGAGAGCTAAGACCTCGTTTCATTCACGTTAAAACAAAAGGAGAGAGAGAGGAGAGAGAGAGAGAGAGAGAGAGAGAGAGAGAGAGAGAGAGAGAGAGTGCATTGGGAAATCAGAGAATGTAAAGGCATTCATCTCGACATTCTTTCCATCGAGGTCCATTCGTCGCCGGATTGAACTTGAGAAGGTATTGAAGTTTACTTAATAAACCTAGCGTGGAAGCTTACGGGGAATATTTATGGTTATGGAGAAATACTAAATCTAGATCTTCATTTATGTATCGTGGTAGCTGGTGCCAGAAAACTGCAAGCTAAGAAACAATACGAAACACCAACAAAAGAATTTCTTGCGTTATATATTTATCACACCGAGATATTCAATTGTGAGAATAAATAAGGGTGCCTGTTGGTCTACGGATATAAAAGATACAATTAGAACTGTATATAAGTATTGTGCAAGTTAGGCTTATATTGAAATTCCCAGAGAGTTAAAAGCTGCTAAAGCCCTGGAATTACTCAGAAGAGACCAAACTATTACAATATAATACTGCCAAAAACACATAACTCTCACAAGAAGGCGTAGGACTAACTGGAACGAAGATTATAACGATAAGAAGTTTGAGAATTTGGAAAAGTTGCCTGAAAACATCGACGTTAGTAACAAGGGGAGTAGCTATAAATAAACGCCTTTGCCCACCTCAGGCTTCCATGGGACTTGATCCTTGAACCTATGAAAGCATTCAGTCTTAACAGAGTCCTCTAGAGCTTAGCTTTGGTGAACAAGAAGCATATCGGGGTCTCGGGCACCTGGTCCTTAGTCCCCCTCCCCTCTAACCCCACCGACTCTCGTTAAAGTTAAGCAGAGGCGAATTTGAAATATCTGCGCGCAACCATAAACAATTCATTGCGTCCTAAGGATTCTTATGCAGGATAAAAACACATCACCATGGCACAGTCACCCTCGACGACGGAATTCTGTCCACCATTTCAAAAAACTGTTGTGAGCTGTAGAGCTTGGCCATGTCCGGCAACAGCAATATTCCATTTTCCGAATAACCCAAATCCCTAGACCCAATTCTGTGTGTGTGTGTGTGTGTGTGTTTGTGTGTGTAGGCCATTGTGAGGGAAGGGTAGACGAAATTTAGACCTGGGTTGGTAAGTATAGCTGAATTTCATGGAGTGGGCTCTTTCATTAAATTAAGTACAGGCCACTGGACTAATTGGAAAACTGGGCCTTTATAACAAATATGAAACTATCAGATTATAAATATCGTCTCGACTATACCCAGATTTACAGGATAAATATAATAAATAGTAATAATTTCACCGGTTAATGAAAGTATGAGATGGTAAAGTTTTTGAAACACAGATTAGAAAGCAGCATTTGTTCTAGGGTTTTTTTTTTTCTTAGGACAATCATCTCTGTTGCTGCTCTCCACAATACTTTCAGGATCACTCCTGAAACAATATACAGTGATTGGTAACTGGAGGAATTGCTTGATCACAGTCAACTCTAACAGGTGAGTTGACAGGTGAGGAATTCGTCGGTGGATATTCGTACAGATATTCGTGATATTTCGTTGGAAGTTTTTGGAACGGTTCAGGGGAGTTTGACAGATTGCAATTTAGCCAGAGAGAGAGAGAGAGAGAGAGAGTTACAAGAATTAGGATGTTAGTCCATCCGAGGAGACATCTTTTTGACAACTCTTCTATTTTCCTTAAATAATTTCTTAAACTTTCAAATGTATTTGGGTCTATTGCATTTACACCTAGTTCGGTGATATATGCAAATTTGGCTATCCTGCTAGTAAGCTTACATCAATAACATTAATCATATCTGGCCAATCTGAATCCTCACCGTTTATTACGACTCTTTTGTGTACTATTAGTTGGGCAGTCTTCGATCCTGTTTACTATTTCTGCTACAATTCCTAAAGCTCTAAGAGAGAGGGAAAGACCCATCCACCAGAAGCATGGTCAACTTAAGAGAGAGAGAGAGAGAGAGAGAGAGAGAGATTACTTGATGAATTAACCGAAATTTAATATCCTCGAAACAAATTTTCAAAATAATTATTGAAAAGGAATGCAGAGATTAGGCCTGAATTATGTCCTTCCTGCTAAAAGTTTGAGGTTCAAGACTGGACTTCGTCGGGTGCAGGTTTTTAAAAATAAAAAAAAAAGCCTAATGTGGATTTATGCACAGAATTAATACGTATGAAGAATGGTATTGATAAATGCGCAAAGCACAGACTTATTCGAAGAGTTATAAACATCAGTTTTCCTACGGAAAAAATCAAGAAGACAAACAGCTGTGTTCTTTTCCGTTCCACAGAACACGCGCACAGACACACAACAGATATAAATAAGGGCAGCCAAACAGACAGAGCACTCGAAAGTTTTATCAAGCATTTCCTGAGAAGTTGGGAATAAAAACAAGAAAACAAAAATGACTCCAAGAGATGTCAACAAAGTCACAACTTCCTACTCATCCTGAACATTAGAAGAAGACGAAACGGGTCTTGAAAGCCTTAGAGCCTTCGGCGGGAAACGTAGCGAATCAGAGCCTTCAAAAGGAACAGCCAGTAACGCCGTCCTTACGTGAGGTATAGACAACAATGTAAACGGTGTCACTATTCCCTACGCATCCTGAACAGAGGAAGAGGAAGAAGACGAACCAGGATCTTGAAAGCTTTAGAGAAGTGACTCACAACCAGGGGGGAATTTCAGAGTTTCAACTGTGGGGGTTGGGGGGGGGGGGGGGAGAGGATTGTGACCACAGATTGCAGGCTTAAACTGGCTCTAGGATCACACAAACTGCAGTGGGCATCGGTCCGCACTATTGAGAGGTCACGGTGGGCTTTCTCTCTGCTAGCATGGGCCAACAAAGGTTGAGAGTCACTGCCTTAGTGCCATTAAGCGGGAAACGTAGCGAATCGTAGTCTTCAGAAAAGACTACCAATCAGCGTTGTCCTTACATGACGTATAGACGACAAGGAGGTGGCTCTCCACGAAACACACTACGACCAATCATGTTATGAATGGAAGATGAGATGGAGATGAATGGGTGTTAAACCTCTCTTAAAAGATTGCCTTGGGACCTCACTGCAGCTTCTACCAGACTGCAAAAGTTTTTGTTCAAAGTTTCATCATTATATCTCGATAGGTCGCTAAAAAAATAATTGGCTTTACTGAATTGTAAATAGAGCACGCCTCAGTTCCAAATACCATTCTCAGCCTCTTATGAAAAAAAATTGAGTGTATGTGTGAGAGAGAGAGAGAGAGAGAGAGAGAGAGAGGTAATAAAACTTCCAATATATCTTTTCATCAGTTGACGACAACTTCGTAACCCGGAAGCGACGTATGAAGATGACATTTTGGAACACTCATCTGTTGCTCATCTTTAAAGTTTCTCTGTCCTCAGATATTAAGCGTTCGGTTACATCATACAAAAGTGTAAGAAAGGCATGAGATTCTCCAAGACCCAAGCGTAGAAGATGGACAGGAACTCATTACACTTGCCAGAAACCAACGTAAGAATCGGTATCTCGTTCGTCCCAACAATTTCTAATAATGTGAGTCCGTTAATTAGTTTTCATTGAAAACCACTTACTCTAACGACGCTTGGAGAGTTTGCACTATTGAATTCACTGATACCAGAAAGGTTTCATAACTGTTGAGAATTATAATGCACGTGCGCTTGGATGCTTAAAAGACCTTCAACCTTAATGAGAGAGAGAGAGAGAGGAGAGGAGAGGAGGAGAAGGGGGAGAGAGATAGAGAGAGAGAGAGAGAGAGAAGAGAATGCGGAAAATAATAATATTTAAAGCAACCAGCGTAAGACGTTTGTGGGTTGGGTTAGATAAGCTAGAGTAGGAAATACGACCAATTTTTGGAGGTGGTTGCAAAG
>NC_087214.1:19065523-19093544 GCF_015104395.2 Macrobrachium nipponense | reverse complement strand
ATTAGCTTTTCTCCTCTCGTCCCCTCCTTGTTCATTTTTCCTCTTAATTCACTTTTTTATCATCCCCCTTCCTCCTCCTCCTCCTTTCATTCTGGTTATTCACAGAACTTGGGTTTGAATAGTTTAATTTCTGTGCAGATAAATTTATGAAAACAGACATTTTAAAGTTTAAGGATATAATTTTGTATATTGTTTCATAAATAAATGGTTATTTATTTTGTACTCTAGTTGGTATTTTTCTTGTTATTTCAGGTATGGGGCATTTGAAGTGTTTTCTGACTGCAAGCAGACGGTTTTTAGTTGACCTGGGTTGCATATTAATTAGTATTTTTATTTAGGTATTTTTGGTATATTTCATTTTTAATATTGTAAACGATTATATATTTATTCATTTAATTTATGTAAGCATTTATTAATTAATTAAACTACATCTGTTCCGAAATTATAGACATGTACTAGGAATATTTAATATTATGTTTATTTTTTTATTTTTTATGTATTTCATTATTTTTTTTTATCAATTTACTTATCTATTCATTTCCTCATAAACTCTATATCTGCTTGGAAATTATAATAGGCATTTATTGGGAATTTTGAGAGTGACGTCCTAAAGTATCTTTTGGGAAATGCAGGAGGAGGCAGGCTGTGGTCTGCTGGGCTGTCTTGTAACTGCTCTCAGTGTTCCAGTGATGTCGGTTACTATCAGATGTGTCTTTCTGTCCGGTCTGTCCTCCTTTGTCTCTTGTCTGTTCTCGTCACAAGACGGAACGCGAGACTGCCTCTACGTTCTTTAAAATGAGACGCTAATAATGATTCTCACCTAAAGTGGAAAGAGATTTTAAATTTTGATGATGCTTCTACACGTATTGCCAAATATGTTATAAACACACGTCGGCGACTCGTTGCACACATGTCACGAACAAGTCAAATACAAGTCAGCGACTCGCTGGGAGTCCTCACCAGTGTTTCATAAGGTTATGTATCATTGTGCAGAGATTCGGACTTCACTGAGGTCGCTCACATGTTTTCAAGAAGTCTGTGACATGTATGTGATAATTTGCTGGCTTTTGTTTGACATGTTTACTGTTATGCCTGATTTTGATTTTCCAATACTTTATACACATGACAGAACTCGAAAGCAAATGGGCCTGTTGTTTTAGATAAGAAGCATTGGGTAGGAATATCAATTGGTCATTAACTTGTATTCAACTTGTGATGTGTTGGCGATAAATAACTAACGTGTTTGTGATACACTCTTAAATATTGTATGGATGTGCTTTCGTATATTTAATGCGTATAGTATGAATTTTATCACATCACCGTGATTCAGATACAAGCATTAAACTACAAATGTCCTTTAATATCTAATTTGCTCCACCTCGGAATTAATATAGCTTCATTTATGTTAAGCACGTCACTGTACCTAAGTCCTGAATTCTTGGTTCCGTGGTTCGAGCCCAGGAGCCAACGAATTTTTCTGATCAACTAAAAGGATTCCCCTTCGGTTAACATACTGTATGAAAATATAATAATTCCGAGGGAGAACGAATTAGATTTTAAGGAGAGTTGTAACTTAATGTTTGTGTATAGTATTTGAAAGTAAAGAGAGAGAGAGAGAGAGAGAGAGAGAGAGAGAGAGAGAGAGAGAGAGAGACCCAACAAAACTCTTCATTATCTATTGGTATTTCCAACCGTCCTCCAGCTCAAGATATTTCCCATGGAAACAATTGAACTGCACTTCTTAACAACTGGTAAACACAAAGAGCGACAACAGCCCCATTGAAATTGTGAGGGGAAGAAACACTAATGGGTGTTAATGATGGTCTTACGGCAGGTGATTAGGGTCATCACTCTCTCCAATGAGCGCTCGAGAACATTCGAGCATCGCTGCATAAATGAGAGAATAGCGATCATTACCTATAAAGCAACGGAAAGGAAATGGACAGAGACGAGGAAAATGTAAAAGGGGGCGGCTTTGAAAACCTTTACATTTCAGATTTGTGTAGAACCTTCGTTGAATGAATTTGTGTGATCGAGGGATTTCAGATATAGATACCTAGATAAGAGAGAGAGAGAGAGAGAGAGAGAGAGAGAGAGAGAGAGAGAGAGAGAGAGATTAAAGAGGAGAATATTCGGACGTGTTGATTAGTGGCATTCGTTAAAGTTTTTTTGCGACCTCTCTCTCTCTCTCTCTCTCTCGGAAAGTAAGATGGACGAAAGAGAATATGAACGGAAGCAAAGTAAAAGGAACGAAAGGGGTTGCAGCTAGGGGCGTAAGGGACGCTGCAAAGAACCTTAATGCCTAGTTGCAACTGATGGTACTATACCCCCCCTACGGGACTCTTAATGTAGGGACAGGTTTTCAATCTCCTCAGAAGAAAATGTATTACTAATAAGCGTTATGCTTTGGAGAATATTATAGAAATTTCCAGTTACATTACCTTTTTATTTGTTTTCATTATTCGAATCATCCATAAATTTTTTTAACATTTGTCTCCTACGGGAGAATTAATTTTAACACCAGAGCAAACTCAAAAGTACGAGACAGAAAAAACAAAATATTGATTAATTTGATCATGGAATTTGACAAACACATCATCGACCAATCAGTGTGTCTTTCGTCGTGAATAATTGCATTCATTTGTCGCAAATCACGGAATGAAAGAAATTATTTACATCCTTTTCAGAGGAACTTGTGAATCGGGTACAAATGTACGACTGAATAATGATAGGCGATATGCAGATGCTCTCTACTGAATTAGGATTCCGCCCGGTGACAAATAACCGATTTTATTTGGAGACTCCAAAACTGCCATTTTGGTATACAATAGATGATGTATTTCCGGATCCTGTTGCATTGTTGATGTATTCGTAATGTCAGCGTTTGAATAGATTAATGGAGGTCCATTAGAAGAGTTATTTTACTGAGGCTGGGCAATGCCCTCTCGGGATTTGGATATTGCAAGTTACTATGTCTGTGTCAGTTGAGCTTCGAAAGTGGCTGTTGTCATCTGGGCGTCAAATGTTATTCTGGATTCGATTAGGTTTTGGAATGGGAAGAGGAAGTGAGTGAATTCTGAATGATTGTGGAGGTAGTTCATAGGAAAGAAATAAAGTTATCAGATCTTTTATGAATCATTTGTAGATTGTACTTATATTTTTTTTTTCACTAAATCATTTACTTTTTATTTTAAATGCCTTTTTTTATTTTTATACTTAAACTAACAGCTTTCAAAAGGTTGATTAATTGATATTTTTCTTCGTAATACTGACGGTATTTCATACCAGTAGACTCTCTCTCTCTCTCTCTCTCTCTCTCTCTTATAGAGTCCCCTCGCTCGCTACTACTTTGCATGTATTAAGCTCGACGTTTCCAGGGGGATTTGTGTTTTTGGAAAACAAAGACAGTTGCGAGGGTGACATTTTTATCAGGATTAATGTGCATCTTTATACAGCAGAGAGAGAGAGAGAGAGAGAGAGAGAGAGAGAGAGAGAGAGAGGGTACTTCAGGCTTCTTCACTAACCTCTTTTTTGTATTTTTATTTGTTTCTCATTAGACAACGTTTCTCTCTCTCTCTCTCTTCTCTCTCTAACTCTTTGTTGACCAGAGCGGTAAAATAGATACCTGGTTGTCATCGAGAGCTGTGGCGTTAACCAGAAAACTTGAAAAAAACTAGAAAAGGAACTAATACTTACGCTAGCAAGAACATTAAACTCGCTTGTCCAGAGATTAGTAATGAAATTTTTCTGAAAGATGAGAGAGAGAGAGAGAGAAGAGAGAGAGAGAGAGAGAGAGAGAGAGAGAGAGAGAGAGTACACAAATCAAACGTTACAACAGAAACAAGCGATATATATTCAAATCTCATCAGTTTATACGGCATCGTTGTCACCGATCATAATTAAAAAAGACTATTGAATTGAATGAAACGAATAAAAATCCGTCCTGTTTTAGAGGAACCCTGTGACGTCATAACCGTTCAGCTCAATGTTGCTGATAAAGACCGACTTCCAAAATTCAGGGGCTGGGAAAATTAAATTCGCATTTCGGACGAATAGGCCCGATATTACCAAACCCCCCGTCCCCCTCGATAATGGGGCTGAGGGAGGGGTTACGGGTCATTGCAACCTGCTGCTGGTCTCTCGTTTTTATGGACTTTGGGACATTTTTTTAAGCTGTTTCTTGTAATTGGCATGGACTGCTCTTTCTCTGAAGGGTAAACATGAATGACTTGGCAGTGTCGAGACAACCGCCAAATGAATAAGTAATAAACACCTTACAAATCGCATTTTCTCACTGAATTTTGAATTTCTAACAAAACAGAGCCTAAGGAAAACGTCACAGTTGAGTTATTGTTTTCAGGCGAAAATTATCAGAGATAGTTGTTTGATGTAAAACCCTAGTTGGGCCATATGCCCCCAAGTATATTGTAATTAACAAATTTAAGCAAACAATTAATTTGGAATTTTTTTTTTTTATTATTGCATAAATATAAAAACAGTATCATCTTAAACCTCTGAAATCTCCTCCTGTCTCAATACGAGAAATTCATGGAAATAGGTGGGCAAGTTTTTTTTATTGGGGGTGGGGGGCCAGTTTGCCTATCTCATAGTGCTAGTTCGCATTTTTCTTCCTTCCCGCAGTTACTTGCCAATAACCCCCCCCCCTTTCTTCTCTCTCTCTCTCTCTCTCTCTCTCTCTCTCTCTCTCTCTCTCTCTCTATTTGATAGAGTAGGAAACTTCATCATAAATCCAAAGGGAATTTCGGAAACTCCTTCCGCATTTTCTTGCTTGACGTCGTTATTGATAAGTTTCTCCTCGTAGCTTGTTCTTTGAACTCACTCTCTTTTGGACAAAAGCGATTCCCTCCTCCGTCGGCTTCTGCAGCTGAGATTGGAATAATATTCCATTTCCAAAGTAGACTGGCGGTTATCATCATCAAAGTGGTATTGAAAAACATATGATAGTCATCTTGTTTACGTATGTTATTTCCTAAATTTTGATTGCTTTACTAATGTTAGAAAGGAGAAGGAAAAGCACTTGTTTGGGGCACTGAACTCTGCCTACTGACATCACCTTCTCGGGAAAAGAAGTTCTCGAGATTTTAGATTAAGATTTTGTCGTTTTCTTCTCTCCCGGAAATCTGGTGCTACTTTCTTTCTTTCGTTCTCTCTTTTATTTTGTGGCCTCACCCCACCCCCCCCCCCCCACCCCCCCGGAAAACGGTCTTTTTTTTTTTTTTTCCTCTGAAGAAGTTTTTGTGAAGGATTTTGTAAGGAATGCGACGGATCGGTTTAAAATTCAAAGGCGGCGCTGAAGGAGTTACGAAGGACTTTTACGGTGGACATTTTGTATTTGCCGCTAAATGTTTTATGTCAGATATCTCTCTCTCTCTCTCTCTCTCTTCTCTCTCTCTCTCTCTCTCTCTCTCTCATATTCCCTTAATCCTCAGCCAGTTTACAATGTTGATAACTGTTTATATGTGGATTATTGATTTTCACTTGAAAGACAGTATAAACATATTGTATCTGGGGTTTAGTCGACTGTGGCCACGTGTGAACCTGTGTGTGTTAACGAAACAATATAGCCACAGCTTCTTCCTTAACAAAAAAATTTAATCGCTGAGAAATTGAAGGGGGAACAACCGCTAATAGAAATGAAAAGTGGCATTATTCACTTGTCTTCAGTGGAATCGTTCTCCACGAGTTCCTAGGATTAATAATAAGTCGTCATTGTTGGGTGAACTTGTCCAAATTTGGAGAGAGTCGAAGCAGTCATTTCTGTGGAAAATGGGACAATATGGCGTCCATTCTCTGCCTTCGTCATTATGACATCTTTGTGGCCACGTCACCCTCAGTTGGAATAAAGCACCAGGATTTGGGTGCACAAAACGGACATTCATGAACTTTTCATACCCTGAAATAAATTAATTCTCTTGATAATACTAAACACTTACGAACCCCAAACTATCTCCTTTAGGAATACCCCTCCTCCTACCCTTTCTCAACGGCCCCCGACCATTACCTATTGTCTATCACAAGTTCCTATACCTCTATAATATGATTCCTCATAAGGGAGGGGGTTAGTGCCGTCAGTGTACCTCACGCGGTGCTCTGTAGGCATTACTTGAGGTTCTTTGCAGCGTCCCTTCGGTCCCTAGTAGCAACCCTTTTCATTCCCTTTACTGTACCGCCGTTCATATTCTCTTTCTTCCATCTTACTTTAATCAGAACCCTCTCCTATTAATTGTTCAGCATTATTCTCAGCGCTGAATGACCTCATAGATCACAGTGGTTGGCTTTTGGCCTAAATTTTATGTTCTGACTCAAATTTCAGTCCAAGATGATTGACATAATTACGAAAGCTAGAATATGCCACCCACATCCTGAAGACGTCAGCTCGAGAGAGAAGAGTCAGTTGAGAGGCGAAGGCCAGTTCTCATCTCGTTCACTTCAAGTAGGAGCTTATTCCAAGTAGTATACGAGTATCAAGATGAAAACGAATAAGTCGAAAGGATCTTTGACCACCAGAAGTGCTATTTTTCCTCACACGATCAAAAGGGATTTCTATGAGTGAATAAATAATGTATGTAGCCTTTTTCATTTCAATAGCGGGACACTAACATTGAACAACCTTCCATTTTGGGAAACCATAGGCAGTATCAACATCATTTACACTTTTTTGTTTTTTGAGATTAACGAGATTTCCATGTGGTATTTTCCCACAAAGTCCTGTTGCTTTTGAAGGTTCATGAATCGGGGCCAGACCATTAATTTCTCTGGGATTTGGTGATTCTCATTTCCCATCAGAGTTAATGAGATCATTAAGGCTGGTTTGGCTGTTGAAATTGCATTATGGAATGTAAACGGTAATTCTGTTTATTGACAGGGACAATACGGTACCTGTGTTTGTGAGAGAGAGAGAGAGAGAGAGAGAGAGAGAGAGAGAGAGAGAGAGAGAGAATGAGTTTTTGGAAGTACTTGCAAATCCTATTTAGCTTAACTGGTATATATTGTAATCATGTTCCCAAACCTTTCGTATCTGGAGTAACTTAAGCAGTGAATTATTGACAGAGTGGTTACTAGACTGGGGGCGGGTTTGCATCCGGCGCTGAAAGCCGCAAGTTATCCATGACTGAAATACTTAGAGATAATGATTCTTGTTTTTTGAAGTTTCCCCCAACCCCCATATATATATATAATATATTATATATATATATATATATATATTATATATATATATATATATATTTTTTTTCTATTTATATATATATACTATATATATATATATATTATATATATATATATATATATAAACATATAGTAAATATAATATATATATAACCAAGAGCGGAAGAAGGAATGAGAGAAAAAGGCGAACGAGGGACAGAAACAGATCAAAACAAAGGCGAGAAAGGAAAACGGAAATATGGTCAATTAAGTGACACAAAAGAATGTTTTGAAAAATAATCAATTTAATCTTAAAAAGGAAAAACATAAACTATTTAATCTTAAAAATATTCAGGAGGGGGAAACCATTAGGAGCATGTGAGTAATACTTTCTCTAAAGAGAATCAGATTTTGCTTAGATAATGTGTGAATGAAAACGGCGTCTCAGAAAGTTGGCCAGAGGTCATATAAGTATATACCGTATATAAATAGTGTATATAAATACATATATATATATATATATATATATATATATATATATATATATATATATATATATATATAATATATATATATATATATATATACATATATACATATATGTATATATATATATATATATTATATATGTATATATATATATATATATATATATATGTGTATTTATATACACTATTTATATACGGTATATACTTATATGACCTCTGCCTTTGAGACGCCGTTTTCATTCACACATTATCTAAGCAAAATCTGATTCTCTTTAGAGAAAGTATTACTCACATGCTCCTAATTGGTTTCCCCTCCTGAATATTTTTAAGATTAAATAGTTTATGTTTTTCCTTTTAAGATTAAATTGATTATTTTTCAAACATTCTTTTGTGTCACTTAATTGACCATATTTCCGTTTTCCTTTCTCGCCTTTGTTTTTGATCTGTTTCTGTCCCTCGTTCGCCTTTTTCTCTCATTCCTTCTTCCGCTCTTGGTTTCACAAAGTCTCCTCTCGTCTCTCTCTCTCTCTCTCTCCCCCCCCCACTCGTCTCTTCTCTCTCTCTCTCTCTCTCTCTCATAGCAGACCACTCGAAAGAGAAACATCAAATGTAAATCTCTCATTAAGTCTCTCATTCGCATATAAAGACAGAAGGTTTAAAAACAGACGAACGGGAACAAGAGAACAAAAAAACAAAAGAAAGACAGTTATTATGGAAGAAACCAAAGGAAGGAAACAAAAGAAGAGTTTGAACAGTAACAGAAAAAAAAAGAGCTGTTTCGGGTTTGAAAGGGGGCGGCTTTTTGTATCATAGAGGAAAAGGAGGTATTTTGACAGTTGTCAAAATTCATATATTATTGTTTAATTTTTTGTCTGATTATATTATTATTATTATTATTATTATTATTATTATTATTATTATTATTATTATTATTATTATTATTATTATTATTATTGTTCAGAAGGTAAACCCTATTCATTTTTTGTCTTTATTTAAAAATATAAATAAAATTAAATTTGAATCTTTCCTTTTGATATTTTGTTTGATTTATTTATTTATTGGAAAATTAGGAAATATCTCCTTTTATTAATTGGTCGTATTTTTTGCTTTATTCAGAAACTTCAAAGTTTCCTCTATACATTTCCCAAAACACATGATCTCTGTTATTATTATTTCGATAGTGAGTTTCTCATCCCTCATTTGGATATTTGATCTACTTCTATTTATTTATTTATTTATTTATTTGTATTTTAGTGAAATTCCCACCCATTCAAAATACTCCTCCATCTTTTTGGCTTTCATATTTCATTCAGAATTGAACTTCAATAACGAATAAAGACTCTCGAATCTCTTCTTTTTCTCTCGAGGTGATTGACAGCAAACTTCATCAACTTCCTTGCAAGCTGAAATATCGACTCCTCCGAATTTGGGAGGGGCGAAATTTGGAAAAGAATTGGCCCTCAGGTGACGTTTGATTTATCGTTTCTCTCTCTCTCTCTCTCTCTCTCTCTCTCTCTCTCTCTCTCTCTCCTTTCTTGCTGCCATTATCACATTGTGTTACATTAAGCAAAATATTTTCGACGCCATCTATCGTAACTGAGGCCATTTCCTCTCTTCTTTCTCTCTCTCTCCTCTCTCTCTTCTTCTCTCTCTCTCTCTATCTCTCTCTCTCTCTCTCTGTGAAAATATGATATAATTAAAGGAAATATTTTTCGGCGTCATTGGGCTATCGTAAACGAGACTTTTTAGGTGAGGGGGAATAGGGGGTCCAGGGGGTCGGGTTTGGGGCGAAAGGAGTTTTGGTGCCCAGAGAGAGAGAGAGAGAGAGAGAGAGAGAGAGAGAGAGAGAGACTGACTAACTTCAGAATTGCACAACTCATAAAACGCCTTCCTCTCTCTGTCCCCTTTGAAGTTTGTTGACACCGCCTAGTTTTGTTTCGGGAAGTTTAATATTTTAATTCCTTCTGACAAAACTTCATTATACAATCAAAGACTCGTCAAAGTCATTCATATTAAAAACAAAATTTGTTAGTCACTTTTTCCTTTCTGTTTATTTCTTTCCTATTCCATTCATTTCCTTTTAAAATTTTGCGTGAGCGTCTCGTGATCAACATTCACAAAAATTATATATATTTTTAATTCCTGGGTTTTAATGTTAGTTTTCTTTGTAATGTTGCAAAGTTTCCGATAAAGAAAGAGAGAAAAATATATGACAATGAATTCCATTAGGAAACTCATCAAGATTTAAGTTCATAATGAAGATGAAGAGAAGATGATCAGACTAATTATGAAATAAGAGAGTTGTAAAACCCATCTTCTTTTATCTGGATCCTTCTATTGAACGGACACCTTCAGGAGGATCTTTAGGGAGGGCCTCCTTCATCATCTCCTGAAGACACATTGAGACGATATCCTCGCTCATTTTGTATTCCTCTTGTGTCCAGGTTTTATTACATATTTCCACAAAGAGAGAGAGAGAGAGAGATTACATACTCGACGTTCTCTGTTGAACAAGTGAGCATCAGAGCGTAGAAAAAATCCTCCCTCTGGCACTTCACGCCCAGCACAGACAGACACTCTGGAGGAAATGGCCTCTTTCATATCCGGTTTCTTTGTTGTCAAACTTTTTGATTCTTAGCAAATTTTAATTTTGGAGTGGAGCCATTAACCTCATATCGATCTCGTGGTATTCTTGTTGTCTTGGTCAAATTTATCGAGGGTAGTATCACTTCGTTCATTTGAGTTTTTGTCTTATTGTGACCCATTATCTCTAGCACCAAGCCACTCAAGGTCACTCTCCTTGGGTCCTTCTCAGTCCGGTCCTCTTGCTGGTCTCTGGTTGTTCAGTGCACGTAGATTCTGCTGCAGTTGAATGTCCAGTGGATGCAGTCTCCTGCAGGAACCATCTTTGTATTGTCTCCTTTATCTGTTGTCTTCTGTCCCTCCAAAACTCCCATTTCCCTACATGTCCTGTCCATCAGAGCCTTTTGGATTCCAAGAAAGATTATGATCAGTTGTTGATTGTCACACTTTTATAATTGAGAATACTCTTTCTGGATGATTACTTCTTCCTCAGATTCAGGTCCTGAGAGAGAGAGAGAGAGAGAGAGAGAGAGAGAGAGAGAGAGAGAGAGAGAGAGAGAGAGTTGACATTTTATAGAATGGAATTGAAAGGATTTGGGATAGTATTCTTAGGCACAAACTCTCGTCTCCCCCTGAAGGGGGAGTGCTCTCTTCTGGTCGTCACCTGGTGCAGGTAAATCACTTAAGCATGGCTCCTGTGCTATTGCTGTAAAATTCGGCCCCTCTTCTAGAATTGCTGACGTCTTAAGGAGTTTCTTGGACGTCAGCTAACAAGATTAGTTTTCTCTCTCTCTCTCTCTCTCGTCTCTCTCTCTCGTCTCTCTCTCTCTCTCTCTCTCTCTCTCTCTGCTATACTGCGATTTGTTGAAAATGTCTTGAGAAATTTCTTCTTCCGATATTCATCATTTTTTCTCGGCACTTCCCTGACCAATACCCCACTACACATCCCTCTACACTACCTCTCTCCCATCCCACATCCATTCCCCATTCCCCTTACTCTACCAACCTCTAGCCACTACACATTTGACACCCGTTACACTACTCCTGATTCATATGAAGCTTATTTGTGCCAGTCCTTTTTCCATTACGTCTTTACCCATCT
The DNA here is from genome assembly GCF_015104395.2 of Macrobrachium nipponense. Lineage (NCBI taxonomy): Eukaryota > Metazoa > Arthropoda > Malacostraca > Decapoda > Palaemonidae > Macrobrachium > Macrobrachium nipponense. The sequence goes on along the minus strand of NC_087214.1, from coordinate 19,082,204 downwards.
CACTCTTCTCGCCCAGTTTAATAATAATAATAATAATAATAATAATAATAATAATAATAATAAAATAATAATAATAATAATAATAATAATAATAATAATAATAATAATAATAATAAAATAATATTTGCTTTAGGATGAATAAATATAAGAATTAAATTAATTTCCATCATAAGCTGAGGTAAATTAGGGAGTCTTGCTTCTTCTGGAGGTGAACCTTATATGATTTTACCACAGTGAACTTCAAATTATTCAAATATTCCACAACTGCTTTTAAGAAATTCCTTCATGTCGAAATTTTCCACGCTGCATTTTCGTCTCCCCTACCCCCTTTTCCCCTCAAACCCTCATCCCCCGGTTCGGGGTGCGGGTGAGAAATTGGACCACATCTAAATATTTATGAGGGCTGAGACTCGCTGGTTAGAATTCAGTGGAGGCTTTGCATAGACTCTTGAAGGAGGCCCACAGATTTGGTCTTGGGAAATCTGTGTTATGGGTTGGTCTGATTTGATCTCATTGGCTCCACTAAGGTTTGGCGTCTTTTAGTCTCATTGTGCCCCGTTGCTGCCCTCACCTGTATCATAAGGGCTGTTGCAAGTTTCTGACCATCGATGTTTTTGGGTGTGAGTGGCTTATGTCCAGTGGTAGGGTTTTGCAGACTCTCTCTCTCTCTCTCTCTCTCTCTCTCTCTCTCTCTCTCAAGCTAAAGGAGGTGACATTTGACTTATCATATCTGCTGTTACCCACAACAGTTACCACCTCATGCGGTGCACTGTAGGCATTAGTTAAGGTTCCTTGCAGCATCCCTTCGGCCCCTGGCTGCAACCTCTTTCAGTGCTTTAGTTTACTTCCGTTCATTGTCAACACCTCTGTTCATATTACAATGATAATGATTGTGAAGTGAGGAATGTGAAGGCCTAACCTCAACTATTTATTTTATAGAGAATTTAATTCACGTTACCCTCTCTTCCTCTTTAAAACAGCCTCCCTCCAGAACAGAGGGGAAGAGGAGGAGGAGGAGGAGGAGGGACCATTTAAACACTGAGGGGAATTTGAAATGGGTTCGTTCATATTCATGAAGGCTCTTCCTCAGAAGAGGTGCGGATTTGTCTATAGGATTTTTTGCTTTTCATTTTCTATCCATTTATTCGGCGGGTGTTTTTTGCGCGTTTTTTTATATTCTATATCTTATTATTGCGATGTTCAGTGAAGGAACTAGTTTAGTTTTGCCTTCGTAAAAAACTCGTCTATTGAAAAATGTCTTTTTCAGTGTGAGGTTCTAAGCATCCTTGCAGAGAGAGAGAGAGAGAGAGAGAGAGAACAAGATTATTACCCTGCCTCAGAGCTGAATGGCCGGAGAAGAAAGTGCCCAGTCAGTCAGTGTTCACCTCGACAGCTAACATTTCATAAGACCGATCATAGCATCCATTTGTGTGTGCGTGTGTGTGTGTGTGTGAGAGAGAGAGAGAGAGAGAGAACCGAGATTAGGTTTGATTGATTGCAGGAATCGATGGACATTGGATTGTGTGTCACTGAATATCAATCCAGAGCACTGCTCTTTTGTTCTCTTGCATGAGTGGTGAGGCTTAAAGGCTGTGGAGAGAGTGAGAGGGAATGCATTTCTCAGTCATTCCCCTTCACAGGAAAGAGAGACCAGGGAGGGAGGGAAGGAGGGTCCGTCCGTCCACACTACTCTAAAATATGCCATCAACATTTGTTAGCAACCTATAGCACACACATCACAAACATGTTGAATACAAGTCGGCGACTTCTTGGCAGTCCTAAGCAGTATTTGCCAAAGATGCGTTGTCCACCTACGCTCATTGTTGACTTGTTCTCAACCTGTTTTTGATATGTATGTAATAAGTTGTCAACATGTTTTACTGTAGCGTAGAAGCACCTTCATTCTACACTTGGTCCTTGAATTATTGTTAACATGTTTGCTATAAATTATAGACATGTTATTATGACGTGTTTTACTGCAGCTACAATAAAACGTGTCATTCATACGTTCTACTGCAGCTGGGATGTACCCTAGTTCTCCACTTACAGCAGTTAACTTGTTTGGCAACAAGTTGTTAACATATGATAAGTTACGGACATGTTTATGACATGTTCAACTGCAGTACAAATACGCCCTAAAAGTAGGGATGACGAAATTGGCGACAAACAAACTCATGATATTAATAACAGCCAGACGCAGCAACTTCTGCTATTCTCGGTCATATTCTGCATAAGAGGAAATGGTTCGGGGCGACTCCGTCATTGGTGGATATAGTTATATCCCTTTTGGGATCTTCTCGACTCCACTTTTATCACCTCACCAAACTGGATATGAGTCCCCTCCCTATTGGGGCAGCTCAGTTTATGATGTGGAAACGTTGCCTTATTTTCATGTTTGTCTGTTGTTTGCGTGTGTGTGTTAGTGTGTGTACGTGCAGGGAAGTGAGGTGGCTTGTTATATATATATATATATATATATATATATATATATATATATATATATATATATATATATATATATATATAATTAATATCACATATATTGTGTGTGTGTGTACGTATAAAACATACTATAACAAACCAACTGCACTCCCCTGCACGTACACACACACACACTACACGCAAACAACAGACAAACACAAAAACAAGTTAATGTTTTTCCACATCATAAGCTGAGCTGCCCCAATGGGGACTCATATCCACTCGATATATACGTATATGCAAATATATATATATATATATATATATATATATATATATATATATATATATATATATATATATATATATATATATATATATATATCAATAAAAGGAGCCCATAAAAACACCAAAATGTAGAGAGAAAAGTACTATATTTTTCAGAGACTGCTGTCTCTCTCTTCAGGTATATGAATGAGAAAAGTTTACAGAAAAGGTGGTATTTATACCAAGAGATTCGTTCACAAGTAAGCCAATTTAGGTCACCCCCGCTGATAATCTTCCTTTAATCTTCTTAAGCGTTGGTTGAATGAACACTGCGTCGACGATGTCCGAGGTCCAATTCCCTTTTGAGATGTTCATTACCTGCTCTTTTATTAAGGCCGATTCCATCATTTGACTCTTGTACCGGCAGTTGCTGCTATAAATTACACGTGACATATTCCAGTTTATTCTATGGTTATGTTCATTTATATGATTGAAAATAGCCGAGTTTCTGTTGTCCATACCTAACTGACCGTTTTGTGTTGTATTAATCTCTGGGGAAGTGATTTACCTGTAAATCCGATGTAAGATTGGTCACAGTCCCTGGCATGGGATCTCATATACCCCAGAGTCTTTGGGCGATGTCTTTTGTTGGACGTTAATCAGGGATTTGGGCTAAGGTATTTGGGTAGGTAAATGCAAAAGGGTTGGTTTCCCAAGGTGTGAGTTACTCTCTTAATCGTCTCCAGGTGGGGAATTTTTTATTTTATTGTTGGGTGTGTCTCTGGTCTTGTCTTTAGGGGGTCGGTAGAAAATTACGTTTGCTTTTTGAATTGCTTTCTCAATTATATGGTCAGGATACTTTAAAGATGAAAGTTGCTTGCGAATTAGTTCAAATTCTTTTTCCAGGAAATCTGGGGAACAAATTCGTAAGGCTCTTAAGAATAGGTTGCTAGCTAGACTTATCTTGATAGTATTGTCATGATAGCTAAAGTAGTGAATATATGAAAGTGAGAACGTTGGCTTTCTGTATATGGTAAATTTGTATTCTGTCGTGTCTCTGATTATTAAAACATCAAGAAAAGGAATTTTGTTGTCTGTTTCCCATTCAACTTTAAATTTGATGCTGGGCACTAATGCGTTTAATTTTGAGAGGAATTCATTAAAATTACCCCGGAAAGTAAGATTAATTGGCAAAGACAAAAAGAGTATTGAAACTATTAGAGAAATTTTAAAGTAATTAATCCTAAATTACCCTACTTTTTATGGTCTTCCCAAAACTCACAAAGGACAATCTTCCATTCAGACCCATCGTTTCATGCGCCGGAGCTTTCAAATTATTACAAAATTTCTAAATGGTTAGCTGGCCTCCTTTCTCCTTTTTTAGGCACTTTTCTCCCAGTCACATCAAAAACACTCGGAAGACTTTTGTCACAAATTCAGAGAAGCACATATCCACTTCACAACATAAAAACTTTTAAGCCTTGACGTAGACTCCCTATTCACAAAAGTACCAGTACAGGACTTTCTTCAGTAAGGGAAAATTATCCCCCTATTCAGATCATTTCCCTTTGGCACTTGACAAAATAATAAAGTTAGTTGAATTATGTGCATCTAATAACGTATTTTCATTCGGGGAATCATTCTACAAGCAAAAATTCGGGTGTAGTATGGGTAGTCCTTTAAGTCCTATTTTAGCCAATCTGTACATGGAATACTTTGAAACTACAGTAATAAATGCAATAAAACCCCAAAACATGCTGTGGATGAGATACGTGGATGACATAATAACATTTGGGATAATAAGTGGGGTAATTTTAATGAATTTCCTCTCAAAATTAAACGCAATTAGTGCCCAGCATCAAAATTTAAAGTTGAATGGGAAACAGACAACAAAATTCCTTTTCTTGATGTTTTAATAATCAGAGACACGACAGAATACAAATTTACCATATACAGAAACCAACGTTCTCACTTTCATATATTCACTACTTTAACTATCATGACAATACTATCAAGATAAGTCTAGCTAGCAACCTATTCTTAAGAGCCTTACGAATTTGTTCCCACAGATTTCCTGGAAAAAGAATTTGAACTAATTCGCAAGCAACTTTCATCTTTAAAGTATCCTGACCATATAATTGAGAAAGCAATTCAAAAAGCAAACGTAATTTTCTACCGACCCCCTAAAGACAAGACCAGAGACACACCCAACAATAAAATAAAAATTCCCCACCTGGAGACGATTAAGAGAGTAACTCACACCCTTGGAAATCCAACCCTTTTGCATTTACCTACCCAAATACCTTAGCCAAATCCCTGATTAACGTCCAACAAAAGACATCGCCCAAAGACTCTGGGGTATATGAGATCCCATGCCAGGACTGTGACCAATCTTACATCGGATTTACAGGTAAATCACTTCCCCAGAGATTAATACAACACAAACGGTCAGTTAGGTATGGACAACAGAACTCGGCTATTTTCAATCATATAAATGAACATAACCATAGAATAAACTGGAATATAGTCACGTGTAATTTATAGCAGCAAACTGCCGGTACAAGAGTCAAATGATGGAATCGGCCTTAATAAAAGAGAAGCAGGTAATGAACATCTCAAAAGGGAATTGGACCTCGGACATCGTCGACGCAGTGTTCATTCAACCAACGCTTAAGAAGATTAAAGGAAGATTATCAGCGGGGGTGACCTAAATTGGCTTACTTGTGGACGAATCTCTTGGTATAAATACCACCTTTTCTGTAAACTTTTCTCATTCATATACCTGAAGAGAGAGACAGCAGTCTCTGAAATATAGTACTTTTCTCTCTACATTTTGGTGTTTTTTATGGGCTCCTTTTATTAGATGGAATTCTGTTGTTACAGAACACTTTTACCAGTCATATATATATATATATATATATATATATATTATATATAATATATATATATATATATATATATATATATATAATATATGAAGATAAAAGGCCCATAAAAACACTATTTGAACGTTGCAACCATATTAAATTCGAGCACTTCCTTCTGTGCTCCTGATCACTGGTAAAATATGGACGTATGATGTCCTACAAGAGTATATATACAAATACATATGTAGTGTGGCAGTAAGTCTCTGTTGGTGACCCAGGAAGTGTGGAAATTAGGCTCTTCTTGTCAGGAGGACACTGGAAATCGGATGACATCGACGAACCAATCCTTAGGCCGCTCCTCAAGCAGGTGTCCAAGACCACCGGACGAGTTTTAGACGGTAGTTAATGAGGCCAGAAATCACCAGGGAAGAGCCTAATTTCCACACTTCCTGGGTCACCAACAGAGACTTGCTGCCACAACTACATGTGTTTTTGTATATATACTCTTGTAAGACATCATATGTCCATATTTTACCAGTGATTAGGAGCTCCGAGGGAATTGCTCGAAATATGTGGTTGCAACGTTCAAATAGTGTTTTATGGGCCTTTTATCTTCATATATATATATATATATATATATATATATATATATATATATATATATATATATATATATATGTATATATATATATGTATATATATATATATATATATATATATATATATATGTATATATATTATATATATATATATATATATATATATATATATATATATATATATATATATATATATATATATATATATATATATATATATATATGAATGATGAGAGAGAGAGATAGAGAGAGAGAGAGAGAGAGAGAGAGAGAGAGAGAGAGAGAGATACATATATATCTATTTATATATATATATATATATATATAATATATATATATATATATATATATATATAATATATATATATCTGTATATCTATATCTATATATATATATATATGATATATATATATATATATATATAGTATATATATATAGTCATATAGATATATATATATATATATATATATATATATATATATGATATATATATATATATATATATATCTGACATATCTTTGCCGATACTTCTAAAAAACAGGAGAATGAAACGAATCAAAAGCTCAAAGGCGAGAGAGAGAGAGAGAGAGAGAGAGAGAGAGAGATTGTCAGACACTCGGAAAATCACTTGTCACAGAGAACGATCACTTTAACTCCTCAATTAGTTATAACTAATTGCTATTTGAGTGATATGAATAGGAAGGTTTTTCGCTTTGCGTTGATTTTATGTCTTGGTACCTGGATGCCGATTGAAATTAAACGGGAAAAGTTGTGTCCCAAATTTATAGGTGGATTAGTATGTTAGATACATGAGGGTACTAGACGGTGCTCTCTCTCTCCCTGTTTTTGAGTGACAGGGTAGAGGTCATTTCCAGCTTTCTTCTTGTCTTAGTTATTTATGAGGAGAGACAACTGTTGGACAATAATGAAAACAAGAAATAATAAGGTAAATGGTACAACAGAATCGTTTATGTATTTTAATATACCAGGTTTTTTTTTTAATGGTGTTTTTTCTTTTATTGCAGGTACGTTTCCTTTTCGTTAAATCGTGACATAAGGTAAGGTACTAATTATATGTATATATATATATATATATATATATATATATATATATATATATATATATATATATATAGATATATATATATGTGTGTGTGTGTGTGTGTGTGTGTTTATGTACACATACAAATTATATATATTATATATGTATGTGTGTGTATGTGTTTATGTGTGTATGTATATTTATATATTAACCTTTAATACTGAAGAAAAGTTGAATTTCAGTAAGAATTTCGAGTGTTACCAACAAAATATTAGAGAGAGAGAGAGAGAGAGAGAGAGAGAGAGAGAGAGAGACTAACCATGTCATATATGTTCAACGCCTCACTACGAACTGTAATTCTCCCCAAATTGCCTCAAGTGAGATAGACAAGGAATATCTCCCTTTGTTCCCGCCCTTTCCTCTTCCTCTCTTCCTAAGCCCGTATCCTTCCTCCATCCTGCACCTACCTAGACACACCATCCCCGCACATCCTATTCGGCTCCTTCCAAGTATTTAGAATTTAATTGCCAGTCTTCATGCACGGTGGAAATCTAGAGAGATGTCAGCCGATGAGGTGGGACCTTTCCCAGCAGACTGAGATTCGATGGATGGGAACTGAAGGTGATATCAGATATTTTTCATTGCATTTAGTTATTAGTTATTGCAATTGATGGATGATGTTGAGTTGTCAGTAGATACCAGATTGAATTCTACAAGATCATGTTTCAGTTGTGGTTACTCCATACTATCTTCGAGAATCTCTCTCTCTCTCTCTCTCTCTCTCTCTCTCTCTCTCTCTCTCTCTCTCTTATAATATCCCTCCACGGCTCCTCCTAACGGTTGTTTCATGATGCAACTGCAAAAGGTTTTCCTCTGTCAAACATTTCGAGCCTTTTATCTCAGGTTCCCTCTCGTCGCTGAATGACCTCACAGATCCCAGTGCTTGGCCTTGGTCCTAAATGTTATATTCCATTCCTTTCATTGAGATTAATTTAACAAATTGTTTATAACGAAAAATTTGAACAATTGCAAATATGCAGACAAAACCCTAGTATAGAGGAATTAACAAAGGTTTTATCACTTAACCAACATAATTTCATGCTATACAGTAATGCTTATACATACACGCATACATGTGGATACTCGTATAGAATTTCATGTATTCATGAGTATTCTGTGAACATTATCACAACTTTCATTATATTTATCATACATTGTAAATGGTCTTGTGCATAATTAATGTTTGCGAATATTATGTGAAATTGTGTGTGTGTGTGTGTGAGGGAAAGAGAGGGAGAGAGAGAGAGAGATTTCCCTAGTGTTATTTATACAGAGATTTCTTTAGCGTTATTTTTCTTACTTACTCCAACTCATCCGCCTAAAACTCAAGTAAATCCCAGAATCAGGACGGGGCCTTGCACCGTCTCGGCAGTTTCTTTTCCAATAAGAGATGTTGGAGGAGGAGGACGAGTTGTTGCCTTCATGAAGAATTCCGAGGCTGTGGCCACTTTTATTGCCTCAGGCAAAATTAGATGATAGGCTCTCCCTTGTTTGGGAAGACAAATTGGCCCTACATGATTTCACCAATTTGACGCCTGTGAGGATTCTCTCTCTCTCTCTCTCTCTCTCTCTCTCTCTCTCTCTCTCTCTCTCTCTCACATTTAGAATTCTGTGAAGCAATCTGTGAATTTTTAAAGTTTATTTTCTATATATATTTCAAAATGGTTTATTAGACTAAAATTCTCATTGATAATTGGTAGTTGCTGGCGGTCACCCATCCACGTAATAAACAAAGCTGCCTAGCGAAAATATTGCGCTTGTGAGTGTGATATTGTGCAAATGAATATGTTACAAATGGAAGCTATTCTCCCTTGACAATTTATTGTTTGTTTCTTTTGCGACTGACGTCATATCTGGTTCTCACCTGAGTTTGGAATTCCCCAGATTCATATCCCTCAGGACTGATGTAGATTCTATTTATATTCCCTGATGTATTCCCTATGTATGTTTCTATTATGCTTACGTAACCTCTGCTTGCTCCGTTTTCTGTATCGATGTAGTTCTTCCCTTTATAATAGATTTCTCATTTTCTCTCTGAACTTGTTACCTTCCACTCTCGAGGTAATTCTCATTTATTTATAAACATCCAAATCAAAGGGATTAAGACCGGAAGGAATTTCCATTAAGGTCCTAATATCGAATTAGTGGGATTCATCTTAATCCTTTGTGGTTCAGGAACAGCGACAAATCGGTTATGGTTGTGTTTAAGCATTATTTATACATAATTCTCAGTATGCGTCATTTTCCCCTTGGGATGGGGTGGCTTTATAAGGGTAAATAGTCTTCGGATTACTTTACAAATCTTTTTTAGGCCCAACGCCCCAGAAACTGTGCCTGGAACCGTTTCACTGAGCCATCTAGCTCACCTTGAGCTATGGCTGATTGGCTTCCAAAAGATTTGTTCAGTCAAACCAATGTGAAAACTCCAGCTTGCGTCAAACTGCAGTGAAATGTCATGTACATGTTGGTGACTTATCCCATACACATCACAAATGTTGAATACTTTTTATTGCCTTGTTTGGTCCATCTAACTGGTGCTACTTATGATTGTCCAGTATGTGCCAGAGATTCATATCTCCACTTACGGTCATTGACCATTGACTTATTTCCAGCCTGTTTGTGATATGTATGGGATAAGTTTACCGACACGCGTGTGTGCGTATGACGAGTTTTTCTTGTAGTGGGGACGCACCTTTGCGTAGTTAACAAAGCTTCATCAAACCAGATTCTCTCTCTCTCTCTCTCTCTCTCTCTCTCTCTCCTCTCTCTCTCTCATCTCTCTCTCTCTCTCGTCAGTGGGCGTTGTCTGTTGCAGAGGGCCAGATAGAGTCGACCTAATATTTATATCTTCAGATTTTGTTCACTTTTTGGGAAACTAAATTCACCGATGCTTTCTGTCAATTTTTTTGGTAAATTTTGTAAACCATGTTATTTACAGTTTCAGATAAATTTACGGAAAATTAAGGTAACTGAAGTTAAAAAGTTGGTGTATTTACACATAGGTGTTGGTTAAAGACTGAATTGGTGTATTGACACTGTGTAAGCAACATATGCGAAATGAATATTTAATGGTAGAATCATTTGGAGTTGCATGTTTACTGGTACATAAATTAGGGTACATAAATTAGGGTACATAAATTATAGTACATAAATCATGTAGGAATTCTTCAGTGAATAATATCTATCTGAATGTCAGATTTCTAAGCAAATATTTGCTTGCCGTATCTTATGGCCAAATGAAGATTGCTGATTCCATTCATTTGTTTTGTGAAGTAATGAATAAACTGTCGAATGTGAGGTTTATTTAACATTAAGTTTTAGATTGTGGCAGAAGTAAATCGTCTGCTTTTATTTTTGTTTATTATTTTATTTATTATTTATTGCCTGTTCAATGGTCTCAAAAAATAAGTTGACTCCAGAATTGTATAGTTGACCGTTTTCCAAAAGAATGTATCACTTGTGTGGGTAGTGCCATCAGTGCACCTAGCGCGGTGCACTGTTGGCATCACTTAAAGTTCTTTGCAGCGTCCCTTCGGCCCTACCTGCAACACCTTTCATACCTTTGATTGTACCTCCGTTCATATTCTCTTTCTTCCATCTGGCTTTCCTCGACCCTCTCTTAACAATTGTTTCTTATTGGCAGCTGCAAAAGGTTTTCCTTTTGTTTAGCCTCTCGAAACTTTTTCTTTTTTTCTCAGTTTCCCTTTAAGCGTTTGAATGACCTCAGGTCCTAGCGCTTGGCAATTGGCTTAAAATTTTGTATTCCAATTTTGAATTTTCCGAAGAATGTAAGTTGTTTATCACTAAATTTACCGCTAGAGTTGAACAGTTTTATCAGAAGATATTTGTTTATTCCAGAATTGTATAATTTGTTTTTTTTTACCCTCAAAGAAATAAGTTTATCACCAAGTTTAACTGTCAAAATTGAACCGAGTATCAGACTATATACTATATCGATTCAGGACATTATATAATTTATCGTTTTCCATAAGGAAGGAAGTTAGTTTATCACCAGTTTAACCGTCAGAGTTAAATTATATCAGATATATCGCCCAGGAACTACGGGAATTCTGTCAGGTTAAACCTTGGTTTAATTGCCATGCTCATCTGGGGTTATTGTCGAGTTAGCAACGTAAAAGATAAAATATCTTGCACATTCAGGAGGAACACGACGGCGTCCTCTTCATCCAAGGAATTAGGATCGTTTTTGTCTTTTTATTTTATGATATTGTTGGTTGTAGTTAGACGGACATTGGGCTTTTAAAAAAAATCTGTGATTTTATATATTTTATCCAATCCAGGAGTTTTGCGTCAGTTCTCGGAAATAATTACATGAAATGAAAGAAATAAACAAAATCTTAGCATCTGATGTTAATCTTATGTATTCCCCACGTCTGAATATTGCTCTTCTCTTACCTTCTATCATCCTTGCTTTCATTTATCGTTGGTAGGGAAAGTTGATTAGAAAATTCGGAGGTTATCACAAGTTTTCCAGTGAGTTTCGCTTTGGCCGGAAATAAAGGACATATCCCATTAGCCTTTGAGAAACCTTACGCACAGGAGCAATTTCTCTACAGGCAAAAGACCGGTGACGTTTAGTTGTTACCTTTTCTTTTAACTTCCAAGTCTTCCGCTGAAAGGTTTCATGTTACAAGACCTAATTATCTTAGTAAGGACATAACTATACTATATGTATACGTATATATGCATATATATGTGTATGTATGTATGTATGTATGCATACAAAGTCATACGTGCAAAAAATGTAATAATCGTGTAAACTCTCTTGAAAATGGAATCTAGGCTCGAATAGGCCTACATTTAATCTTTATAGAAAATGGGATCTACGCATTCCTAAATAGGCTTGCAACTTTTTTTCTTTTTTTAAAGGATCTGTTCCCAGATAGGCCTTCGCTGAATCCCTCTGAAAATGAGGTCTGTTGCCGAATAGGCCTTCACTTAATTTAGCAATTTTTATTTGGGATCTCTGCCAAATTGGCCTTCTCTTCATTTTGTTGAAAACTGGATTTCTTAGTGCGGTGTAATTTCAATAGTTTGGTCTGATATATGAAAATGTGGGATTGGGAGACCGAAAGCTCACACACTCTTAGGCTTAGTTGATCTTGAAGTTCTCGAATATTCAGATTTTTTTTTTTTTTTGCTGCTCAATAAGATCAGTTAACCAACTTCATTGCAGTCCATCAGAGATTAATTTGGGTCGATGTCCGACACAAACACTTCTTGGGTTCCTATGAAGTGTTCTGTGAGCTTTTAAAGGATTCTTATCCTCCTGCTGCTAATTGTTCAGAGAAAAGCTGTTCGTATAGTTTTTGTCAAAGTTTAAGTCGGCGTTCTTACTTATATATTATGTCCTGAAATGTAACTGCAAAATATCATCCCATTGGTCCAATGGTAAATTTGGGGACAAATGACAAAAAATGTCGCCAGAAACTTATAATATAATCTACTACTGTGTAACGGATGGCCACCTATGTAGACACCACTTTCAAAATTCTACAAAAAAAGTGTTAGAGTTTAGTAGATGAGCTTAGGTAATATCAATTGAAGGTTAAGATAATGATCATATCTTGATGAACTTGAGAGTGTTCTACCACGCGAAGGTCTAGCATCTTACCTAGGGCGGCCGCAGGGAGATGCATATGTGTTCCTCATGAAGTGACTCTTCTTAATTAAGAAGGAATTCAGTGTTGAAAATTAACGGATGGACTTTTTATTTGAAAAAAAACAAAGTTTTTTTCTTCTTCTCTTCTGTTTCTTAATCCACCCTTTCATACTTCAGCAAAGGAATGACTTATTCCGAGAGAGGGTAGCATAAGATAATGCAGAAAGTAATTTTTTGTGGCAATTAAAATCTCATTAGTGCTCGGATATTAAAAGGTAATGATTCATCCACAGAGAGAGAGAGAGAGAGAAGAGAGAGAGAGAGAGAGAGAGAGAGAGAGAGAACCTACTCAACTTTGAATGAAATTTGTAGAAAGAAGATTTTCTATATGGATTGATATAGTTGTTGGGGTAAAAGGTGGTCTAATACCAAGACCCATTCTCTCTCTCTCTCTCTCTCTCTCTCTCTCTCTCTCTCTCTCTCTCTCTCTCTCTATGATTATGTACACCTACTTATTTTCTTTCAGTCACGGATATCAAGTTGTATATATTCTTAATTTACATTTGTTCTCCATTTAATGATTGCACCCTGACGACTTAGCCAGATGTTCCTTCATCTCGGAATTGAATAACAAAAAAAAAAAAAGGATTTCATTATCTCCCCTTCTCTGCTGACGGAGTTGATTCCTTTAGCTTATGAAATCGTCTGTTTTTTTTTTTTTAATGCTCTCTCCTCTCTCTCTCTCTCATCTCTCTCTCTTCTCTCGCTCTCTCTCTCTAGCGTTAAATCTTAACTTGAGGCAAATTCAACTAATGTCCTGTTTTCTTTGTGGTCCTAAATCTGCAGGTACCAATTTCATTAGAGATCAGGAACTTATCATTAGCAAAAAAATATTTTTCTTGGTGGATATTCCTGGGGTGAACGATCATAACATATCCTTTAACAGAGAGAGAGGAGAGAGAGAGAGAGAGAGAGAGAGAGAGAGAGAGAGAGAGAGACTTTGTTGTCATGGGGCGTTTGGTTTCGTCAAGTGTCTCACGTAACCAAACAAACACGATTATGGCGCGCGATGAAAGACAACCTTTGTTCGGTGATATGAAATTGAAAATAGATATTAAAACTGCGAATGAACAGCAACAACAATAGTTCCGAAGTAAAATTTGGGGCGCAATTTGTTGTCCCCCAAACACTTCGTGCAAAGCTGAAACCCTTTGCAGAGTAAACGAAAATACAAATGGAACGAAATTCGGGGAATCATTCTTGTCCTAAAAATGAAAGGGTCAGGTGCCAGTTCAGGTTGGTAAATACAACAGTGTTGCCAGCAACAACCCCCGCCCCCCCCCCCCCCCACTCCTTCCGTCAGAATCATGATGCCAAAGGGTTGAGATGTTCCAGAACTAACTTATAGACACGTACAGTTTGCCACTTATTGTCAACTACTAGAAACTGAGTCAGGTTAAAAGATTTCCTATGTCTTCTTCTTTTGACCATCCCAGGTCTCTAAGGTACCGGCTAACGGAAGTCACACTGAGCCAAAATAGGTCCTGCTTGAGAGGCATCACAGTATTTCCCCAAAACTCGGGAACCAACGTTGCCTTCTGCCCCTGACCTCTGGGGAACCTTCCAGTAGTAACAGATGAATTATTCTGGGTCACGCCTTTAAAAGAATGCATCAGGGATCGGCGCCGAATTCCCCAGGTGGTTTTTGCGGAAAGTACCTGAGTGGGTGGGGAAATTGTTTTTTTTCCCCCCAAGTGGTGAGGAAAGTTCCTTAGGCGTTGGGGAAATTCTCTTTGCAGCTGATAAAATTCCCTAGGTGATGGTGAAAATTTCCTGTGTTGGGGGAACTCCTTAGGTGCGTAAAATCCCCAGCATGTGATAGGGAAAATTCTTTAGCTGTAGGAAAATTCCCCAGGTGGTGGGAAAAATAATGATGTTGAGGTTAAACTCCTTTTGTATTGTGAAGAAAATTCCCCTAGGTGGTGAGGGAAATTCCCCAGGCAGTGGGGAGGGAAGAATCCTAGGTGGTAGGGAAAGGTTGCCTATATGATGGGAAAAATCCCCAGGTGGTGGTGATGAAACGCCACTTGGTGGGAGAAAATAACCAATGTTTTCACCAAGAAATTGGGAGGGAATCAATGAAGTTGTTCCTCTCGAGATGGATATCCTTCTTTTTCTGATCTTGTTCACAAGAAGAAGAGAAATAACCTTCCTTTGTTAATTAACCCTTCGGTCAGTCAATGAATCCTCTTTGTGGCTCCTGATGTTTGAGTGAGGGGAAAATTCATTCCTGCTCTCTACTGCTGCTGCCGAAGTCTTCTCCTGAATTTCAGGTGTTCCGGTTTTTTATTTTCTGCCCCCTCCCCCTCCCCCCCCCCCCTCTCTCTCTCTCTCTCTCTCTCTCTCTGTCGAAAATATTCTCGGATAAACAATAAAATTCTGCGCAAGTGTTTCAGGGAGAGACATTTGACTGACGTGTCTGATCGAGAAATGTTTCCAGATAAGACCAGGTTTTAGTGAGTCTTCGAGACTTGCATTTTTCCTGTGCATTTTTCCGTGGTTTCTTTGGTCGTTTTGGTATTTCTTTTTTCTGTTAACTTTATTCTTCTCATTTTTCTTGTTTTGGCCTCTTTCCCTAAAAGTCTTGCATCGTCGCCATTACACCATTGCTTAGGACAGCAGCCTCTCAGTTATTTTCTTAAATTCTGTAGGAAATGCGTCAAAACTTTCTCATCAGTAAAAGCAGCTCTCCATCAACTTTTATCTTAGGATCACATCGATTTCTAGAACCTTTGCAACCATCATTTGCCTTCGGGATGTACTAAATTTTCTCACTGGACTCTGTTTAGATTGTGCCTGCAGATAATATGGGACCACTGCTTACATTTTTGCCGATGTGGTCGAAGGAATTGTTCGCGTTCATTTGTGTATATTTGTGTGTTTATTTATGACATGAAACTGTTTTTTAGAAACAAAGCTCGCTTAGCATTTTTATTCAACAACAGAATATGTAAGTAGTTGGTGGTCTCCGTTGCTTCTGTCTTTGGAAATTCTTCGGATTTAGTCACGATTTGTCCCGAAGAGATTAATTAGGTCAGGTACCACAAGGCTCAGGCAACAAATAGGCCTCCCCCCCCCCCCCCCCCCCCCCCCCCCCCCCCCTCCCCCCCCCCCCCCCCCCCTCTCTCTCTCTCTCTCTCTCTTAAGCTCGAAACGCATTCGGAACACCGTAATACAGTCCAGAGTGTTTTCCATTGTGTATGTCCCCTGAATGACCGCAGCTAATTGATTGTGGCAGATCATACCACTCACACCTGAGACCTTGCGACCTCACCACTCTCCATTGCCAGTGCTTCGTCGCTCTTACTTTTGTTGTTGTTGTTGTTGTAGTCGTCATGAAAGTATGCACACTCATGTATAATCTCCACGACTCCAAAGAGGAGGAGGAGGGGGGGAGGGGGAGGAGGAGGAGGAGGAAAGGGCCTGAAGCTGATCTTTTGATGTAATCCATCCTCAAGTCCTAAAGCGTCTGTCTCCTCTTAAATTGTAATGACGGCTGTTGTAGTTCCCTTTTGTATTAATCTTCTTCTTCAAGATTTCACGCAGGGAATTTCTTTTTAAGTTAGGCATGCATTACTTTAGAATTACTTTTGAAACTTTATTTTTTTCAGCTAAATTTGTTGCCTAAATGTTTCATTTTTTCTGTGCATTTTGTTCCTTTTGTTTATATCATCATCATCATCTTCATCAATCATCCATCTTCACGATTTCACCTGTGAGAATACTCTTAAAAGTTTGACAC
>NC_087214.1:19058023-19060523 GCF_015104395.2 Macrobrachium nipponense | reverse complement strand
GAAAATAAGTTTTTGTGTAAAATTAAGTCATATTACTCATTTTGTACACGTTAGTGAAACTGTTTGAATAAATAGTACAGTATTTAGGAATACAATTTTTGTATGTGGCTTATATGAGCCCCTTAACGAATCTTGCTGTCTGCGTAAAACTTGTTCCCAGGGCGTCATGTTGGGTATTTGGCAATCCTAAGTTTTATGTTTGCGTCGTATGCGTGGAATCTAAATTCATGGTTTTTTAATAGTTTGGATTGTTCAGCCGTGGCTATTTCGTGGTTTTGTATAGTTGCATTGGGCCTAGTGCTTATTGAAATATTATTTATTTTTGTTATTTGTAAATTACTTTTATTTCTGGATATGTAGACGTTTAAGGCTTCATTGGATCTGACCCGTAATGGCTACTTAGCAGTGGGAGCTGTCATTGTTTTGTATATACGGGCTGAATGCGCAGCGTATTGCGCAATAAACCAGTAAATTATCTCGGGGACTACGCTGCGCATTTTCAGTTTTAACGCCTTTGAGAGAGAGAGAGAGAGAGAGAGAGAGAGATTCTAAGGGAGAAACAAGGTGCTGTTTATTATAAGCTTAATCTTCACAGCGGCAAATAGGCCTATAATGAGAGGATTTTTTCATAAAAAGAAGAGATACTGATTTTATTTAAGCAGATTTAGAGTTCCAGTGATTTTTCCATCGACAATGTCCAAATTCTCAACAAAAACAGAAGTTGATGTGTCTAAATCAAGCGCAAATATCAGTAAGAAATAAAAAAAAAAAGAAATTGAAGACCAGCCATAACTCCAGACCAAATGGTCATTGACGCAGGTTGCCTGGGAGGGTTAGTGGGAGGGGTGGGTGTTCGTCGGTTGTTTGTTATCGGCCCGGCTGTCGAATTAAAAAGAAAAAAATGCAGCTATTAGATTATCGACAGCTGTTGTCAAAAGGGCGTAAGCCCTTTAGTGCGCCTCCTCTCTTCTGCTGCTGCAGGAATGTCACGGGTGTCGAGTCGTTGACGTCTAACTCCTTCTTGAGCTTTGAAGCTTCTTTTCCAGAATGTAGGAGACAAAAGGATTCCAAAGGACTCCCAGGGGCCTTTGGACCTTCACGGTAGCCAAGGATGCCTTTTAGGATTGGCTCCTGCTATTGCTGTGCTATCCTTCGGATATCCTTCAGGTTCATGCATAGGATCCTGTAATAATTTCCGGATGAGATGTGGCTTCGTTTTTTATGTTTGATTTTTTATACCTTTGTATTCTTAGTGCAACAGTGGGGTTTTCTCCCACCTTTAGTTCTTCGTACTTCATCTCTTCTAATTTCTGGATCTCCTCATCTTGCCGTCCAACCACTCCAACTCCAATTCTCGACTGTCTTGA
This sequence comes from Macrobrachium nipponense, assembly GCF_015104395.2. Lineage (NCBI taxonomy): Eukaryota > Metazoa > Arthropoda > Malacostraca > Decapoda > Palaemonidae > Macrobrachium > Macrobrachium nipponense. The sequence goes on along the minus strand of NC_087214.1, from coordinate 19,059,156 downwards.
GAGCTGAATGACCAAAAGTGCCCCCCCCCCACACCACCTGCCACCGTACTTGACTTGGCAGCCTCAATTTCATCCAGTCAATCCTGCCTTTCATATGTGAATGAGAAGACCGTGTTTGGGTTGATTGATTGCTGGATGGGTGAACGTTAGATGTCTGTCGTTGGGTGAAGTTCATCTGCGCGATGCTCCTTTGTTCCCTCACGGGAATGATCCTGGAGGTTAGAAGCTGTGATATGAAAGGGGATGCAGTTCTCGGTCATTCCTTCTTCCTCGAAAGAGAGAGCAGGGAGGGAGGGGTACGTCTACACTACTGTAAAATATGCTATCAACATTTGTCAGCAACTTACCGGACACACATCACAAATATGTTGAATACAAGTTGATGACTTATTGGTAGTCCCAACAAGCGTTTGCCAGAGATTCGTACTCCTCTTATTGTTGTTAACTTCTTGTCAACCTTTTTCGATGTGGAAGCAATAAGTTAGTGAGAAACTGATCCCCAAGACATAATTTCTTTTTGTTGGTTAAATTCTATTCGATTTGGGAGCGTCATAAAACTGCAGCAAGTGCTTGTAATTGGAAATTGCTGAAGGTAATTATTGTAATTTATGCCACCAACATTTAGGACAGTATTTAGGAGGTAATTAATGATAATTGCTATTTCCATTTCCCGATAAAATGTGATCGTTTATTACAAAACGTGATTCCGTTTTTCGAAACAGCTGTGGAGTTGAATTTTTCTAAAGTAAATGCACATACATATATGTGTATATATATATATATATATATATATATATATATATATATATATATATATATATATATATATGTGTGTGTGTGTATATACACACACACACGTATATGTATGATGTATGTATGTACATACATACATATATGAAATGCCACTACTGACAACTTCTAAATAACAGATGAAAAAAATCAAAAACAAAGAGAGAGAGAGAGAGAGAGAGAGAGAGAGAGAGAGAGAGAGAGAGAGAGAGAGAGAATTCATGTGAACACCTAATAATTGTCAAACTCTCCGAATAAGCACCTGTCACGGAAGGTGATAACTATCAGTAATAAGTGGGAAAGTTGTAATGGAATATTTATCAGGAATCGCTTCTTACGTGATA
>NC_087214.1:19045523-19053023 GCF_015104395.2 Macrobrachium nipponense | reverse complement strand
ATGTAATTGCTGGTATGTAGTCTCATTTATTACTCCTTCATTTTTCAGTTTCCTTAAGAATCTATTGACTTTATCTTCTCTTTTGTAAATGTCGAGAAAGTTGTATATAATATAATTAACAAATTAGTAGGTAACTATATCCAACCACCTCCTCCGCTAATGGATGTCCCAAAGAAACTGATGTATGCATCGATTCCATATATAACAAACTCGAAGTTTTCTCTCAGACTCTCACAAATAATAGAACAAGAAATTCCTTATCTCAAAATTAAAATTATCTCAAACAATCCTTGCAAAATTGGCTCGCTTTTTAATTTCAAAGATCGTCTGCAGGACTTCATGAGATCTTACGTGGGATCGACTCGAAGATTACTGCAGATGAGATATTGTAGCCATATGGGTTTCAGTTATAGAACAGGTCAAAAAATTAGTAATCCTGAATTTTCTAGTATCAAGAGTCATGCCACCAAATGCAAAATAAATGTATCAAAACAGCACTTCTCGATAATAGGTTATACTAAATACCCGGACCACCTAACTACCTTGGAATCTCTAATTATTAAAAGGCTGGTTCCCCCATTGAATAACAACACCTCGGCTTCACCTCTACATCAACGACCTGTAAATCTCTCTCTCTCTCTCTCTCTCTCTCTCTCTCTCTCTCTCTCTCTCTCGATCTGGGAAAGTCTTTGACAAGGTATTTTGCCTTATCTCTCCCTCAAGAAAATTCTTCCTTGTTTAAATATTGATGAGGTCCCTTACGACCTGGTTTACATTCAGTGAGGATCCTCGGTTTGGGGGAATGTCTGCTTTTGTCCAGGGAAATGGTTCTTAATGTTTTTATTTCCTTTTTTTCCTGGTTGGTGTCTTTGCTCATGAATTTTGTGTGTGTGTTTTTTTTTTATTTTTGTGGGTGGTTTAACGTAGTGATCTCTTAAGAGGGTGTATGTCTCTCTCTCTCTCTCTCTCTCTCTCTCTCTCTCTCTCTTTCCTTCTTCACTGAGAATTTGTTTTATTCTTTTTCTTACTTATTAACTCTTCTCAACTCTCTCTCTCTCTCTCTCTCTCTCTCCTCTTCTCTCTCTCTCTCTCTCTCTCTCTCAGTTTAGTTGCTTTTATTGACTTGTGATGTAAATATAGCGAAATTTAATTAAAGCTTGATGAAGCGCAGTTCAATTTTGATATAACGAACGTAATTTCCACGACGTGTAATTCTAACACGATGCATTACAAGTTAATTCTGATGTAAAGTTATTTAAATTTGATTGAATATTGAATTATTGCAATACGTCATGGGTTTATTGCAATCCGCACCTCACTGTTTATAGGAAATAGGTCATATTATCTAATTCACTTGTCGTCATTTCACAGTTTTTGTTGTTGTTGTTGATTCTGTGGACATTGTCGAAGGATCTGTTGGTTTCCGTTGGCAACAAACTGCTAAGGTTTGTTGCTTGTTGCAGAAATGCTTCATCTTTTACAATTGAAGGATTCAATAACCTTTTCTCAATCCTTCTTATCGGGACTTGGGACCAGCTTGTGTCTATAAATCCTTGTAGCAGATCTAGAAGACAGATTGTTATTACAAGTATTTCTCATTATAAACAATGAATTTTATAATTTGGCATTAAGAATAATTATTCACCCTTCATTGTAGTGGACTGCCCATTTGATATAATGAAACTACTCTCTGTGTGACGTCATCAGGAATCATTTGAACTTCAAAGCTATCGGTGGAGGCGAGAGAATTTTGCCTCTGACAGATGTGGATTGTTTGGGCTCATTTGGGCCTTGTTCAAGGTCACCTAAGGGTCCTACTTGTGTTTGTTGTTTGTTTTTAATGTTTTTGTTTTTTATATGTAAGTGTATGCGTGTGAACAAGAGAGAGAGAGAGAGAGAGAGGAGAGAGAGAGAGAGAGAGAGAATAGAAGTAGCGCTATCTTTGCTGGTGATGACAGGTGAGCGTCAGCACGGAAAATTCTCTCTCTCTCTCTCTCTCTCTCTCTCTCTCTCTCTCTCTCTCTCTCTCTCTCTCTCGTTAAGACCATCTTACCCCTTGAGCAGAAACTGGAGAAAAAGACGCGTGTTCATTCGTATAAAGTTTTGTTTATATCTTCCACTCTCTTTGGTCTGAGAGGAGCCGGTTTTGTATTCAAGAGAGAATATACAACGGTATTTTGGTGTTTTAGTCAAGTTACCCAAACCCCTGAATCTAGTTTTTATATTTAAAATTTTTTAAATATCTTTTGATTGGTTCAGCTTAGCCAGTTTGAGGCTTCAGGAAGAGTTAGAGAGGGATTCATTCGAGGCTTCAGGAAGAGTTAGAGGTTCATTTGAGGCTTCAGGAAGAGTTAGAGATTCATTTGAGGCTTCAGGAAGAGTTAAGGATTCATTCGAGGCTTAAGGAAGAGATAGAGGGATTCATTCGAGGCTTCAGGAAGAGTTTAGAGAGGGATTCATTCGAGGCTTCAGGAAGATTAGAGGGATTACGAGGCTTCAGGAAGGAGTTGAGGGGGATCATTCGAGGCTTCAGGAAGAGTTAGAGAGGGATCATTCGAGGATTCAGGAAGAGGTTAGAGAGGGATCAATTACAAGGCTTTCAGAAGAGTTAGAGATTCATTTGAGGCTTCAGAAGAGTTAGAGAAGGGTGCTTTCCGAGGCCTCCTCAGAAAGTTAGATATGCATTTGAGGCTTCAGGAAGAGTTAGAGATTCATGCGAGGCTTCAGGAGAGTTAGAGATTCATTCGAGGCTTCAGAAGAGTTAGAGATTCATTCGAGGCGTCAGGAAGAGTTAGAGAGGGATTCATTCGCGGCTTTCAGGAAGAGTGTAGATAGGGATTCATTCGAGCTTCAGGAAAAGAGTTAGAGAGGGATTCATTCCAGGTCGGAAGAGTTAGAGGGATCATTCGGGAGGCTTCGGAAAGAGTCTAGAGAGGGATTCCAATTTGAGGGCTTCAGGAAGAGTTTAGAGAGGGATTCATTCAAGGCTTCAGCGATAAGAGTTAGAGAGGGATTCATTCAGGCTTCAGAAGGAAAGTTAGAGAGTCATTCATTTGAGGCTTCAGGAAGAGTAGAAGAGGGATTCCATTCAAGGCTTCAGGAAGAGTTAAGAGTGATTTCATTCAAGGCTTCATGAAGAGTTAGAGATGCATTCGATGCTTCAGGAAGAGTTAGAGAGGGATTCTTTCGAGGCCTCAGGAAAGTTAGATATTCATTTGAGGCTTCAGGAAGAGTTAAATTCATTCGAGCTTCAGAAGAGTTAGAGATTCATCGAGGCTTCAGGAAAGAGTTAGAGAGGATTCATTCGAGGCTTCAGGAAGAGTTAGAGAGATTCATTTGAGGCTTCAGGCAGAGTTAGAGAGGGAGTAATTCGAGGCTTCAGGAGAGTTAGAGACTGATTTCATTCCGAGGCTTCAGGAAGAGTTAGAGAGGGATTCAGTCGAGGCTTAGGAAGAGTAGAGAAGGAATTCATTCGAGGCTTCATGGAGAGTTAGAGATTCATTCGAGGCTTCAGGAAGAGGTTAGAGATTCATTCGAGGCTTCAGGAAGAGTTATAAGGAGGGATTCATTCGAGGCTTCGGAAGAGTTTAGCGATTCATTTGAGGCTTCAGGAAAGTTTAGAGAGGGAGTTAATTCGCGGCTTCAAGGAAGAGTAGGACTGATTCAGTCGAGGCTTCAGGAAGAGTAGAGAGGTTCATTCGAGGCTTAGGAAGAGTTAGAGACGGATTCATTCGAGGCTTCAGACTAGTTAGACGGATTCATTCGAGGCTTCAGGAAGAGTTAGAGGGATTCATTTGAGGCTTCAGGAAGAGTTAGAGAGGGATTCATTCAGGCTTCAGGAAGAGTTAGAGGGATCCCTCGCATTCAAGGCTTCAGGTAAGAAGTAGAGATTCATTTGATCTTCCAGGAAGAGTTTAGGAGGGATTCTTTTCGCAGGCCTGCAAGGAGTTTAGATATTCATTTGAGCTTCAGAGAAGAGTTTAGAGTTCATTCGAGGCTTCATGGAAGAGTTTAGAGATTCATTCGAGGCTTCAGGAAGAGGGGGGTTTAGAGATTCCATTTCGAGGCTTCAGGAAGAGTTAGAAGGGATTCATTCAGGCCTTCAGGCAAGAGTTTAGATGGGATTCATTCGAGGCTTCAAGGAAGAGGTTTAGAGAGGGATTCCATTCCAGGCTCAGGAAGAGTTAGAGGGATTCATTCTAGGCTTCAGGAAAGTTAGAGAGGATTTCATTTGGGAAGGCTTCAGGAAGAGTTTAGAGAGGGATTCATTCAAGGCTTCAGGAAAGAGTGAGCGAAGGGTTCATTCCAAGTCTTCAGGAAGAGTTGAAGGATTCATTTGACGCTTCGGAAGAGTTATAGAGGGATTCTTTCGGAGCCTTCAGGAAAGTTAGATATTCATTTGAGCTTCAGGAAGGGAGTTCGCGTTCCATTCGAAGGCTTCAGGAAGATTTAGAGAGGGATTCTTCAAGGCTTCGGAAGAATTGAGAGGGATTGCCATTTTCAAGGCTTCAGAAGAGTTAGAGAATTCATTTGAGGCTTCAAGGAAGAGTTAGAGAAGTGGGAATTCTTTCGAGGCCTCCAGGAAGTTAGAGGTATTCATTTGAAGGCTTCAGGAAGAGTGTAGAGATTACATTTCGGAGGCTTCAGGAAGAGTTCGAGATTCTTCGGGAGGCTTCAGGAGAGGTTAGAGATTATTCGAGGCTTCATTTGAGAGTTAGAGGGAGGGATTCATTCGAGGGCTTCAGGAGAGTTAAGAGATTCTTCGAGGCTTCAGGAAGAGTTGAGGGATTTGTTCGGGCTTCAAATGAGAGGTTTAGAGAGATTCATTCGAGCTTCAAGATTTTAGTTCGGTTAGAGAGATTCATTCGAGAGGGCAGGTTTTAGTTGAGATTCATTCGAGGCTTCAGACGATTAGAGGGATTCATTCGCTTTCAGAGAGATTAGATGTGTTTCTTCGCTTTCAGGAAGAGTTTTAGAGGGATTCATGAGCTTCGGGTGAGAGTTAGAGAGATTCTTCGAGGGTTGCTTCAGGAAGAGTTAGAGAGGGATTTATTCGTATGGATTGCATGGAAGAGTTAGGAGAGGGATTCAATTTCCGATGGCTTCAGGAAGACATTTAGAGAGGGTTCATTGAGCTTCAGGAAGGGGATTTCAGAAGAGGGATTCTTTTGGGGACAGGGAAGAGTTTGGAAGAATTTTATTTGAAACTTCAGGAAGAGATTAGAGAGGGACCGGACTATTCGAGGCTTCAGGACAAGAGTTAGAGATTTCAATTTGAGGCTTCAGGAAAAGTTAGAGTACGCGGATTCATTCGAGGCTTCAGGAAGGTTAGTTAGAAGGGGATTCATTCGAGGCTTCCATGGAAGAGTTGAGAGGATTCTTGGGAGGCTTCCAGGAAGATTAGAGGAGGATTCATTCAGGCTTAGGAAGGTTAGAGGATTCAATTTGAGGCTTTCAGAAAAGTTAGGAATTATGGATTCAGTTCCGAGGCTTAAGGAAGAGTTAGAGATTCATTTGATTTGACGCTTCAGGAAGGAAAAGATTAGAGAAGTGGACTTCATTCGAGGCTTGTTGGAAGAGCAGGGAAATCCAAGAAGGCTTCAGGAAAAGTTAGAGAGGGAATTTCTATTATGAAGGCTTCAGGAAGAGGATTTAGAGAGGGATTCCATCCATTCGAGGCTTCATGAAGGAAGTTAGAGAGGGAAAGTTCATTCAAGAAGCTTCAGGGAATAAAAAGCTTAGAGAGGGAATTCATTCCAGGCTTCAGGAAGAGTTAGAGAGGATTACGGACTTCAGGAAGAGTTAGAGAGGATTTCATTTCGATGGCTTCAGGAGAAGTAGAGAAGGGACATTCTTCGAGGCTTCAGGAAGAATTCGAGGGAGCGGATTCATTACGAAGGCTTCAGGGAAGAGGTTAAGGGATTCATTCGAGGGCTTTCAGGAACATTTAGAGAAGGATTCATTCGAGGCACCAGGAAGAGTTAAGTAGGGATTCATTCGAGGATTCAGGAAGAGTTAAAGGGATTCATTCGAGGCTTCAAGGAAGAAGTTAGAGAGGGATTCATTCGAGCTTCAGGAGACTTTACGAGAGGATTCAATTGAGGCTTCAGGAAGAGGGTTATATTACATTCCTTCGAGGCGTTCAGGAAGAATTTAGAGAGGGATTCATTACAGGCTTCAAGAAGGACTTAAGAGAGGGATTCCATTTCGAGGAAAATTCAGGAAGAGTTAAGAGTGGGATTCCATTCGAGGCCTTCAGGAAGAGTTTAGAGAATGGATTCATTCGAGCTTCAGAAGAGTTAGAATTCATTTGAGGCTTCATGGAAGAGTTAATTAGAGAGGGAAGTTCAATTCGAGGCTTCAGGGAAGAGTTCGAAGAGGGATTTCATTCGAATGGTCTTCCAAAAGGAAGTAGTTAGAGAGGATTCATTCGAGCTTTCATGGAAGGCGTTTCAGGAAGGACGGATTCATTCGAGGCTTCAGGAAGAGTTAGGGAGGCCTTCATTCGAGGGCTTCCAGGAAGATTAGAGAGGGATTCATTTGGGAGGCTTCAGGAAGATTCGAGAGGGATTCATTCAAGGCGAACAAGGAAAGTTAGAAGAGGGATTCCATTCCAAGGCTTCAGGTTAAGAGTTTTAGGAGGGGATTTTCATTTGAGCTCAGGAAGAGTTAAGGACATTCTTTCGAAGGCCTCAATGAAAGTTGATATTCATTTGAGGCTTCAGGGAATAAGTTAGACCATTCATTCGAGGCTCCAGGCAAGAGTTTTTTTTTTAGAGTTTTTTTTTTTTTTTTTTTTAAAAAGGGAGATTCATTCGAGGCTTCAGTGGAAAGAGTTAGAGATTCATTCGAGTCTTTCAGGAAGGACCTTACAGGGGGATTCAAATTCGAGGCTTCAGGAAGAGGGTTAGATAGGGATTCATTTCGAGGACTTTCAGGACGAGGTTAGGAAGAAGGGATTCATTCCAGGCTTCAGGGAGAGTTAAGGAGGATTTCAATTCGAGAGGCTTCAGGAAGGAGTTAGAGAGGGATTCTTTGCTCTTCAGGAAGAGTTAGAGAGGGTATTCATTCAAGGAATTCAGGAGATTTAGTAGAGAGGATTCATTCGACTGGCCTTCTAGGAAGAGTTAGAGGGAATTCATTTCGAGGCTTCAGGAAGACAGGAAGAGGGATTCTTTCGAGGCTCAGGAAAGCAGATTATCATTTGAGGCTTCAGGAAGGTTAGTTTAGAGGGATTCATTCGAATGGCCTTCAGGAAATTAGAAGGAATGGATTCATTTCAGCTTCAGGAAGAGTTAGAGGGACCATCCTTCAAGGCTTCACCGGAAGAGTTAGAGAGCATTTGAGGCGTGTTCAGGAAGAGTTAGAGAGGGATTTCTTTCGAGGCCTTCCAGGAAAGACTTAGATATTGCCATTTGGAGGCTTCAGGAACGAAGTTAGAGATTCATTCCGAGGCTTCAGGAAGAGTTAGAGATTCCATTCGAGGCTTCAGGAATAGTT
>NC_087214.1:19019071-19045023 GCF_015104395.2 Macrobrachium nipponense | reverse complement strand
GCCAATTACGTTAATACATGATACCTTCCTCCCCGAAGAAAAAAAAAGAATTTTTCAGCAAAAATAATTTTTTTTTTACTACTGTGGTATAAACAAACCTGTAAGGAAAGAACAATAAAGACAACCAATAACAGGCAAACATACAATAATAGAACAATAAACCTGAAACCAAATTGTGTTAAAATATCAATAATAGAATATACCACGAGAGAATACAAACCAAATGCTTTATATAGCTTACCATTATTTTAAAGCTCAATGATAATACCATACTCTGAACCCAATAATTTAAACAGGATCATAACAGACACAAATCATCAAATCTAAGGAAACCATCTTACCTAGCTTAACCTAAATAAACTTAGACACACACAGGCATACACCTTAACCTACAGCTCACCAACAATATAGTTCAAAAAGTCATATAAATAAATCAAATCAAAATTCTTAGTATACCGGGACAAATCAATCATTCGTTAGGAATCATGAACCATTATAACATAATAAGAGTGTATACCACTCATAGAAACCTTACAGAAACTTACTAAATCTACAAAACAACTCTTGAAATATTACTTAAACTATACTACATTCAAAAGAAAATTTTTTTTTTTTTCATACAACCTAATTGGAGAAACGAGCAGGGCAGCGTACGAGAAGGATCAGGCAAGCACACTAAGTCCTAGAAAGGGCGTCAGGAATTTTATTGTCTGTCCCTTTTACGTGTTTAATAATAAGGTTGAATTCCTGCAGAAATAGGGCCCAACGCAAAATCCTCCTGGTTGGCTCCCTCATCCGCTCAATGAAAACCAAAGGATTGTGGTCCGCTCCAAATCTCACCGAAAAGAAAAATTCGTCACATAAGGTTTGAAATGGTTAAGAGCGCGGACCAAAGAAAGAGCTTCCTTTTCAATGGTGGAGTAACGCCTTTCCGCCGCCAGAAGCTTCTTACTATAGTAAGATACAGGATGAACACCGTCCTCCTTCCGTTGGAAAAGGACCCCTCCAATCCCGACATCACTGGCATCTACCGCGATAATAAAAGGTTCTGAAAATCTGGGGAAGTCAAAATAGGTTAGTAATTAGCACAGATTTAAGTTTATTAAAAGATTCTTCACACCGATCAGACCACAAGAACCTTTTCCCTTTTTCTAATAAAGTAGTAAGAGGTTGAGCAAGATCTGAGTATTACGCACGAAACGGCGGTAATAACCCTCATGCCCAGCACCCTTCTTACCTCTCTAACATTACTTGGCCTTTTCAAACTTATAATTGCCTCGAGGTTAGCTTGTTTCGGAGCCACCTGACCCAAACCACCTCGTGACCCAAATAACAAACCTTGGCCTGGCCCAATTCGCACTTAGCCAAATTAACAACTAGTCCTGCAGACCTAAGAGCTTCAAAAACCTTACGTAACCTTAGCACGTGGGTATCCCAGTCATTACTATATACTACCAAGTCATCGATATTAAATTTCCGTTCCTTCCAAACCACAAATTACCCTATTCATGAGCCTCTGAAAAGTACAAGCTGCATTTTTCATTCCAAATGGCATAACCTTACACTCGTATAAGCCAATGGAGTGACAAATGATGATATTTCACGAGCTCGATCGATAATGGAACCTGCCAATAACCTTTCAAAGATCCAGCTTAGTAATAAATTTGCAGAACCAATCCGATCCAAACAATCATCAATACGAGGGAGTGGAAAAGAATCATTTTAGTATTTTTGTTCACTTTGCGGTAGTCCACGCACATGCGGAACTTACCTGTCTGCTTTTTTCTAATACAATAGGAGAACTCCAGGGACTCACAGATGGTTTGAATAAGGTCATGCTTCAACATGTACTCTATCTCCTTACTGACCAAATCCAATTTTACTGGGTTCAGCCGGTAAGGACTTTGCTTCACAGGGGAAGCACCACCTACATCAACGTCATGATTTAAAATATTTGTTCTACCTGGAGCATCCTGAAAAAAGATCTGAAAAGGAATAAATTAAATTAAGCACATCCTTCCGTTTGTCAACATCTAAATGATCTAAACTACTTTGCAACATTTCCAAATTTTGCATATTTTCACCCAATGCATCTGAAGGAACCTGACACCCTAACTCATCTGAGTCCTCTGGAGGCACATCCACTACCACAGACACAGGCTCGTACACGATCGCTAATGGATCACCTTGCTTACCATGATAAGATTTCAGCCTGTTAATGTGAAATACTCTACACTTACGGCTTGAACCGGGGTGGGGGCCTCAATTTCATAGTTAAACTCTGACAGTTTCCTCAAAACCTTCCAAGGGCCCTTATATCTTGGTTCCAGAAAAACTATCTGGGTCCATACTCAACACCAGCACTAGCTCCCCAGGTTCAAATGAACGTACCTTTACCTTTTTGTCAAAATTACCTTTCATTACCGACTGTGATCGTTCCAAATTTTCCCTGGCAAACTTCCAAGCACTAATCATTTTGCCCTTCAAGTCTTCCACAAACCTTCCAACTTTTATTTCACCCTTCCGGTTTGATTCGAGCATTTCAAAAACAATTTCCAATGGACCGCGAACCTTGTGCCCAAATACCAACTCAAAAGGAGCTACTCCAGTGAAGATGTTAGGGTGGCTCCTGATAGCAAAGAGGGCAAAAGGGAGGGCTTTGTCCCAATCACTACCTTATCATAACAATGTTTCTTCAGGACAGACTTGAGGGTTTGGTGGAATCTTTCCACCACACCTTGACTCTCTGGGTGATAAGGTACGCTGGTAATGTGCTGAATGGCCAGTTCAGCACACTTACCCCTAAATACCTTACTCGTGAAATTCGTCCCGCAGTCGGTCTGAATTACACGAGGGAGACCATACCTGGAAAAGAAATCAATGAGTTTTTCGAAAACAACTTTGGAAGTAATACGCCTCATAGGTATAGCTTCAGGAAAACGAGAGGCTCTATCCATGATTGTTAATAAATATACGTAACCTGTTTTAGTCTTAGGTAAGGGACCTACAACATCAATTACTAACTCAGAAAATGGTTCACCTATGGCAGGTATGGGATGCAGCGGGGCTTTAGGGATCCCCTGATTAGGTTTACCATAACCTGACAAGTTTCACATTCTCTGATAACTGCTTCACACTCAATTTAATTCCGGGCCACCAAAAATACCTAGCCAAGCTGTGGAAAGTTTTTTGAAAAAAAAAAAACAACACAACCCCAAATGACCTGAAAAAAATTGGTATGAGCTAATTCCAAATAGAATTTCTGAATTGAGAAGGTACCACAATCTGTTCCACTCTACCAGTTTTATTCAAATTATCAGATGCGGGACGACCTAAACCTATATAATAAGCCCCTTACAACTCCAAACCTAGGTTTAGTCAGATCCTCAACATCGCCCAAGTCAAAATTAAACTCATCTTTTTGAGCTTTAATAAAAGCAGCTCTGTTCCAATCAAGTTTCATATCATTAACTACAGTATCATTACCACTACTCTCTACTGACCCGGGCCTTACTACATCTAACTCTACACAACTTAACATTAAGTCATCATCATTATCCACATCAAGTAAACTAACAGCTTTTGCTGCAGACCGAGTAATTACAGCCACGGGACTAGCATTTACAGATAATAAAGGGAAAATCTCCCGTCCTTCACTATCCAGCATATCATTTCCCAGGATACCATCAATACCCGGGATAGGTAGACTATCACCACAGCCAACTCAGTGATGCGATCATACCCTGGAAAAAACATGCGGACATTAACCAAAGGAGCCGACACAATCGAGTCTGAAACCTCCCAATAAATACAAAATTTCCAGTATATTTCTCAGAACCATTCAGTGCCCTCTTCATGACCAACGACCGGGCAGAACCAGTGTCCCTAAAAAACTTCACGTGGACAACACAAGAGTCAAAAATCAATTTTCCAGGCCATACATATTTGTCATACTTAAGTCACAATTGAGGATTAGGAGCATCAGACTTACTACTATTTCCTAAACTTCCACTATCTACTACAGATCTGTCTACAGAACTACTACTTCTAACATTTGACCTATCATTAACTAATGCTACAGGACTTTGATTATTACGCTCTAGGTACCGCCTACGAGCATTACACTGGCTTTGGAAATGCCCTGGCTTATTACACCAGAAACATGGTTCCTCTACCGGCCTGATCCTCTGTTTCCATTATTATTGATCCTGTTATTTCCCCCATTTGGGAAGTCTCTATTAACAAAAACTCTAGGGGGAGGAGGACCTCCTTGGACTCTACCCATATCCCTACCACCTGAAAAGGAATTATTAACATTAATATTCTTAGAAGATATTGGGAGCAACAAGGGGGGTTCAACTCTCCTACCACCACTATGGAGCGAGATGAGGGGTTATTCAAGACCTTATAATTAAAACTAAACCACTACCTGAACGGTGAGTCAACACAAACTCATCTGCTAATTGAGCGGCACTACTCCCTTTCATGGCCTTTACTCCTCAAGGTGGACCCTTAACTCCCTGCTGCAGGCCTTCTTAAACTCCTCAAGGAGCATCAGTTCACGTAACGCAGCGAAAGTCACTACCTGACGACTTTTCAGCCAGTCGTCGAACTGTTCCTCCTTGACACGTGCAAATTCTACGAAGGACTGTGCAGGGTGTTTCATATAGTTCCGAAATCTGAGGCGGTAGGCCTCAGGGACCAGGTCATATGCTTTCAAAATCAAGCTTTTTACTTTTTGGTAGTCCCGGGCTACTCCCTCCTCCAAGGCATTGTATACCCGAATTGCCTTGCCCACTAACCTACATTGGATTAGAACCGTCCACATCTCTGTGGGCCAGGACATCGGGTGGCCACACGCTCAAATGCCTTGAAGAACTCAGGAACATTTTGTTCGTCAAATACAGGCACTAATTTAAGTACCGCACTAAATTGAACCTATCCTGAAAATTTACTTTAGGGGAACTGGCCATATTGGTCCCCTGTAACCTTGCCATCTGCAAATTAAGGTTAGCCATCTCCAACTCGTGTCGCCTTGCCCGCTCGTTCTCCTCAAATTCAATCTTCCTTAACTCAATTCTTTTGCAAATTAATTTGTATTCCACCTCCTCCTTGGAGTCACCCAAAGCATTAACAGGGGCCAGGGGTTCAACTGGCACCGAATTAGGGGGGGGCAAGAATGGATTATTTGATACATTAATTAAGTTTGCAGGACCCTTATAAATGGTACCTGTACGAGGAGGATCCTCGAACAGGGTTAGGCCAGCTCTCACACTTACACTATCCTCTTCCAAATCATTTATACTCCCTTCACCAATATCACTCTCCCTATCACTAACTAAATGCTCAGCCTCTGCCAAGTCCTGGTTGACCTTATCCCTAACCGTCACCAATATTTCCTTCTTAGTGTCCACCGACTTCAGCGGAACACCCAACCACTTAGCACACTCAATTAAATGTTTTTTGTTCAACACTGGTAAGTGCTTAAGGCAATCAGCCGACCCCAAAAACTCAGCTGGGTCAAAAATAAACTCTTCCATTTTAACACAAATAATCAGGGGGAAGGCAACAGTCAAAACAGTAACAAATACTGAAGCGTCCGCCTGAGTGTCGCTCCACTGACCAAAATACCGGATACCCCGAGCTCTCTATCCTGTCACGGTCGCCAAATATGTTACGACCCTTGTTGGGCCGTGGTGCAAGTTCTTTTGCACAAGAATAGAGAGGACAGTGATCTTACCAAGTATCCAGCTAAATTCAGTCAGCGGAGACAAAAACACACGATGGAAAACTCACAATATTTATTAACAAACAAAGCAAAAGAATAATAAAGTCAGCCTTGTGACTATACAGGACACAACTTAGTCCTTACTACTCCCTTAGGAGTTCCTAAACACTAACACTAAACCCTAGACAGAAAATAAGAGAAATATACTGCATAAATTAGCAAAATGGGCCCAACATCAACATAAATATAAACCAATACCTATAACTAAACAGAGAGGAAAGAAGTAAGAGACCAACAGGGGGAAAACTTAATTCTCCTACCTACAAATATAAACTAAATCTTAAATATAAAAAACATCAAACATTAATTGATATATAATACCCACAAGAAATAACGAAAATTATAGCATCACTCGTGACAAGATATATACACAAAGACTGGCATATATATATAAATATGAAGCGGCATTAAAGATATGCCAACCAATCTCACGAACGACTCACTATACGAGAGTAAATAAGAAAAAGAATACTCGGGAAGAGCTCCTCACACTGAATAAGGGATGAATGGATGTGATAAGGGATGCCCAAACGATTCAGGCTAAACAGTTGCCTTGCTGTAGGCCGAAATACAGAGGGAGCCGTGATCTCTTACATCCACTGAATGCCACGTATCAGGCCAATACTCCCGCTATTCTGAAGGGCGTGCAGCTACACAGGTCACCAATACCATGGGGAAGGAGTCTGGCCGTGCTCCCGACCAAAAACACAAGGGAAATTCCCTACCTGGTAGCAACCGCCCTACTTGCACTTCACGGGCCTCAATGCCCCCACGCCTGCAGCTCAGAAGGACGTCGTAGGCAAACACAGTGATGTCCTCCCACGCCACTCTGTCGGGATCCAGCGCCGATATCAGAGCCCGCAGGAAAGTACACACAGTAAGGGGGTAAGTCACCGCAGATGGCAGAAATGCCCCTGCGCCTTCAATACTAACGACGACAAATCCTTCGAAGGGCGATTAAGAAAAATAGGCCAGCTGCACAACCATGCGGGAGAATAGCGAGCCCGAACTGTTGTCGGGAAAAAGTCGCGAACCTCTCCAATATCCTCACTGGTGTCCTTTTCACCAACCACTCAAAAGATAAACAAAACAAAAAAAACTAGCATTAATAAGATGCTCACAAACATTTAACAAGCGGGGAGGAGGTTTAACAAGCAGTTCGCTTGACGCTCAGCCGAGACCAAAGTAAAGCTTAAAACTAAAACCTTAAAAAACTAATTTCCTTACGCTAATTTTATATACAACAAAATATAACAAAAAGCAGTAACAAGGCTGAGATAAAAAGGCAGCAAAAGCAATGCCCATTACGTTAATACATGATACATAGCATTTTCTTAATTTTTGAAATCTTATCGCTTCACAAAATCCTTCATTCATCTTTCCTCATTCATTTTGGTGTTAAAGGTCAGGGGGACTTACGTGGACCCTTACCTAAATTAGATTTTGGATTTGGACTGGTAATGTATCACTTGAGGTTCTTTACAGTTCCCTCGGCCCCTAGATGCAACCCCTTTCATTCCATTAACCGTCTTAAGTGTGTTTTGACTTAAGGCAATGGCGCATTCTGTCTCGGATAAACAAAATAACAATACATTTTCATAAGAATGACTCTGCATTAGTAATGCTCCCCCCCCCCCCCCCCACTCTCTCTCTCTCTCTCTCTCTCTCTCTCTCTCTCTCTCTGAACCAGAAGCAGTTTTAATTTCCGAAGGAAAAGACCTCATGTGTGTGTGTGTGTGTGTGTGTGTGTGTGTGTGTGTGTTGCAGCCTCATAGGATAACCAGAGAGAAAGGAAACAGCTGGAAGCCTTAATTAGAGTCTTCTTGCTTTGGGTTTTACGAAATGAAGGGATTTCTGTCTAATGTTGCCAGTGAGAGAAAAATGATTAAAAGATTTCGTTTCTAACTCTCCTCCAGGACTTCTGGAGTCGATAAATTATTTGAAATGAAGGTAATTTATTGGGTAGTATGACTTTCTGGCTTTTTGCGTGTGTGGAATAACGAATATATGAAGGAATTTCTTCGATAAATGTTATATTAGATACTTGGGTGAATTACCATTGATAGACATCTGGAAACGTGTTCGTCTGACACCAGATGATTTCGTTATAAGAACCTTCCTTAGCAGATTATTATAGCCTCTTTTTTAAGTGTAATTGTGCGTGTGTGTGTTGTGTGAGAGAGAGAGAAAAGAGAGAGAGAGAGAGAGAGAGAGAATTCCTCCTCATTAAATGACTGTCATTTGAGCTAAAGTTCATCACCTGAAGAGAAGAGAGAGAAAAAAAAATGAGCAATTTTGAAAATCTGGATCCGAGAACTGGAATGGAAAAATATTTATGAGAGAGAGAGAGAGAGAGAGAGAGAGAGAGAGAGAGAGAGGAAGGAGAGAGAATTTAAGCAATTTTGATTTTCAATTTTTTTTTACTTTTGATTCACAGAATTCATGTAAAATGTTTTTTTGCTATTTAGTGTGGTTACTGAATCAGAGAGCAAAGTTATTCTCTCTCTCTCTCTCTCTCTCTCTCTCTCTCTCTCTCTCTCTCTCTCTCATATGCCACCCTGGAATACTAGCGATAAGATGTCTTCTCCAGCAGTTCCTCAGAAAGGAAATATATGAATGTCATAACTACTCAAGCCCATGTCTAACTGGAACCCAAATTAATTTGAACCAACTGTGGGAAAATAGAGCGTAGGGAGTTCCTGTAATTGAAAACCGCCAAGAGCATAAAGGTACTGTAATTACTGGCGTTGGGAACCTTCCGTGAAATGTGCGAGAATGGAAATGAAATCTCGCTCAGGCAGGACTCTGCCAAAATCATGCTTTTTCACTTTAGAAATTGATGGAACTTCTTTCATAATTACTGATGGGATTCCTGTTGAATGAAATATGAAATATAGGTTTCCTAGTAATGCCTAGATTACCTTTGAATAAGACAGGACTTGTAGACAGTCTCTTTGTAGATGACAGGAAAGGCAATTGGAACAGATCTGGTAAAGGTGTCGATACTACAGTAAGGCTTGTCATAAAAACACGTTGGCAACTGGTCACGTGTGTATCACAAACATGCTGGAAACAAGTCAATGCAACGGTGAAACATGTCATTATCATTTGATAGGCATTGGTCACATACATGCTAGAAACAGGATGGAAACAAGTCGACGACCGTAAGTGGAGAATTAATCTTTTGGCAAATGCTGCATAATTGTATGAAGCGCTGGTTAGTACAGCCCGCAAGTTGTTAACTTTTATTTAGCATGTTTCTGACGTGTTTGTAGTAAGTTACTGACATTTTTATGGCATGTTATACTGCAGTGTGGATGCATCATAATAAGATAGAGTAAAGCTAGAGACAGGAAACCTCTTCACTGAGGGGATGGAGGAACAGGCGATTGTTTAGTCAGGTCAACACAAATATAAGGGGAAGCTTTGCTGATGGAACCATTAACTGTAAGTCCTTCCCTACCATACCACCCCCCTCCCGCTCTCCCTCCCTTCGTCCAGCTTGTTGCAAAGTTTACTAAGACCATCCGTCACGAAGTTTGAATAGTTAGATGGGATCCCAGTGACCTGCAGCTTTGAAAGTGAGGGTTGGAGACCCTCCCTTCTGGGGCGCATCCTAGACTTAAGAGAATTCGATCTCCATTTCTTGGACACAATTTTGTACGTCTACGGTCGAGCAGTTATTGGGGTCTAACAACTTACAAGTTGTCTTAATTATGGTGAGAGACCTTTTAAGAATGTTTCTTCAAGGATAAGTGAACTGGGACCTTAGTGTTGTTTACAAAGTATTTACTCTGGTGCAAAGTTTTGCTCAGGTTTTATAGTCTCTCTCGCTAAGTAGAACTTTTACTCCAGTGTTTACATGAACTGTAAATTCATTTATACAAATAAGCGCTGTGCTTTAGTATATTTACTAATTTCTTTGTCTCTCTCTCACTGGTATACCAGGTTGGAAAATAGGAGATTTCCTCTCTCACATTTTCCTGTCGAAATCAGCCTTACGTGACCTTCTCCCCCCCCCCCCTCTCTCTCTCTCTCTCTCTCTCTCTCTCTCTCTCTCTCTCTCTCTCTCTCGAATATAGGGAATGAAATTAATTTGGCGCCATCATGAAATGTCTCTTGTTATCCTGGTAATAATACAGTCACTTCCTCTTGTTTGATTTCCAACACATCTCTACATGAGAGAGAGAGAGAGAGAGAGAGAGAGAGAGTGTGTGTTGACACTGAAAGCGAGAGACCTCGACGAGACATTTTATGAAGGTCTGAAGTCAACGAGAGGAATTGTGAGGCGAACAAACAGACGTAAACTATTCTTTGTGTAGAGGACCCGCAGCCAAGCAATTGTGTGAACTTAGCCTGAGGGAAATAGGGATATACGAATTCTAGTCCTAAGGGAAATGGGGATATAATGACATAGAATGGTGAAGGGGTAAAGTATGGCTGTAATCCCGAAGGGAAATTGATAAAATAAGCTCTCTTTGGATGACGTATGGGACTAAGGGAGAAATGTAAACTGTAAACGCACACAAATTAATCTATTCGTTTTGAGTTAATTACTTAATTAGAAAGCTTTAAATGGCCTTGGGAGAAAGCTCTCAGAATAATTTGATCAGAAAAGGAAGACGAAAGAAGCTTTTTTTAGTAAAATGAAGAACAGAAGAAAAAGTTACGCCTCCATTGGAATCTAATCATTATGACTGATGGTCAAAGGGCGTATGCCGCGCCATTGTGGCTGTGTCCCTAGACCGATGATGGAAAAGTGGATAGCAAATTGAATTACACGAAGTCAAAGGCATTATTCTGCCAAGGTAGTCATTAGGATCGAATTCCGTGTAAATAGTTTCTGTGTGGAAGGCTAAGATGGAGGTAGATTGTTAGTACTATGGCTCTTATCAACTGTTAGGCCATTCCGTCAATTTAGCTCAAATTGGATTTTAATCACCTTTCCCACCAAAGATAGGTGTTTTGTACAGTGGTCGCCTCTAAGTAAACATAGAGAGAGAGAGAGAGAGAGAGAGAGAGAGAGAGAGAGAGAGAGAGACTTAATATGGCTTCTTGATAATAAATGTTAGAGATCGTTATAGTTAAATCTTCAGTTATATTAAAGTTCAAGATTCGTTTAGTTTTCATAGAAGTTTATTGCAAAAGTACATTCAAAAGAGAGAGAGAGAGAGAGAGAGAGAGAGAGAGAGAGAGAGTAATATTAAAGCAGACGTAACGACGCTAGGCTAATTGTTGGACAGTACAACATTTAATGACCTTTTCCCTGTGTGACCGTTTCCTTTACCAACTTATCTATTAGAGAGTCTTGGATCGTAATGTGTTTATCACTGGAGATGAAGTTTGTTGCGAGGCAATTCGCTTTAAAAGACCAACCACAAATTTGTTGTTTCTCTTTCGCGATACAGTGTTCAAATAAGACATTTGACGGTTGCCAGACGGCCTCTGAATAGACTTGAGTGTTGGAAGACCCTTGTTTCGTTTGTTATCAGTGATGTCAAGTGCCGAATTTTGCCTTAATTCAATAACGAAGTCCAATTATTATCATTTCGTTTTAATAGAGCTTTTATAGCCTCTTAGGCCTGCGAAACCTTAGGCTAACAAGTAGAAACAACTCAAGGCAGGACTAAAGTTGATTTTCAGTTTGTTTCCTGGTACATAAATCTCTCTCTCTCTCTCTCTCTCTCTCTCTCTCTCTCTCTCTCTCTCGTAAGCAGCTTGTTTCAAGTTGACGTAGCACGGCTCTTGTAACTTTTAAAAAACACTTTTCTTTTCCCTTTTATGGTTGGTCACTCGTGTAATCACGTCGACCCCCTTTCTCCGTCCTTTGAGGTGACATTTTAAGGTTCCTGATCACTCTCCCTCCGGCCCCCCTCCCCTCTCCCTTTCCCTTTCCTTTCCCCTTTTAATCTTGCCCTTTCTAGAAGAAAATTATAGATATTCCCGAGGATCCTGGAATAAGGGCTTCGTGTTAAGCGTTTTTGAGTCTGCCTTGTTAGGCAATCCTTGACTGGTTCTCTTGCATAGGTCTAGAGAATTTCTCGAGTCAGAATATTCTGAGTCTTGATGCTTTCTTGTTTGTCTGTTTAGTTTTAAGTGACTAATAGACGCGTATTTCACTATTCTGTTCCTTAAGTGTTGAGTAGATGTAGGTTTTATTTTTCATTAAATAGCTTTCTTTACTTTCTGCTATCATTCATCATGAACATCAAGGGTCAAGATTCAAAGGTGTTGTTTACTCTGGGATTCAGATTTCAAATGAATGTTCTCAACATATGGAAACTTTTGTCATTCCCCTTAAATGTCCAGTTCTCAGAGGAGAGTCTCTCTCTCTCTCTCTCTCTCTCTCTTATGCAGTCCTGATTCGCTCAGTCGTTCTGCCCCAGTGATGCATGAAAGGTTTCCCTCAGAGAGAAGTTCGCCTATTAGGGACTAGAAATAATGATTGTCCCTCGAATTGGAAGCCTGGAATCAAAACTAATTGCGAGGGGAAGGGGAAGTTAAAAGGAGAGAGAGAGAGAGAGAACACCACTAAAATGATTTATTAGGAAAATAATGGAATCCTGATTATCAGACGGGATTAGATTCTGCGAGGGATTTATAAATAGAAATAGTTATTTATCCTAGAGAATATTATGTTATTTAACAAAACTCTGATCTGATGTTGTTACCGTATTCCTTAATATAATTTTGTTGAGGGAAGTATAGCGACATAGCTAGCACTTTACGAGTTTAGACCTTAGGTACCTTTTTTCTTCTTTTACAAAAAAAAAAGGTTCCCTTTTTACAAAGAAATAGAAGTTATATAAGTGTTTGTGACTGACTATTAATGTCATTCAGGCTCCTGGACAGTTTAAGTCCTGTACATCAAATTGTTTCAGAAGCATTGTGATAGAAACATCAGAAGAGGTTGAAGATATCAAGTTGTGTCGGCTTCCTGCTCTTGTTGGTGTAGCAGGCAATGGAAGAGCAGACTCCACAGCCACCAGGAGGAGGGATACATTCTCTCTCCCTGTGGAAGAACTGTTCTTGGTTACTTGGCCCATCGTTTCAGAAGTAAAGAAAAAACTGTAGCAAGGGAGTTAGGAAATCTGGAAAAGAAAGAATCTGCAAAATCTGCGCATCCGTGGAAACAAGTAATTTGTTCATTTGGCAATTTCATTGGTAATGGTTTTGTAGGTTTTTAATCATTCTCTCTCTCTCTCTCTCTCTCTCTCTCTCTCTCTCTCTCTCTAGCCATATTCAGTGACAAAAAATTCTCTCTCTCTCTCTCTCTCTCTCTCTCTCTCTCTCTCTCTGTAGCCATATTCAATGACAAAAAATCATGGCTTCCTCCTCGTCTATGTAAATCGCCCTGAGCTAAAGTAAAAACTATTATTACTATTATTATCACCGTTTTAAAGTTCTGTCATTCCCCATTGGTTAAATTGAAGATCGAGTCAAAGGTTCCAATCTCTTAGGAAGAAGAAGAGGAATCATCACTCGATAAGACTGGAAAAGGGGTAGGAAAAGGGGATGCCTTATCTCCCCTGCTCTTTCTCTTTGTTCACAGAGCGTCGCTTTTATTTCTGATATCTCTCCCTAGATGCCGTTTTGTTTTCGTCCTGTTTGCGTGCATGTGTATGTATGTGTGTATGTGTGGTTGAGTAGTTAATACTTAATCTTTGAAAGCATCGCGAGAGGGAGCTTAAATCTCACGCACTGACGAAGTTGAATAGTGGACGCCATCTTTCATTGATTAAAGAAGGGAACTGACTCCCACACTTTATCTGGGAAGGTTATAAATGCCAGATTATATCTGTTAGGGGGAGGGGGCTAGAGGTGGAGAGACAGAGAGGGAGTGGGAGGGGGAGGGGGTCAATTCGTATTAAAGGCGAATCTTCATGCTTTCCTTTGAGGAGCTTTCCTCAGGAGAGAGAGAGAGAGAGAGAGAGAGAGAGAGAGAGAGAGAGAGAGAGAGGCATCCAGTCATTAGTGATTATCAAACATGAAACGCGAAGCCAGAGTCTTTACTTGATAGGCAGGGAATCGAAGGTGTCTGGTGCCAGTGGCAATGGGTCAGTGGGTCACAATGAGGCTAGAGAGCCAACGGTATGAGCCATGTATACAACAACAACACATCTGTACTGAAAAGCAACATGAATTATACTCCTCACGAACATCAGTTTTTTTTATTTTTAATCTTTTCATTTTCAGAATTTTTCTCCATTTTTGTCATTTCCATTGAGTTTGGAAGCAGAACAAACTCTCTCTCTCTCTCTCTCTCTCTCTCGGCAGCTTTCGACACTTACCCCTCTTCCCTTTTCTTGTTCTTCGTCTTGTGTATGACAATAGGCGTCGTAATAATCTCCCCTTTCTATTGTCTCTTATTCTGAAGCCGCGTAACAGAATTTCCTCCCGTCCTTCCTTCCTTCCTTCCTTTCTGTCAGGAGTAGACCTCCTCTTATCCCCACCCCCTGTTATTTGAAAACCGTCATGAAAATGAACTCTAATAATATTGATAAATTCCCCATAACGAAAATGAACATATATTATCAAGAAGCCATATAAATGTCCCCTTGGAAGCCCTCTGATGGAATTTTGGGGTTAATTCGTGGGTCCCAGATAACGAGGATGGAATTCAATGGATTCTTCACATAATTACATGTTCCCAATCCCTCTGTCAAATTGTCAGCTTCGAATGAAACTTTATATCACAAAATTCTCGAGACAAAAATGATTGCTGTTTTATGCTTACAGAAGTTTGAGTTTAATATTGATTAGTTCGATAATAATTTATTTATTGCAGTTTTGGGTAGCGTTCTGGGGAGAAAGGTTATAATATTATATTATTTGAAGTGTAACAAAAGTTTTTGGTTAGATTTGATGGGTTGCCGTGACTCTGTATGGCGTTGTTTGAACCTTCTGATCTTCAGCGCTGAAGTTCAAATTTTCCTGTTCTAGGGCGTCAGAGGGTTTCCGTTCAAGTTGGATTTGTCCTTCTTGTCTGTGTCTTTGTGTTTGTGGAACCTTCCTTCGTCCTCGAATCATCTACAGCTTTTGTTGTATCTCCTTCCAATTGCTTTTAAGAATATTCGTTTCGACATATCAGTGTGATTGGCTATTTTTCTCTTTCGTTATTTGTACGTCAGTATTTTTCCTGTGAAGCAATTCTGGTTCGTATTCCCTCTCCCACCTACAAGTAGCAGATGATGACGGTGCTAATTTTGGTTGTAGTGTCGTGCATTTAGAGGTAGCAAATCATGAGTGAGTCACCCTGAAAGTATTTTTCTGCTCTGAGATTTCTACTTCAGTGTTTCTATGAAGTAAATCCGGTTCACATTGCCTGAACCCTCGACAAGAACAGGCGATCATGGTGCTGTTATTGGTGGTCCTTTTATGCAATTAACGCTATGGGTCTCTTTGATAATAAGGCCTCTTGAAAAGGAGACTTTCCTCACATTCATACAAAATAAGCTCGTGGATACAAGAGCGTTTTTCTTAGTCGTTTTTCTTGTAATTCCTCTTGAAATGTAGACCTTCCTTCCTTCCTCATACCCTCACGAAAAGGGTTCCGGATGAGGGAGTTATTCAGGAAACGGCTTTTCTAATGAGTATTGATAGACGTACATCCCATCCTCATATTCGGATAAATATTCCTACGCATACGGTAGTGCTTTTTTATGAAGGTCTAAGACCTCCTCAGGGTGGAGGACTGTAAACGGGACCTTCTGAAGCGGAGATAATCTAATAGTTTAGCGGCTGAAAACCTCCAATTTCCCTCCAGTTTCACCTAGATGAAATTTTAGATGAAATTCGCCTTCGTTTATCCGGAAAAGGGAAAGACGTCAGCGGGAATTGGAGAATATTGATGAAAGCCAGATGGATATAATGAGAGGGTAAAAGGAAACAGGTTCTGGACAAAGACGAGAAAAATAGTTTATTACAAGTCTGGTTTAATTGAATCAGTTTCTTTATTTTGGATTTCGTTTTGAGCATTCTTTCCATAATGTTCGTTCCTCTCTCTCTCTCTCTCTCTCTCTCTCTCTCTCTCTCTCTATGGCTAGGTTCTTGATTCATTTCTTTTTTTATAATATTTGTGTTATTATATTAGACTTAAAGACTTAGTCTATGTAATATATTTATGCATCTAACAATTTTTGTGCTTCTACACCAAACAAAAATGTCAAAATGATCATCTATAAAAATTCCGAAAATGTTTCGGTGCTTCTCAGTCTTTTGGCGTCTGGGACATTTAGAAGTTTAGAAGTTAAAATTTCCAGAACTCTCGGTCGCTTGAATCCACTGGTTACTTTCTAGGGTAGAAAGTTACCTTTCTCTCTCCTTCATATTCTTATCCTTTTACCCTTTCTTCTTCTTCTTCTTCTTCTTCTTCTTCTTCTTCTTCTTCTTCTTCTATTGGAAATAAGCCTTCAAATTTTACTTAAGCAAATTTTGATAATTTGGGAAAACCTGAGCGAAACTGTCCAGCCTCAGAAGCAGTTTCCTGGGGTTCTACTAGGTCAGAGGTGAGGGAGGGGGCAAGGGGCTTGCTGTCTCAATGTAAAAGGTGGGAGGGGTATTTTAGGACTTTCTGGCCGGGGTGGGTTGAGGAGGCGGAGAAGGTCGTTCTACAGGTGTTATGGAGTGAGGCAATCTTTTGGTCAGGTGTTTAATGGTCATGGCAGGAGATACTCTCGAATGTATTTTATGTGATACTCATTTTGATATCATGAAAGTGTTTTTGTGGTTTTTGTTTTGGGTCTAATTGCTTTCACGAATGTTGTTCTCATTGTCATGACGGAGATACTTAGACGATGTTAATGAAATATTACGTGGATTATATCTGTTCAAGTAATGATGTACAATATAAGTAGAAGTGGAAGAAAAATTTAAATTATTGATAGCTATGCTTGATAGCTGTTTTTTAAATTTTTTGCAATGACGTATTTTCACCTGGAACTTCAGAAATTTATTTTTTAAAGATTTTGCGTTGTTTCCATTAGATGATGATGATAATAATAATAATAATAATAATAATAATAATAATAATATAATAATAATAATAATAATAATAATAATATAGCACGATCCCAAGATCCCTGAAAAGGAATCTAGAAAAAAACTAGAGACTGAAGTAGCTCCAGGACTCATGCAGAAGAGTGTGATCCTGGAAACGGCGCACATAGCAAGAAAAGTGATGGACTCATAAGGAGGCAGGATGCGACCCGGGATCCCACACTATAAATACCACCCAGTCGAATGAGAGGACTGTGATAGAGACACACACACACACACAAAAATAATAATTTAAAATGGTTCGTTCATTTAAGAAAAAATATAGAGAAAAAATATTTTTTACTATAATAGTTCTATCCAAAATTGGCGATAAGAAAAACAAAATTCTTTTATTTGTGATAAGGAGAAAGGTATCTTAAATATTTAAAGACCTCAAATGTGAAATTTAAATAGAAAAAAGAATACTGTTATTTGATACTCACTCACCTATTTTATTTTTTTTATTTTGATAGATTATAAAATTGTCAAGGTATCATGGAAAGACCTCAGGTTTGAAAGTCTCAATGATAAAAAAAAATAAATGACCATCATTACTTTCACCTGTCATTTACTTATTTCTAAATATATTTTGTTAGACCATAAGCCGGTAGCTGCCATATCATACCGAGAGCGTTTTGATGGGGAAAGAGACGTTTGGTGGCGCGTTGGATCAACACCGGAAATGTATTTCCGCACCTTGTGGGGGGGGGGGGGGGGGGTGGGGGGGGGGCGGGGGGGGGGGGGGCATTGAGGTGTTAACTGCATATCGGCCCTGCAACTTTTTCAATTTGGAACCTGACGTCGAGAGATGGAGGTGGTGCATTTTCTCTCTCTCTCTCTCTCTCTCTCTCTCTCTCTCTCTCTCTCTCTCTCTCTCTCACTCTGGAAATCGAAGTACGCTGTTTTTAAGTGAAGTAGAGTGTCTGGTTAATGTACATTATTCTGAAATGTAAAAATCTATCTAGTTAATGACTTTGGAGCGATGGGTGTCCACGGGGAGTCTGGTAGATTGTCCCATTCAGAGAACGTCTTTAATCAGTTTGTCTGTCTGTCTGTCTGTCTGCCTGCCTTGTCATGGAAACTCCATTTACTTGCTACTAAGTAGTCTTATCATATATATAGATGTGCATAGATGGAGATCAGATCCTTATAAAATGAGATATATTTTTTGATGGTGTAATGGGGAAGCTAACCTTAGTCTTCTGCCCAGCGTGTGTTCGAATCCCACCTGGGAAAGAGAATTTCTTCATTCACTTCCTTTAGTGTTTCAAGGCTTCCAGAGGAAACCTTGTCCAAAGATATCAGGGGACAGAGAAGTGAAGAGGAGGTCACTGTGGCAACTGAGATGCTCGAATTGGGGAATGGGAGGACCAGTGGACTTGGTAGTCATTCTGAGGGTCGTCAAAATGATGATTTAGTGAAGCCTCTTGTAGGAAGACTCCCTAGATTTACGTGATACTCTGCTTTATTATTATTATTATTATTATTATTATGATTATTATATTATTATTATTATTATTATTATTATTATTATTATTATTATTATTATTATTATTACTGAGGGAACCTCTGTATTTTTAGACTGAAAAATAGGTGGACAAGGAGCTGAACAAAGAATTGAAGGACTGTGTTCCTGTAACCTTCCTTTGCTAATCACGAAACTGATTTTATTCTTCTCTTCAGTTTCTTATCCACTTTTAGACTTCAACCAGGAATGATTTATCCAGAGAGAGCGTAGTGGGCCTTCAAAAATCTAATGCAAGAAATTAATTATTGGTGACAATTAAAATCTTAGTTCTCTGATATTCAAAGTTAATGAATGACTTAAACTCTTTATTCTTTCTACTATCCTTTGAGTGAATGGCTTGAATAAATTCTAGAAAAAGGAAACATTTTCAACGTAATTGTTTTTGTTATCGACTTGAAATTGAAACAAAATTCCAGACTGCATCATTTCTCTTCTCTCATCGAGACCTGTCACCGTCTCTCTTCATTGAGAATCCAGGCAGCGACATGATCGGTGTTTGAGAAGGATACAATTTGCAGATTTCATGAATATTGATGACATTCGTAAATTAACTCTGAGCAGAGACTAATACTCATTATATGCCAGTTCCGATGGCTTCTACTTTGCGATGTTTTGTTGTTTTTTATTAATTAACTCGAAGATAATGTGTTCGAACTCATTAGGATTTTGTTTATTCATCAGATAAATGATCTGTTCCATTGCTCTGCCTCGTTGTTGTGGTGATTGGGGCCATAAATTTGTCTTTTCCTCTTAAATAAACAACTTTTGTTCATCTTTCCTCTCCTGGGTATTGTCCATCAAGAAGGGAAAAGTCAGGATGTGACAAACTACCTCATCGAGGCCCTCCCGATGAGGTTCTCATTTCACGGAGCGATAACTTTCTCTCTCTCTCTCTCTCTCTCTAACCCAGCTGCGACCCTCACTCGTCTAATGGCTAGATACATAATTCACTACTTAGGTCAATAGAGGCGCACTTCATTTTTAGGGAACCTGCCACTCTGCACACCCACCCCGTAACCCGCCTCGCCCACCCCCCCCCCCCCCCCACCCTTTGTTAGTTTCAGGAATCGAACCTAGGTTGTCAAGTTATGAACTAGATGCATTCTACAGGCTACGAATGGGAGTTGGTCAGGAAAGGCTGATTTTCATTTTTAGTTAAACAGTGATTGACAGTTTTGGTTGAATACTAATTGCGTTTTTTTTTCTTGTTAAACAGCTGATTGCATAAACATCAAGAACCATTGTCTTACAAGCCTCTTTTTCCCTTGACACTTCTTTGCTTTGTTGGTCAACTTTTTTGGGGGGAAGGCTGGCTATCTTCCCCCTCTCCCCTTTCCCTCTCAAGGCAAAGGGTGTCATAACAATCTTCCCAAGTGTCAGGCTCCATTCTGAAGTCTTGTGATTCAGTCCTTCAGCCTCATTCCGTCAAAAGTCGACATTCCACTTTATTCTCGTTCTCTATTTTTTTAATTCTAATACATGAAAACGACAGATGATTTTTGTCAGCTTAATGAGATTTTTGATCAGTATCAGGTAACATTTTGTTCGTATATTTTTTCAGACACACACTCTCTCTCTCTCTCTCTCTCTCTCTCTCTCTCTCTCTCTCTAGGTATAAATGTTTCCCTTTTCTTTTTCGGGACAGGAATTTTTTGGAACCCTGCTCACCAAAACAAATTGGCCAGAAGTAATTTTCTTGTAGACTTCCTCCATTTCGTAGAGCCCCATATACTACCTGGGCTATTTTGCACGACACTCTCTCTCTCTCTCTCTCTCTCTCTCTCTCTCTCTGAAGTAAGATATTTATGCTTTCACAAAAATGTAGAATATCGTATGAAATAAAAAAAATTATCTTTTGTTGAGATTACATTATCGAAATTAATCTCTTCTCTCGGTGTGTAATGGTCTTCTTGAAAGACGACAGAGAGGCCGACGGGATGGAACGCTCGGTTTGTCTTCTTTTAAGTTTTTGTAACGAGGCTTCTCAGTAAGATTGGCCTAATGCAGCTCCATCACTGGCGCCATTATTTTATAACTTAATTTCTGTCTGCCTTCGGACGAGCAGTCTTCTTACAAACCAGTAAAGGAAATAATAAATCAAAATGGTCATCATTAAATTCTCATCGTCACTATTTGACAATACGCGCCTTGAATCCCGTTTTTCTATCAACGTCGACTTGATATTCACACCCGACTCCAAATCTCGAACTTTGTTGACGCTTTCTGCTGACGAATTAAAATGTTTCTATTTCTATTGTCTATTTTTTCCCCTGCTCCCAAGTGTCGGTGCTTTACTATTATATTGCATTTGTGCCTGGACTAAATTGCTGGTTGAGAGAGAGAGAGAGAGAGAGAGAGAGAGAGAGAGAGAGAGAGAGAGAGAGTTTTATTTGAAACGCTTTGAATTGTATCTGTGTTTGGGACACTTCGACTGGAATAGATTTCTTTTTTTTTTCCGATTTTCCCTTTTTAATTTTTACAAACACGAGTTTGGATGAATGTCGCAGTTACAGAAAGTAAGGTTTCTTTTGGAAAATGAAGTCTTATTACTCATTTTGTACAAGTTAATCTAATTATTAGAGTGAATGGTATTATATGAGCCCCTTAACAAATCTCAATGTACGCGTGAGAAACTAGTTTCCATGGCGTCATGTTGCGTGTAGCATGGTGGTTATTACGCAAATAACTAAGTAACTTTTTGTTATGTTTAGTATTATACTAAATAGTTTCTCCCTGAATTATGACAAGTATTTGCAGGAAAGGGTTTAGTTCTCACGTACGGAGTGAAAACGCCGTGGCGGGTCTGTCCTGGGAGAGCATAGAGGCCATGTTTCCAGTTCATATTTAATATTATTATTAATAATATTATTTTTTTTATCCATAATCAGTAGAATTATCCCTGCTGTTTTTATATCGTAGCTTTTTTATATAAAGAAAAGTTTTTTTCAATTATGTCGGGTCGAGTATGTTTAAAATGAAATTTTGTAATCTTTGCTGTTAACATAAAACAATTCCATTACGCTCTCTCTCTCTCTCTCTCTCTCTCTCTCTCTCTCTCCTTGTGGAGTTTTAATCCAGTCTTTGGCTCCATCGAGTGAGAGGATTTCCTGTTAGTCCTTTATGAAGATAAGAGACAGCCACAATGATATTGGAGGGAGCAAAGTCAACGAAAGCTTTTGAAGCTGTTGATCATCAGTGGTAGAAGAGGAAAGGAAGAGGGAATGCCTGCTGCCTGTTCTGGCTTATGGAGATTTTTTATTTTAATATTTGTAGACTCGTCTTTTAAAGCTTCGTTTTTTGTTTTTTTTTTTTTTTTTTTTTTTTACACGTTTTGTATAATGTCACGTGCACATGGAGGGTTTTTATTTGGTTTGCGTCGTATGCGTGGAATCTAAAATCATGGTTTTTTAATAGTTAGGATTGTTCTGCGTGGCTATATCGTGGGTTTTTGTATAGATGCATTGGGCCTAGTGCTTTTTGAAATATTTATTTTTGTTATTGGTAAATTACTTTTATTTCTGGATTTGTAGACGTTTAAGGCTTCATTGGATCTGACCCGTAATGGCTACTTAGCAGTGGAAGCTGTCATTGTTTTGTATATACGGGCTGAATGCGCAGCATATTGAGCAATAAACCAGTAAATTACCTCGGGGGACTAGTACGCTGCGCATTTTCAGTTTTAACGCCTTTGGAGAGAGAGAGAGAGAGATTCTAAGGTGTGTTGTTTATCATAGGCTTAATCTTCACAACGGCAAATAGGCTATAATGCGAGGATTTATCATAAAAAGAAGAGATGATACTGATTTATTTAAGCAGATTTAGGGTTCCAGTGATTTTTCCATCGACAATGTCCAAATTCTCAACAAAAACAGAAGTTGATGTGTCTAAATCAAGCGCAAATATCAGTAAGAAAAAAAAAAAAAATTGAAGACCAGCCAAAACTCCAGACCAAATGATCATTGACGTAGGTTGCCTAGGAGGGTTAGTGGGTGGGTGTTTCGTGGGTTGTTTGTTATCGGCCCGGCTGCAAATTACAAAGAAAAAAATGCAGCTACTAGGTTTTATCGACTGCTGTTGCCCAAAAGGAAAAGGGCGCCTCCTCTCTTCTGCTGCTGCAGGAATGTCACAGGTGGTTTGACGTCAAACTCCTCCTTGAGCTTTTGGAGCTTCTTTTCCAGAATGTAGGAGACAAGTGGATTTCAAAAGATTCCTGGAAGCCTTCCCGCTTTCACGGGAGCTAAGGATGCCCTTTACGATTTTACTGCTGCTATTGTTGTGCTGTCCTTCGTTTATCCTTCAGGTTCACGGTCAGGATCCTCTAAATGATTTTCCAGATAAGTTGTGGCTTCGTTTTTTATGTTTGATTCTATTGATATATTTGTAGTCTTATTGCAGCTGTTGGGCTTCCTCTCAGTTCCACCTTTAGTCTTCGTACTTCATCTCCTTTATATTCTGGGTCTCCTTGTCTTGCCGTCCAACCACTCCAACTCCAATTCTCTAAGCTGTCTCAAGAACTGAATGACCACAAATGTCCCCCTCATCCCCCTAACCCCCGTGCTTGACTTGGCAGCCTAAATTTCATCAGATCGGTCCTGCCTTTCATCTGTGTGAGGGAAAGAAGACTGTGTTTTTGGGTTGATGGATTGCAGGATGGATGAACATTGGATGTCTTTCGTTGGGTGAAGTTCATCTGAGGCGATGCTCTTTTGTTCCCTCACGGGAATGATCCTGGAGGTTAGAAGCTGTGGTATGGAAAGGGGATGCAGTTCTTAGTCATTCCTTTTTCCTGGAAAGGGAGAGCAGGAAGGGAGGGAGGGAGGGAGGGTACGTCTACACTAGTTTAAATTATTATATCAGCAGTTGTCAGGAACTTATCGGACACAAATCACAAACATGTTGATACAAGTTCATGACATATTGGTAGTCCCAACAAGCGTTGTCAACCCTTTTCGATGTGGAAGCAGAAAGTTCGTGAGAAGCTTATCCCCCAAGACAGAATTCCTTTGGGGGTTAAATTCTATTCGAGGTTTGGGAGCGTCATAAAACTGCAGCAAGTGCTTGTAATGGGAAATAGCTAAAGGTAATTATTGTAATTTTATGCACCAACATTTAGGTAATTAATGGTAATAGCTATTTCCATTTCGCGATAAAATGTGATCATTTTGTACAAAACCTGATTCCGTTTTTCGAAACAACACAGGACTTGAATATTTCGAGTGTAAATGCATATATACATATAGATTGCATATATATATGTGTATATATATGCACACACGTATGTATGTATGTAACATATTATGTAATGCCACTGCTGACGACTTTTACATAACAGGAGAAGGAAATAAATCAAAGCAAGAGAGAGAAAGAGAGAGAGAGAGAACACCTGGCGATTGTCAAACGCCCTTCGAAATAATGAATCACTTCTCACAGACAGAGGCCGATCACTTTCAGCAATAAATGGGAAAGTTGTAATGAAATATTTATCAGGAATCGCTTCTTATGTGATATGAATGGGAGGCTTTTCGCTTTGTAATGATTTTATGTTTTTGTTTGTGTGTCTGTTTGTATGTGATTGTATGTGTGATACTGCCGTATACAAGCTTCTAAATACATAGAACCTTTTAAATAATTAAAAGTTAAAAGTTTTTGTCGAAAAAAAATATCCATGAATTTGTCTGGTTGTAGCCAGTTGTCTTTGAGATCTCTCTCTCTCTCTCTCTCTCTCTATCTCTCTCTCTTCTCTCTCTCTATCTCTCTCTCTCTCTCTCTCTCTCTCGAATATTATATATACTAAAGGCCTCTGTCAAGAGTAGGAAATTGCTTTTTGTTAGTATAGTAATAAGAACAGTAGGCCTAAGTCCTTGTTATTATGTAAATCATATGATAAGTGGGCTCTCTCTCTCTCTCTCTCTCTCTCTCTCTCTCTCTCTCTCTCTCTCTCTTTTCGCACACACAACAGACCAAACACGCCACAGCATGCAAGCTCCTTTGTTTTGGAGTGAAAGAGAAGAGCTATGTTCAGCTTTCCCTTTTCTTAGTTATTTCCGAGCAAAGGCAACTTTAGGAATACAATGAAAGCAAAAAATAACAAGATAAAAGATAGAACCTAACAATTTATGTAGTATGAAGTGATATCTTTTTTTTTCTAATGGTTTTTTTTTTTCCTTTTTTTTATTTCAGGTATGTTCTCTTTCGTGGATTTATCGTGCATTATGTAGGTACTGTGGTAAGGACTTCAAATATAAATGTAAATAAATAAATAGATGAAATATATATATATATATATATATATATATATATATATATATATATATATATATAATATATATATATATATATATATATATCTTGTCAACAAGCATTTTTGTCATTCCTAGGAATCAGAGGAGGAGTACCTATCTGAGGAGAATAACTGTTCATTAAAGCTTAAATATATCTAGTCACTTTTTTTCAAAATTTGTCATTTTACGCATTGCTTCTGAAAAACATTGAACTTCAGTAAATACTACCTACTTATGTTACCATTAAAATATGAGAGAGAGAGAGAGAGAGAGAGAGAGAGAGAGAGAGAGAGAGAGTAATTGCGTTTAGATTGGTTTGTGTATTATTCGTGTATTTCCATCCATTTCCTTGTCATTTTTCATACTCCCAGACCTTTGAAATTTCGAGGTACCAAGCTGCCTGATGGACACTAATATTGAAGGTCTTCCTGTGCAGTTGAGTAACCGCCATCTCTAGTGATTCCTCGTGAAAATCAACATCTCTCCTAAGTTTCATTCGAAACGGTTCCCAGGTGATCTTCACGTGTGTGGAGGAATGGAGAGCCCATGTTCACTATTTTTGTGATGAAGTTCAAGAGGTGGGCGGGAGAAGTTTTGAGGTTTTAAGAATGAAAATTTAAAAGATTTACGATCGGAAATAAAGCAGTCGTTCGTGTTGCTTTGCTGTCTGGGGCAAAAAAAAAAAAAAATAAATAAAATAAATAAACGGTATATGATTTTTACCTTAGTGAGGTTGACATGAAGAATGAAATAGCATAGATGAGAGAGAAATTAGTGGTGCATTATTACTGGAGATTTATACCATTCATAAAGGATGTTTATTACCCACAAACTGAGGGTTGGGCCTCATTATGCACAAGTTGTCATGGCATCCATTAATGGGATTTTATTGGTCTATTCATTAATTAGAAGATTGCATGATGATTTTTAGGTTTTTTTTTTTCTCTTCGCAAATTATATACTTTTAGTTCAGGAAATCCTTTCTTTCACAATGTTTTATTAGTCGCATGGGTTATTTCCTATGGTTTATTTTTATTGTTATCCAAAATATCATTATTTAGAAATCATGGTAACTACAGTAATATAGTTATAGCGTTAGTTAAGTAAAGAAATAATATTTATAATATTTCTTTTTAAATCCCCTCCGTTTTTAACATATTATTGTAAAACAACGAGTTCCTTCTTTTGCAAGTTCTTCATCAGGGCTGAGATAACAAGCCAACACGAGAGAGAGAGAGAGAGAGAGAGAGAGAGAGAGAGAGACTACACTAACCATGTCATGTATGTTCAACGCCTCACTAACGAATTCTAACTCCCC
>NC_087214.1:18988177-19013571 GCF_015104395.2 Macrobrachium nipponense | reverse complement strand
TTTCTTTCGAATAATTGCAGGGTCATCTACCCTTCAGGTGACATTAACTTGGGACCCCCTGTCGAGACAGTATAACAAATTCTTGTCATCTTTATTGTCACTCCACTTGGCTTTATTGCTTCCTGTGTCAGTTCTTTAGCCTTGTATTTTTGTAAGAGTTTATTCACAAAGGAAATGGATATTAGTACATTTTTGGGAATAAACTGTAATTAAATAATTTCAGAATGGCACTTCATATTCCTCAGATGTCCCTCGAATGTATATTTTAAAAGTATCGTCTGGAAACAGTAGGCGGTTTTAAAGTGAAGTATTGAGTCTGGTTAATGTACATTATTCTGAAATGTAAAAATGTTTCTAGTTAATGATTTTGGAGCGATGGGTGTCCACGGGGAGTCTGGTAGGTTGTCCCTTTCAGAGAACGTCTTTAATCAGTTTGTCTGTCTGCCTGCCTACCTGCCTGTCACTCTCACCTTGTCATGGAAACTCCATTTACTTGCTCCTAAGTAGTCTATCATATATATAGATGTGCATAGATGGAGATCATATCCTTATAAAATAGAATATATTTTTTGATGGTGTAATGGGGAAGCTAAGGTCAATAGAGGCGCACTTCATTTTTAGGGAACCCGCCACTCTGCACACACACCCCCTAACCCTGAACCCTCCTCCCCCCCCCACCCTTTGTTAGTTTCAGGAATCGAACTTAGGTTATCAAGTTATGAACTACATGCATTCTACAGGCTACGAGAGAGAGAGAGAGAGAGAGAGAGAGAGAGAGAGAGAAGTGGGGGTGGGGTAATGGTAGTTGGTCAGGAAAGGCTGACTTTCATTTTTAGTTAAACAGTGATTGACAGTTTTGGTTGAATACTAATTGCGTTTTTTTTCTTGTTAAACAGCTGATTGCATAAACATCAAGAACTATTGTCTTACAAACCTCTTTTCTCTTGACACTTCTTTGCTTTGTTGGTCAACTTTTTTTGGGGGGAAGGGGGCTATCTTTCCCCTCCCCCTCCCCCTCCCCCCTCCCCCCTCCCCCTCCCCCCCCCTCTCCCCCCCTCTCAAGGTAACGGGTTGTCATAACAATGTTCCCAAGTGTCAGTGTCCATCCTGAAGTCTTGTGATTCAGTTCCTTCGGCCTCATTCCGTCAAAAGTCGACATTCCACTTTATTCTCGTTCTCTATTTTTTAATTTCATTTTACATGAAAACGACAAATGATTTTTCTCAGCCTAATGAGGTTTTTTATCATTATCAGGTAGCATTTTTGTTCGTATATTTTTTCAGACTCTCTCTCTCTCTCTCTCTCTCTCTCTCTCTCTCTCTCTCTCTGGGTATAAATGTTTCCCTTTTCTTTTTCGGGACAGGAATTTTTTGGAACCCTGCTCATCAAAAGAAATTGGCCAGAAGTAATTTTCTAGTAGACTTCCTCCATTTCGTAGAGCCCCATATACTACCTGGGCTATTTTGCACGACACTTAACTCTCTCTCTCTCTCTCTCTCTCTCTCTCTCTCTCTCTCTCTCTCTCTGAAGTAAGATATTTATGCTTTCACAAAAATGTAGAATATCGTATGAAATAAAAAAAAATTATCTTTTGTTGAGATTACATTATTGAAATTAATCTCTTCTCTCGGTGTGTAATGGTCTTCTTGAAAGACGACAGAGAGGCCGACGGGAAGGAACGCTCGGTTTGTCTTCTTTTAAGTTTTTGTAACGAGGCTTCTCAGTAAGATTGGCCTAATGCAGCTCCATCACTGGCGCCATTATTTTATAACTTAATTTCTGTCTGCATTCGGACGAGCAGTCTTCTTACAAAACCAGTAAAAGGAAATAATAAATCAAAATGGTCATCATTCATTCTCTCGTCACTATTTGACAATACGCGCCTTGAATCCCGTTTTCTATCAACGTCGACTTGATATTCACAGACTCCAAATCTCGAACTTTGTTGACGCTTTCTGCTGACGAACTGAAAATGTTTCTACTTCTATTGTCTATTTTTCCCCCCGCTCCCAAGTGTCACTTTACTCTCATATTGCATTTGTGCCTGGACTAAATTGCTGGTTGAGAGAGAGAGAGAGTTTTATTTGAAACGCTTTGAATTGTATCTCTGTTTGGGACACTTCGACAGGAATCGATTTCTTTTTTCTTTTTTTCTTTTCGATTTTCCCTTTTAAATTTTTACAAAGACGAATTTGGATGAATGTCGCAGTTACAGAAAGTAAGGTTTATTAGGAAAATAAAGTTAAGTTAGTGGAATCATTGGATTGGATAGTTTTTAGGAACGCAACAATTTTTGTTTGTAGCTTATATGAGCCCCTTAACAAATCTTGCTGTCCGCGTGAGAAACTAGTTCCATGGCGTCATGTTGCTTGTAGCATGGTGGTTATTACGAAAATAACTAAGGCAACTTTTTGGTTTTGTTTAGAATTACATTAAATAGTTTCTTCCTAAATTATGACAAGTATTTGCAGGAAAGGGTTTTAGTTCTCACGTATGGAGTGTAACGCCGTGGCGGGCACAGATATAAAAGCCTAGATGCCGCATCGGCCGCTAGCTGAATAGGCTGGCGCACGTCATCAGGCCGCCATCTTGGCACGGTAATTCAAACAATGCAGCAAGCTGCAGTATATGACGTTTTTTTCGCCACTATTCGCTTAATATTGCACGGATTTTCTTGTGTGATGGCTCGTTACAAAGCTTACATAATTCCCTACAAGGATCTAATAAAATAAAGTTGTTCCTTATTGTTTGAAAGTTAACTTACCATGACTTTGTTTTAGCAGGTAGGGGGAAGGGGGCTAGTTGTACACAAATGTTAATATTTACCCATAACTATTGCTGTAAACAATAATTTGAAATGCTGTGATAAGACAGCCTACGAAAAAAAATGGTTAAAACAATATTGTTTAAGGGCCATTAGGTCATAGTGTAAATTGTGTATGTTGGACACTAATTTGATGTTTCTCTAGATTTTTTCACTGCATTATAGCTATGTAATATTGAAGTGTTAATCTGGTCCTTGTAATAAGAACTAATGGGCAAGCATATAGATTATCATTACAATGTAGTATCATTAAACTGTTGGAAACAGCAATGAAAAAAAAAACTTGTTTAAAACTGCTGGGAATATTTACAAATAAATGCACAGATGTACAATAAATGTTATATTATACATTCAATGCAAGAACAAATATCATGAAAATAAATCATTATGCAATACATTTTGAGAGTTGTTACTTCAAAGTATAGGCTTAATGACCCATAAGGCCACCCATCGTTTTAAATTTATACGTGTGACCAAACCAATGAACAGTTAGCTGAAAAAAAATTAGACTGGCTTTATGATTGTGGCCTAGGCTGAAAGGCTCGGTTGGGAGGGGGGGGGGGGGGGTGGGGGGGGGGGGGGGGGGGGGGGGGCGTGTACTATGACCGGGTATACAGGGTTGCTCGTCAGGATTGGCTCATTTTGGCAATTTTTGGTCTATAGATGGGTCCCCTTCTGGCAAGGGTAGAAGTATAGAGATGGCCCAGGCCCTTATCCCAAATAAGGTATAATAATTTGGATCCTTGACAACACAGGTCTAGAGATGAGCTATATTGAACTGTTAATGCTTGCCATATGTATATCCTAGTCCTGAGCAAATTAAAGGTAGTTTTGTGAAAAATTTAAGTTCTATATAATTATTTCACCATATAAAATTAGGTCTAGAGATAGGTCACTTTTGCCACTAGACGAGGTCTCTTGATACCCCCTAAATTTTCCAAAGCCAGGTCTGAGGTAGCAATTCACTGAGGAGCATCCCGTTCAAAAAAATTGGAAGAACCCGGCCGGCTCAAAGGAGCAGGTAGAGATGCAAAGGCTAGATAACACAGAAATCCTAGTTATTCTAGGGCCTACTTTAGTTTATTTTAGGCTCAACCCTACAGTTTTATGACTTAAACTTGTAGCCCTGTGCCAAAAATTATATTGGGGGGTTTTAACAGAGCACTTCGAGAGAAAGATTTTACTTAAGTTGCACAGATCCATAGCTGTATGGCCTACTTTAGTAATCTGTCTTATCACAGCATTTCAAATTATTGTTTACAGTAATAGTTATGGGTAAATATTTAACATTTGTACAACTAGCCCCCCTTCCCCCTGCTGCTAAAACAAAGTCATGGTAAGTTAACTTTCAAACAATAAGGAACAACTTTATTTTATTAGATCCTTGTAGGGAATTATGTAAGCTTTGCAACGAACCATCAGACAAGAAAATCCGTGCAATATTAAGCGAATAGTGGCGAAAAAACGTCATATACTGCAGCCTGCTGCATTGTTTGAATTACCGCGCCAAGATGCGGACTTTGATGACGTATGTCCGCCGGCCGATGCATCATCTAGGCTTTTATATCTATGGTGGCGGGTCTGTCCTGGGAGAGCAGAGAGGTCGTGTTTCCAGTTCATATTTAATATTATTATTATTATATTTTTAGCCATAGTCTGGAGAATTGCGATTTTATGCGGATGTTTTTATATCGTACTTTTTTTTTTATATAAGAAAAGTTGTTTCCAATTATGTCGGGTCGAGTATGTTTAAATGAATTTTGTAATCATTACTGTTAACATAAAACAATTCCATTACGCTCTCTCTCTCTCTCTCTCTCTCTCTCATCTCTCTCTCTCTCTCTCTCTCTCTCTCTCTATCTCTCTCTCTCTCTCTCTCCTTGTGGAGTTTTAATCCAGTCTTTGGCTCCATCGAGTGAGAGGATTTCCTGTTAGTCCTTTATGAAAATAAGAGACAGCCACAATGATATTGGAGGGAGCAAAGTCAACGAAAAGCTTTTGAAGCTGTTGGTCATCAGTGGTAGAGGAGGGGATGAAAGAGGGAATGTCTGCTGCCTGTTCTGGCTTACGGAGATTTTTAAATATTTGTAGACTCGTCTTTTAATTAAAGCTTCGTTTTTTTTTTTTTTTTTTTTTTTTTTTTTTTGTTTTTTTTTTTTTTTTTTTTTTTTTTTTACACGTTTGTTTGTATAATGTCACGTGCACATGGAGGTTTTTTAGGTTTGCGTCGTATGCGTGGAATCTAAAATCATGGTTTTTTTAATAGTTATGTTCTACCGTGGCTATTTCGTGGTTTTGTATAGATGCATGGGCCTAGTGCTTATTGAAATATAATTTATTTTGTTTTTTGTAAATTACTTTTATTTCTGGATTTGTAAACGTTTTAAGTTTTCATTGGATCTGACCCGTAATGGCTACTTAGCAGTGGAAGCTGTCATTGTTTTGTATATACGGGCTGAATGCGCAGCATATTGAGCAATAAACCAGTAAATTATCTCGGGGACTACGCTGCGCATTTTCAGTTTTAACGCCTTTGGAGAGAGAGAGAGAGAGAGATTCTAAGGGAGAAACAAGGTGTGCTGTTTATCATAGGCTTAATCTTCACAGCGGCAAATAGGCCTATAATGCGAGGATTTTATCATAAAAAGAAGAGATACTGATTTTATTTAAGTAGATTTAGGGTTCCAGTGATTTTTCCATCGACAATGTCCAAATTCTCAACAAAAACAGAAGTTGATGTGTCTAAATCAAGCGCAAATATCAGTAAGAAACGAAAAAAAAGAAATTGAAGACCAGCCAAAACTCCAGACCAAATGGTCATTGACGTAGGTTGCCTGGGAGGGTTAGTGGGGGTGAGTGTGCGTGGGTTGTTTGTTATCGGCCCGGCTGTCGAATTAAAAAGAAAAAAAATGCAGCTATTAGATTATCGACAGCTGTTGTCAAAAGGGCGTAAGCCCTTTAGTGCGCCTCCTCTCTTGAGCTTTGAAGCTTCTTTTCCAGAATGTAGGAGACAAAAGGATTCCAAAGGACTTTCAGGGGCCTTTGGACCTTCACGGTAGCAAAGGATGCCTTTTAGGATTGGCTCCTGCTCTTGCTGTGCTATCCTTCGGATATCCTTCAGGTTCATGCATAGGATCCTGTAATAATTTCCGGATGAGATGTGGCTTCGTTTTTTATGTTTGATTTTTTATACCTTTGTATTCTTAGTGCAACAGTGGGGTTTTCTCCCACCTTTAGTTCTTCGTACTTCATCTCTTCTAATTTCTGGATCTCCTCATCTTGCCGTCCAACCACTCCAACTCCAATTCTCTTGTCTGTCTTGAGAGCGGAATGACCAAAAGTGTCCCCCTCCCCACCTACCCCCGTACTTGACTTGGCAGCCTCAATTTCATCCAGTCAATCCTGCCTTTCATCTGTGAATGAGAAGACCGTGTTTGGGTTGATTGATTGCTGGATGGGTGAACGTTAGATGTCTGTTGTTGGGTGAAGTTCATCTGCGCGATGCTCCTTTGTTCCCTCACGGAATGATCCTGGAGGTTAGAAGCTGTGATATGAAAGGGGATGCAGTTCTCGGTCATTCCTTCTTCCTCGAAAGAGAGAGCAGGGAGGGAGGGGTACGTCTACACTACTGTAAAATATGCTATCAACATTTGTCAGCAACTTACCGGACACACATCACAAATATGTTGAATATAAGTTGATGACTTATTGGTAGTCCCAACGAGCGTTTGCCAGAGATTCGTACTCCTCTTATTGTTGTTAACTTGGTGTCAACCTTTTCGATGTGGAAGCAATAAGTTAGTGAGAAACTGATCCCCAAGACATAATTTCTTTTTGTTGGTTAAATTCTATTCGATTTGGGAGCGTCATAAAACTGCAGCAAGTGCTTGTAATTGGAAATTGCTGAAAGTAATTATTGTAATTTATGCCACCAACATTAGGACAGTATTTAGGAGGTAATTAATGATAATTGCTATTTCCATTTCCCGATAAAATGTGATCGTTTATTACAAAACGTGATTCCGTTTTTCGAAACAGCTGTGGAGTTGAATTTTTCTAAAGTAAATGCACATACATATATATATATATATATATATATATATATATATATATATATATATATATATATATATATATTGCTACGTTTATAGAACGCCTCGCCTTCCCAGCAGAGTTTTAGTTATGTTTAATTATAAAAGTAGCATCCATGCTGTCTCCTGAAGCTACTGTTGTTGGGAGAGTGGGGATGTCGTAGGAATGATATTTCCGGTCTGACGGAAGCTTAGGGCAAGAGAGGCAGGTCACAAGAGTAGCTAGGTTTCGAGATGGATTTTAGGGACTTCTACAATAAGACCTATTTTCCTTCCCAATTTGCTGGCGTTGTGTTTACCACCTTTCAGGCAATGCTCGAGGCGGTTTTTGGAAGCCCCGTGATTCGAAAGCAAGCAGTATCGCTCTCAGTCGGCCGCGAGACGTGGTCTCGGACAGAGGTCAAATTGCCAGCCTCCCAAAATTAGGCCTACCCACGACACTGGTGGACCCACCCCCCCCCCCGGACCCCAGACCTGAACAGAGGTCGGACCGCATTCTTCTACAAGGATACCCAGAATATTGCATAAAGGTACGTCTGAAAGTGTAAACTTCCAACCAGCACCTTTTTAACTACCATACGACTCTTGCTAAATTCATTTCCAATTCTTATTTTTACCCCTTCTACATCAGAAGCCCTTTGTCCTCATGGCCACGTGCTCCCCTTTGTGACTTGTTAAAGACCTAGTTTTCGTGCATACCTCAGTGAACCATTCGAGTTTACCTTCCCCAATGTTAGAGAATTAATCAGCCTTAATCAAAGCAAGAAGTCATTTTTCCTTTTGTTTTTATGTCGTTTAATCTGGGATTCTTTTTCCAGATTCCATGAGTCACGTGCCGTCTCTCTGCTCGCAAGTGTGCAATTAACCCACGTGAATGAAAATCAGCTGAATTGAATGAGACTATAAGCCCAAACGTGGGGGGGGGGCCAAGATCATTTAACTTTTCTCCAGGCCAGCACGGGCCTTTTGTAAATAATAGGTTTAAGGTACGAGCTGAGTTTTCTGGCGACCCGTTCCCTCTAAAGAAATAAAATCATAACTATCATTCTTTACGGTAAGTTCAAGCAATTCCCCTCTTGAAATCCCTCAATCATTTCTGTTTACGTATCTAGCTTCTCCACAAGGCCCTATATACGTAAAATTGGCGAATCTTGCCTGGATTGAACCTAGCTTGCTTAAAAAAAAAACAAAAGCTTGTAAATCGCGTTATCCGTTGTAAAAACGTAACTGTAAATTATGTTACAAAGCGTAAATCAAGCACACTTGCAGGAAAGAAGACACACTGACTCACGGTAAGGTAGTCCATTCATTAATATGATTATTCTATAACCAATGTTAGCTTAAGGTACGTTTAAGTATTTTTATTGTAGAAGTGTTTTAAACAAATGTGAAGGTAGAAATATTATTATATTGTAACGGCCAGAGCGCCGAGCGAATTCTGTTTTGTAAATCGCATTGTTGTCGTAGGAGCTTACACGAACACGTGTATTAGATAGATGCCAGAAAGGACCAGATCAAACTAGGAAGTGCTTTGCCAGGTTATTGCTGGGTTTGAAAGCCTAGCTAGTTAGGAGTGTTTTACTAATAGTTACGCAAAAGAAGTGTACAATTCTTTTGTCTGTGATATGTTAGGGTATTCATTTTTAACTTAGTTTCATTCCAAGTGTTGGTAACCGCTTACCTCTCGGCTAATTCAGCTTCGCGCTCTCTCGCGCCTGCGCGGTCTCAACCAACCTTCGTCTCATTCACAGCGGCAGCCATGTTTGTTTCCTCTTTCAACATTATGTAAACAATTTAAGCAAAGTAACGTAAGTCTCAAAGTTTTAACGTAAATAATATCGATCTTGGTACTAGTATCTATCGTCCTGCCAGAAAAATTAACGTAATTCGCCTTGAATAAGAAAGTAGTATTTTGTGTTGTAAATTGCCTTCGCATTTACAGAGAATCAGCTGATTCGCCCGCGCTGGTCAGCTCTCCTCACATGTTTCACCTCGCATCGCTCACTCGCGCGCTGAGCGAAAATTTCATTTCACTTAACGTAACCTCATTTACAATTGTTTGCTAACATCGTTTTCAAATCCTTACCGTAATTTTTCACTTGTCCTTACGTAAAGTTAACGTAAATCTTAAAAGTAGAGTCACTTGCAAGAATTGTTAACGTAAAACGCGTCTTTGTAAATTTCATATTGAAACGCAAATCATTTCATAAGCGCAAGCCGCTAACATTAACGTAAATCTTCGTTAACACGAGCGCGTTATCATTTTCATAAAACGTTATCCAAAAGCAATTCTTTCATTAAAAACGTTAACGTAAGTAAATCATGTAACGCAAGTTGCGTCATATTAAACTAACGTTAGTAGTTCAATTCAATATAAGGGAGTTTCATTCACATATCATTTTTCACCTCTCCGAGAGAGAGAGAGAGAGAGAGAGAGAGAGAGAACCAGAACCCAGTATTCACGAAGCCAAGAGTACTACATCTTACCATTAATTATAGCATGCCGAATTAACCTTATTTTAGTCTCTTGTGTCTTTCATTTACACAGCGTGATACGTACGCGCATGTGTCCAGTGTCAGTTTGCAAACATTTATTGTTTCATTTATCGAGTACTTCAGCGAGTGACTGAGCATTTCTAAAATTCCATTACCTGTCGTTGCCCGAGTGGTCTTTTCATTTTCTTTATCACGAAAGACTGCGTATACCGCAAGCACAATTCGCACAGTGTGCCACGCCAATTCATTACTTCCAGACAGGGAAGTCGTTACCAGTTTAGGACTGGCCACCACCAGTGCCAAGTCAGGTCTTATCATTTTACAGTGCCACTAATT
The DNA here is from genome assembly GCF_015104395.2 of Macrobrachium nipponense. Taxonomy (NCBI): domain Eukaryota; kingdom Metazoa; phylum Arthropoda; class Malacostraca; order Decapoda; family Palaemonidae; genus Macrobrachium; species Macrobrachium nipponense. The sequence continues at coordinate 19,003,824 of NC_087214.1, read as the reverse complement.
CTTGACACTGTTCACCGACTGGCCGCTGAAGTACTCCCACCTTTACTTTCTCTCCACCACATTACACTCTGCCCCGAACAGAGTGCCATTTCACTTCGGTATACTTGAGTATACTGCGTGTAGTGTCCGGGACACACCAGCACGATACCAGTGCTCAAAGGAACGCCTCCTCATAAAGTGCCATTGCACCTACAGGCCGTACAGGTAGCCATTCAACCTGCGTGTCCGTCCTTACGGAACGCCCAAATAATTAGTGTGTCCGTGTACAAGGTCAGTGATCCTCCGGAACACTCAACAAAGGGAACGCCTCCCGAAGCGCCGCAATACCAGCCCTAAGTGCTGACAAACCTGCGTGTCCGTCCTACGGAACGCCAAATTCATTAATGTCCGTGTACAAGGATCAGTGATCCTTCGGACCAACCCAAGGAACGCCTCCTCATAAGTGCCGCGCACCTGTACAGACGTACAGTGAGCCCATTCCAAAACGTCTCCCAAAGTGGGAACGCCGTAAGTGTGACGTACACAGCACACTTCATTCGATTTTTTCACCTCAGCAGAAGGTGCCATTCACAAAGTGCCACCGAGCACCCAGTCTTTCCACTTTTCATTACCCACGTCGCAAGAACACATTTCCAAGTGAGTGCCACTTTCCACAGTAGGCACTCCTATTCCATTCAGTACCCTTTCCTGGCCATTATTTTTCATTTTCTTCCGAGCCTCTACTGTAGCCTAAGGGAAATGTCTTCCCCTGCTTCCCGTGACTTCTTTGCCAGAGAGCTAGAGAAGCTCGGAGCCCTCATAACTCTGGGCAGCGGAGGCTGGTTACACTGGACCAGCACTTGACCAGTGGATAAAGACGCAGCAGGCTGCTGCGCGCCAGCAGGAAAGGAAGAAAGCGAAGCAGAGAGGAAAGCCGCAGAAGCAGAGAGAAAAGAAAGAGAAGCAGAGAGTAGCCAGAGAAGCAGAGAGAAAAGAAAGAGAAGAAGAGAGAAAGCATGAGCTAGCTCTCCTAGATGACGCAATCTCTCTGCTAGTTTCCAAGCCCCAGACCATGAGCTGGACTCCCGGTAAGAGGTGGTTGCGGAGGTTCTGCACCACTTGTTGTGTGCGTGGGCATGCTGTGGATTCCGACCAGTGCCCAAGTCGGTCTCTACCTTGGGAGGAGAGCTTCCAGGGTGAACTTCTCCAAGGCTACCATGTAGCCCTGCCTGATGAACTGTCTCCTACGCCCTATCAGTGGGTACAAGTCATGGCCGACACCGAAGCCAGGTCTCCCTTATTTCCAGAAAGGCATTGCCTAGGGGTGCCAAAATCCGGACGGACGAAGAAATTCAGTTCGAATGGATTGACGGTAACCTCTATTCTGTTCCTTCAGTCCTTCTGAATGTAAAAATGCCCTTTCTGGACCAGGTGACCAAGGAAACCACATTGTGCCGCCTGGGCGTAGTGGACCAATTTCATGATGTTTATCAGGTGATATTGGGCCGAGATTTACTTAAGCCGTATCTCCCCTGGACGCAGCTCCCACTACCAGATGCACCGGACACCTGCAGCATGCCAGATAATCAACCCTATATTTTAGATTCAGAGGCTAGTGCCTCCGATGTCCCAGACATCCCTTTTATTTGTGAACCTGGCCCTGACCAGTGTCAGAGCCAGACGTTTCTCCCGCATCATCTCAGCCTCTTACCATTTTACCGCCTACCTCCTCCACTTTGGAAGAGGTAAGCCCACCAGTTAACCCCGGACTTGCTTCCGAGGATGATTCAACGGAGGTTTCCTTAACCTCCCCACGTCACATCACTGCCAGAGAGGACTCTTCACCTGTGCCAGAGCACACTGCCAGCCTTGGTGACTCCGCAGATTCGCAACCTGTGGGGCCATCTCGGCCTTATCATCCAGTGCCACGGAAGAGGTTCTGGAACAAGTTGTCTGCCGAGACTGTGGCCGCAAGGGTCACATGTCTGCAAATTACGGAGGGTGCGCGAACCACAATATTCCGGCCATCGCAATGGCCGTCACCAAATCCTCTTCTCTAGGACCCCACCCAGCTAAGGGCCCTATAACCGTCGCACCCCTCCCAAAGCCATTATCAGCCAAGCCACGTCAGAGCCTACGACGACTCTGGCGCTCAAATCTCCCTGATACGGGAAGACCGAATCCCCCGAGGGGCTAACATTGATAGACGTCGATTGATCACCATTGAAGGTATCAATCACATTAAACTGATCCTTCCGACCGTCCAATTGAGGGTCACTAGACCTCACTTCTCCAAAGTTTGTAACCCTTGCAGTGCAAGCTACATTCCAGGAGGTTACTACCTCCTCCTAGGGCAAGACATGAAGTCTCCCTCGCATTCCAAAAAGCCTAGGGGTCCTAACCCCACAACGAATCACTCCAAAGCAAGGAGTCATCGAAGTTTCTACTTCCTCCAGAAGTACGTCCACCAACATTCTCCCCTGCTACCAAGGAGGAGATTGACCATTCGCAGTTCCGTTGCAAAACCTGTAACGTAATAGGGCACTCTACTAATTGGCCTAGGTGCCCTAGCAAACTACCAGCAGCGGACACTGTCCATTTTCCACAAGGCCTAGCCTTCAACAAGAGACAGGAGCCTCTGTCTCCCATTTCCAAGGGCACGTGAGAGGTATTGCACCTCCGGTAGTCCCGCCACAGGTCCAGTCGACCTCAACTCTCTGCCAGTGCCACTTGGCAGCACTGTCCAGTACCAAGCTCCGTCCAGCCTGGACGTAGAGCCACCACCGAACTTGACTTCTGCGCTGGCCCCGAGCTAGTGCCGGCCGCCTAACCTACCCAAGGATCCTCCTACAGGAGATCCTCCAACAGGCATGGAGCTTACCGCAGCCCATGGCCAATCACTAGTTCCGTCTTCTTCACCCTCACCACTGTCGCCCGAGGATGAACCTCCGGCAGACCTCACCTTCATACCGCCTCAGGCTACCACTGCCTCTGCTCCTGCCGGCGTTTCTGGCCTTTCCCCAGAGTCGGTGCCTCCGTCTACTCAACCAAGGACTGGTATAGCCAGGTCCTGGGGGAATAAGAAGAAGAAGAAGAAGGGACGTCATTAACAAACTAACACAAAAGAGCCACATGCTCTCCTTGACACCTGTGCCCGAGGTACAGTGTCGCATTCATTTGCAGAATGATCCTGGCACCTACCCAGAGAAGGTAGCCAGCCTGATCTCTGCCAGTAGAACTAACCCTCTAACCCCTAGAAATTGTGATACTAACACTCATGTAAATGTCATAACTACCTCATTGCATTTCCCTCCTGGTAATTCAACCACTCATCATCCCCAACGCATCATTACCTCTCATTATGTATTTTAACAGTTCCGTCGCTGAACTACTGCTGTGCGTACCACACTCTGGAATGATTGCGTCTTCATTTAACTGTATTGAGTAGGTTAGGCTAATGATTTAGTACCAGGGCATTAGGTTAGTAGCAAGTAGAATTTTCAAGTAACCTTATCTAGGGGTAGAGTAGATGTCGTTCACAAGACAACTGTAGTTGTTTATAGGCTAGACTACATCCACTATATTAAAGTTAGTACACTTAGCATCTTTGCCTATAAGTTAGGTAGGCCATTGTAGTCAGCCGTATCGCTGCTCAAAAACTTCAAGTTAGAGTAGGAGAACTGGGTTGTCGAGGCGATCAACTTATTTAAGCCAAGACCTTCACGCCCGAAAGGGAGTGAATGCCTTCTTAACAGGGGGAGCTGCTACGTTTATAGAACGCCTCGCCTTCCCAGCAGAGTTTTAGTTATGTTTAATTATAAAAGTAGCAGCCATGCTGTCTCCTGAAGCTACTGTTGTTGGGAGAGTGGGGATGTCGTAGGAATGATATATTTCCGGTCTGATGGAAGCTTAGGGCAAGAGAGGCAGGTCACAAGAGTAGCTAGGTTTCGAGATGGATTTTAGGGACTTCTACAATAAGACCTATTTTCCTTCCCAATTGCTGGCGTTGTGTTTACCACCTTTCAGGCAATGCTCGAGGCGGTTTTTGGAAGCCCCGTGATTCGAAAGCAAGCATATCGCTCTCAGTCGGCCGCGAGACGTGGTCTCGGACAGAGGTCAAATTGCCAGCCTCCCAAAATTAGGCCTACCCACGACACACTGGTGGACCCACCAGGACCCCAGACCTGAACAGAGGTCGGACCGCATTCTTCTACAAGGATACCCAGAATATTGCATAAAGGTACGTCTGAAAGTGTAAACTTCAACCCAGCACCTTTTAACTACCAATACGACTCTTGCTAAATTCATTTCCAATTCTTATTTTTACCCCTTCTACATCAGAAGCCCTTTGTCCTCATCGGCCACGTGCTCCCCCTTTGTGACTTGTTAAACGACCTAGTTTCGTGCATACCTCAGTGAACCATTCGAGTTACCTTCCCAAGTTAGTTAGAATTAATCAGCCTTAATCAAAGCAAGAAGTCATTTTTCCTTTTATGTCGTTTAATCTGGATTCTTTTCCAGATTCCATGAGTCACGTGCCGTCTCTCTGCTCGCAAGTGTGCATTAACCCACGTGAATGAAAATCAGCTTGAATTGAATGAGACTATAAGCCCCCAACGTGGGGGCCAAGATCATTTAACTTTTCTCCAGGCCGGCCAGCACGGGCCTTTTTGTAAATAAATAGGTTAAGGTAACGAGCTGAGTTTTCTGGCGACCTTCCCTCTAAAGAAAGAAAATCATAACTATCAGTTACGGTAAGTTCAAGCAATTCCCTCTTGAAATCCCTCAATCATTTCTGTTTACGTATCTAGCTTCTCCACAAGGCCCTATATACGTATATATATATATATAATATATATGTGTGTGTGTGTGTGTGTGTGTGTGTGTGTGTGTATACACACACACACACGTATGTTTGTATGTATGTACATACATACATATATGTAATGCCACTACTGACAACTTCTAAATAGCAGATGAAAAAAATAAACAACAAAAGAGAGAGAAAGAGAGAGAACTCATGTGAACACCTAAGAATTGTCAAACTCTCCGTATAAGCACCTGTCACGGAAGGTGATAACTATCAGTAATAAGTGGGAAAGTTGTAATGGAATATTTATCAGGAATCGCTTCTTACGTGATATGGATCCCAGGCTTTTTCGCTTTGTATTGACTTTGTCTGTGTTTGTGTGTGTGTTTGTATGTGTTTGTGTGCGATACTGCCTTATGCAACCATCTAAATGCATTGAACCTGGATGTCGGTTTAAATTAAAAGTAGAAAGATTTGTCGAAAAATTATGGTTTAGATACATTTGGGTTGTAGTCGAGTGTCTTTGAGTACTCTCTCTCTCTCTCTCTCTCTCTCTCTCTCTCTCTCTCTCTCTCTCTCTCTTGTATATTACATAAATTAAAAGCCTCTGTCAAGAGTAGGAAATTACTTTTTGTTTGAATAGTAATAAGAACAATATGCCTAAGTCCTTTTTATTATGTAGATCATATAACTGGGTTCTTTCTCTCTCTCTCTCTCTCTCTCCCCTTTGTTTTGGAGTGTAAGGGAAGAGGCTATATTCAGCTTTCCCTTTGTCTTTGTTATTTCCGAGTAAAGGCAAATTTAGGACAACGATGAAAGCAAAAAATAACAAGGTAAAAGGTAGTCAAATAATTTATGCATTTTGATGTCATATCTTTTTTCTAATGGTGTTTTTTCTTTTATTTCAGGTGTGTTCTCTTTTGTGGATTTATCGAGGCATTACTTAAGGTACTGTGGTAAGGACTTCAACTATATCTAGTTATTTGTTTTCACATTTTTTTTTTATTTTACTCATTACTTTGAAAAATACTGAACTTCAGTAAGTACTATATGTTACCATTAAAAATATGAGAGAGAGAGAGAGAGAGAGAGAGAGAGAGAGATAGCAATAAATTACGTATAGATTGGTTTGTGTATTATTCGTGTATTTCCATCCATTTCCTTGTTAATTGTTCGTAACTCCCTCATATAACTAATCCCAGACCATTTAAAATTCGATTGTACCAAGCTACGCTGATGGACACCAATGTTGAAGCTTTCTATGCAATAAAAGCTCTAATCGCCTTCTCTAGTGATTTCTCGTGAGAATCAACATCTCTCTTCAGTTTCATAGGAAATGGTTCCCAGGTGATCGTTGCATTTGGGGAGAACGGGAGAGCCCTTGATCTCTGTTCTTGTGAGGAAGTTCAAGAAATCAGAAGGTGGAAGTTTGAGGTTTTAAGGAATGAAAATATAATAGATTTTTTGACCGAGAATCATTCTATTTTTCCTGTTGCTTTACTTTCTGGTGCAAAATAAAGAATTTTTTGCTTGATGCCAGAATGACTTGAAGAATAAAATAGTGTAGATGAGAGAGTTATAAGTAAGGTATAATTAGTGGACGTTAATACCATTCATAAAGAACGTTTATTACCCACCAACTGAGGACTGGTCCTCATTATGTAGAACTTCTGATGGCATCATTAATGTGGTAATGGTATAATCGTTAATTAGATGTGTAATAATATTAGTTTTTTTATTTTACTTCACAAGTTATACATTTGGTCTGCAAGTGCTTTAGTTACTTGTTTGTAGTCTCATGGGTTATTTTGATATTGCTTGTTTTTATTGTTAGCCATAATATCATTATTTAGAAATCAAAGTAACTGCAGTAATACTAGAGTAAAGTATAGCTTTATCATTTACTTTTTGTTAAAGTTATGAAATAAATTTTCACAATATTTCGTTTTAAATCTAACTTTTTGGCATTTTAATCGAAGAACACAGTCAGGGCTAGAAACGAGAGAGAGAGAGAGAGAGAGAGAGAGAGATACCGACTACACTAACCATGTCATATAATGTACAAGGCCTCAGTAACGAATTATAACTCTCCTCAAATAGCCTCAGCTGAGATAAACGAGGAATATCTCCCTTTAATTTTATTCAAGACAATGAACTAAAAAGAATATCCTCCCATACAGTCAGTCTTAAGGAAATAAAGAATAATATTGGAACTCAGGAATCGGATTAAGCCGAATGCAGATCTTCCTAAAACCACCTTGGCCGAGATAAAAGGGGATTTGTTCTCTCTCTCTCTCTCTCTCTCTCTCTCTCTCTCTCTCTCTGTCTCTCTCTCTCTCTCTCTCTCTCGGCTCGTCAAAACATATCCAGGATTGAATCCCGAATCCAAAAAGCGAAAGGAGACCAATTCTGGAATGTCTCTCGCCTTCACTTCTGAGAGAGATCGTATGATCATCATATTTAATGACTTTGGTTTTCATCTCTCTCTCTCTCTCTCTCTCTCTCTCTCTCTCTCTCTCTCTCTCTCTCTCTCTCTCTCTCTCTCTCTCTCACTTTTGTTCCTTTCCAATCTGAGGTAAAAAGGGGCTTTTTCCCGATTTTTGAAGGACCATGTTTAACCTTTTGAAATTCGATCTTTAAAAATATTTTTAATTCATTAAGTCATGAGAGAGAGAGAGAGAGAGAGAGAGAGAGAGAGAGAGAGAGAGAGAGTTAGAATTTTTTTACCCACATGCCATTCTTTGAGACTGAGAGCACAAAACTACATATGTGTAGCCCCCTCCACAACACCCGTCCCCTGCACCTGTCTCTCCCATTAGTTGTTTAAGAAAGTATATCCAGTGTGTTGAAAAAAGTCCATAGAGTTATAAGAGAGAGAGACAGACAGACGGAGAGAGAGAGAGACTTGGGTAGCCACGTATTATTACTCTATTTGCAGCTTTCTGAAAAAAAAAAAAAAAAAAAAAAATGAAGCAACTTTCAAAATGACTGACACTTCATCAGAATCTTATTGTTGACGTAAATGAAATCGGACCGAACACTCGGTGGGAGGGAGGAAGGGATTCTGCCAATAAATTCCCTCAGTAAATTATATCAGTTAATTCTGTCAAATCCTGAAAGGGGGAAACGTATTTTGAACTCAAATTTTTTAGTTATTGACTTGAAGTTAAAATAAAATTCCAGACTACATCATTTCTCTTCTCTCATCGAGACCTGTCACCGTCTCTCTTCATTGAGCGAGATTTATCTCCCCCGAATCTCTTCGAATTCGTCGGTGTCTTGTGCGCATGCGTGAGAATCCAGGCAGCGACATGATCGGTATTTGAATTGGATAAAATTTGCAGATTTCGTGAATATTGATGACATTCGTAAATTAAATCTGAATAGAGACAGATGTCCATTATATTACAAATCCCGATGGTTTCAACTTTGTGATGTTTTATTGTTTTTTATTAATTAACTCGAAGGTAATGTGTTCGAAGTCATTAGGAATTTGTTTATGCATCAGATAAAATGATCTGTTCCATTGCTCTGCCTCGTTGTTGTGTAATTGGGGCCATGAATTTGCCTTTTCCTCCAAAAATAAATAACTTTTATTTATCTTTCCTCTCTCCTGGATATTGTCCACCAGGAAGGGAAATGTCAGGATGTGACAAACTACTTCATCGAGGCCCTCCCGATGAGGTTCTCATTTCGACAGAACAGTCCACCTGACGTCTCCCCTTTCCAGACCCTTTCTCTCTTTCCATCCCAGCTGCCACCCTCGACAGTCGTCTAACGGCTTGGTATATAATTCACTATTTAGGTCCATAGAGGCATACTTCAATTTTATCGAAACCGCCAATCTACATTTCACCCACCCTCTTCGTCCAGTTCAGGAATCGAACTTTGGTTACCCAGTTAGTTGTGAAGAACTACATGCATTTTACAGGCGTACGAGAGAGAGAGAGAGAGAGAGAGAGAGAGAGAGAGTAGGGGGTGGGGGTGGGGGGGGGGGGGGGGGGGGGGAGGTTAGCCAGGAAAGGCCTATTCCATTCTGAAGCCTTGTGACTTCAGTTCCTTCAGCCTCGTTCCGTCAAGAGTCTACATTCCTCTTTATACTCGTTTTCTATTTTTTCATTTTTATTTTATATGAAATCGACAGTTGTTATTTTGTCAGCTTAATGAGGTAGTATTTTGTTTGCACATCTTTCAGCTGTGACTCTCTCTCTCTCTCTCTCTCTCTCTCTCTCTCTCTCTCCTCTCTCTCTCTCTCATTTCATTTTGTGTTCGGATAATTTTTAATCGTATATCTTGTGAAAATTAAATCGGTGTTTTCTTTCGTCCTTTTACGGCAAATGTATAGCACAAGAATAAAAAAAATGCGTTTTCTCCCCTTATTAGTATTCATAGATGTAATTCTCTCTCTCTCTCTCTCTCTCTCTCTCTCTCTCTCTCTCTCTCTCTCTCTCGTTGTATAAAAACTGATTATGTTTATAATCCAGAAAGAGATTAAGCAATATATTAATTTCATCCCTCGTTCTTATGAGAATATGTCATTATTATTCTGGTGTGCTTAGAGCGCCGAATTGCAATATATCTTGACTATAATTATGGAGGAAATAGATAATATATATGCAAGAAAATTCTAAAACAGAATAGGGAGAAAAATATAAGGTTTCATTCTTAAATTCTGCTGTATATGTGATCTCTGTAAGGCTGTATGCCTCTCAGGCAAATAAAGTACATAAATAAATGGTAAATTTAAATGCCACTCAAACTACTACTAATAATTTCTGGCAGAAACTGTCCTGACTATAATCGAGAAAACATTAAATCGTCCAATATTGTCATATTTAGTCCAAAGGCAGCTTCCCATCCTACAGAGCGAGGCATCCCTTCGAAATTCCTCAATATTTCTGCCTCGAGAGGAAGGGGGGTTAGTAGGTGTGGGTTAGGAAGGGTGATGGTAAGAGGGGGGAGGGAGGAGGGAGTGGTGGATTTAATAAAATCCAATATGGAAGGCAGTGGACATGATGTCAGCACTTTCAGATGAGAGAAGGTCGGGTATTTATTGCTGACAACAACGAGGCACCCAGGAGAAGAACTCCGTCCGATTTAGCATCCATGTGGGAGGGAGGGTCTCAGCCTCCGAGTGGAATGGAAAGGCCACAGTATTTTGGGAGACGGTCATGGATTGCGCAAGGAAGCTTGGAAAAAGAGGGCTGGGCTTTGGAGAAGGAAGGGTTGGTCTTGGAAAAGGAGGGGCAATTCCTGGAAAAGATGGGGTAGATCCTGGAAAAGATGGGGTCGGTCATGGAAAAGTAGGGATGGGTCCTGGAAAAGGTGGGATAGGTCATTTAATAGGTCACGGAAAAGGAGGGATGAGTCCTGGAATTGGAAAGATAAGCCATAAAAAGGAGTGTATGTATTGGACAAGGAAGGGTGTATTATGGAAAAAAAGGGGTGTGTACACATACTGTTGTAATGGATGAGATCTGTATATGCTTTCGTGAATTCACAGTGATTGATTTGGTAACAGATTTATTTGCTGAATTTCATGTAAGATTTATTGCCTTTCATCTACTAACGATTAAAGACTTCCTTTTTCGTTGGTCGTGTTCTTGAAATTTTCTAGATTTTCTTTCAGCTGAGTGTGGTCAGCAGTGAGTAATCTCACAGTAGATATGATTTTTTGGTAGTGTCAATAAACAGTCAATTAAATACTACTCGAAGTCTTTTGCTTGTGTTAAACTTGAAGTTCCTGTGCAGATGAGTTTTTCAAAATGGGAATTTCACTCGGTTTTTTCCCATAACATAATGGTTTTGGTTTTTAATTTCATGAAACGAATTCAAGAGGTGAAATCTGCCAGAACTGACAAGTTTTGCCAACTTTTCTCTCGTTTTCCCTTTTTCCCAGATCTGTGATTTTGTATTAGTTCATCATTATTGCTGAATGTGAAAGCTCATTTTTGCGTGACAACGGTGTTTTTCCTCTTAACTTTGTTGTTTAAGTGTCTGAAGCCAATGGCGAGAGTTAATGGCAAGCCTACTAACTACGAAGGGGAGCTTATAATAATAATAATAATAATAATAATAATAATAATAATAATAATAATAATAATGTTTGCTGTTGTGCCCACAATTCAGTCTACATGGATCTTCTTTGTTCCGTTAATTCTTAAATGGTTAAAGTTACATGATTAATACCGTAGGACGCTTTACTGTCACTTGAAGACCCTCAGCATCTTAACTCTTTAACAACTGGGTTAACTATTTTTTATCATGATTCTGCTCTTGTCTTCAAAAACAGGTTAAGAAGAATTGAATTAATGTGTTAAAATGACGTTTGGGGGTGGTGGGGTGGGGATGTAAACGCCCCTCCATATTTACTCATTTTTACAGTTTATATTAAGAGGAAAGAGGAGCATCTTGCATGAATATTTTATCCCGTCGAGACCATCTCGTTTTTATAGTGGCCGTCTAGACTCATTCCTAAGGACTTAAGTCTAACTCTCTCTCTCTCTCTCTCTCTCTCTCTCTCTCTCTCTCTCCTCTCTCTCTCTCTCTCTGAAACAATGCGCAGCATCTTGTAGCTCAAAGGACGATGTCCATTTTTTTTTTTTTTGTTTTTCATGTCATGCAAAAGTTTTCTTTATCTCAACTTCAATGGCGACTCGACAGAATGAGAAAAAGTTGGCTGATGTTGTGGTGTTGACTTGTTGCTCAGGAGCCCCATTGACACCTGCATGGGGGGGGGGGGGGTCCCTAACGTTTGTTGCAAGATACTGTTAACGCAAGTTTTTTGTTGTATGAGGTATGCGTTAACTAGACACACTTTTTTTTATTTCTTAAATCTTTAAAGCATTTTTATTAATTCTTGCTTTTTTTTGGGGGACGAATTTGAGATATTTCCTGAATTGTTTTTTTTATAATTTCAAGGTTTTTTTCTCAGTTATTTTTACGATCTAATATTGATTCGACTTAACGGACCTGGTACCAATATTTACCAACGAATTATTTAAAGGGAGAAGTAAACCTACAGTGAGCGAATAAAGTACTAATGAAATTCCAGACTTGGTCACAAGACAGATTTTGCATCAATTTATTAATTTTCACAACAAAATCTTTAACATTCTGTGAGTTTGAGGATGAATCTGGAATTATATAACTGATGGTTGGTTGAAGGAATCGTAGGCCTAGTGTCGACCACTGGACTTATATCGTCCAACCTGAAACGGTTTATGGAGTTAAAAACTGTTAGTCTAACACTGAAACAGTTATGTTTTGGGAAAATATTTTTGCCATATAAATGAGAATGAATTCACACATACAGCCTTTTAGTAGAAGGATTACTTGATATGATTGAAATTTGGAAGTCTGATTGATTTTAGCTTTCATTTCTTTTTGTATTTAGTTTTTGAAATTAAGAGGCAAACATTTAACATGGTGACATTTCTTGTTTTGTAGAATGGCCAGATATGCAGTCGAATAATTTGATGCGCTGTCCCAACCCAGGTGCAAACATTCACTTTAAATGTCACTGAAACAGAAAACTGAAAACCAATTTGAATGCATACACAAGCTAATAACTGTAGTGAACGACGGGCTTGTTCATTACGATGCCTGGCTTTGAAATATATGAATATTTCCCTCAGAGATATATATATATATATATATATATATATATATATATATATATATATATATATATATATATATATATATATATAGAGAGAGAGAGAGAGATGAGAGAGAGAGAGAGAGTTGAGTGAGAGAGAGAGAGAGAGAGACCTTACCTTACAGACCTTACAGTTCGTTCGGGTTGCCCCAGGTCCCTCAGTGTGAGGCGCCTCTAATGTCTACCAGAGAGTTGCTAGTACATCTTCCGGTATCTTTTGCATCTTCCAATCTTGGATGGTCTGGGATGCAGTTTAGATCATTTGTCGAGCTTATTCTTAAACACATCTACGCCTCACTCCTGATATATTCCTCAGATGAGCTGGCAACGCATGAATAGACGCTGCATTATCGATGCTGGTGCGTAGTGGATTAATGTTCTGTGTGCTTTCCTTATTTTTCCTGGTATAGTTTTGGGCACTATTAATCTACCTCTGCTTGCTCTTTCTGATATTTTTAGTTCCATGATATTTTCTGTTATTCCTTCTATCTGTTTCCATGCCTGAATTATCATGTAGCGTTCTCTTCTCCTTTCTAGACTATATAATTTTAAGGATTGTAGTCTTTCAGTAGTCTAGGTCCTTAACTTCTTCTATTCTAGCTGTAAAGGACTTTGTACACTCTCTATTTGTGCAATATCCTTTGATAGTGTGGGTACCATATCATATTGCAATATTCAAGTGGACTACGAACATATGTTTTATAAAGCATAATCATGTGTTCAGCTTTTCTTGTTTTGAAGTGCCGTACGTAACAAACATTCCCATTTTTGCTTTACATTTGCCAACAGAATGGCTATTTGATCATTGCATAAACATGTTCCTATTCATCATCACACCAAGGTCTTTAACTGCTTCCTTATTTGTGATTGTCTCATTATTAGGTCCCCGATATGCATATAGCTTTCCTTCTCTGTCTCCATAATTTATTGATTCAAATTTATCAGAGTTAAATACCATCCTATTTACCCTCTGCCAATCATATACTTTGTTAAGGTCTCTTTGTAGAGCGTTCCTATCTTCATCACAAGTATTTCTCTACTTATTCTTGTGTCATCAGCGAAACTACTCACTACCGAATCCTTAACATTACTGTCTATGTCTTCAATCATAATAACAAACAATATTGCAGCTAGCACCGTACCTTGTGGCACACCGGATATTACCTTGGTTTCATCCGATTTCTCATCGTTTGCAATAACTATCTGTTTTCTGTTGTGTAAAAATTCTTTTAACCATCTTCCTACTTTATCTACGATATTGTGTTTTCCTAATTTTCTTTGCTAATATATTATGGTCTACTTTGTCAAAAGCTTTTGCAAAGTCTAGATAAACCACATCTGTTTCATTTCCGCTTTTCATATTTTTGAATATGTTCTCACGGTGGACTAACAGTCTGGGTTTGTGTACTTTTTCCGGGTACGAAACCGTGTTGTCCTATATTAAACAAATTATTTTTTATTAAATGTTTCATATATTTTTCTTCATTACCCTTTCATACACTTTCATAATATGTGATGTTAGACTCACAGGCCTATAATTACTTGCCTCTAGTCTTGATCCACTTTTGAAAGTATTGGAGGGGTGATATATGCTAATTTGTGCTCATCATAAATCTTGCCTGTATCTCACTTTGTCTTAATAATATTGCAAGTGGCTTTGCGATAGAATGAACTACTTTCTTTAACAAAATAGCAGGGACTCCATCCGGCCCTGCAGCAGCTCCATTTAATTTCATTAATTGCCTGCACAATATCAGCTTCATTAATTTCTATGTCAGCTAAATATTCACTATTTTCGTCCCTTACTTCTATATCATTATCTTCATTATCTATTCTAGGGGTGAATTCTCTCTCTATATCGTTCTGCCAGTATGTTGCAAATTTCTTTTTTTCATTCGTTAATCTCCCTTCAATTCTCAGAGGCCTATTTACTATTCTTCTTTTATTCATCTTCTTCGCATATGAGATAATAGTTTGGGGTTTTGCTTGATATTTAATAGGGTTTTTTCTTCCAAGTCCCGTTTTTCATTCTTTTGATTGTATAATCTTTTGTTCTGCATTTTCTATCTTACTTTTTAGTTCTATAACTTTCCATGCATTTTTTTCTTTTGCAAGACCTTTTTCCACTTTCTGATTTTCTGGAACAAGATCCTTGTGTCTCTTGGTATGCATGAATGATGTTTACTTTTCTTCTTCGGTATATATTTATCCACTATTTTCTCCTATATTTTATATATATCTCCGTATTTACCCTTATGTCATCACTTACGAATGTTATCCCAATCTTTGTTTAATTCTTCATTAATTTCTGACCATTTTATATTTTTACTGTAGAAGTTGTATTTTCCATATCCTTCCCACTTTTTCATTTCTTCTTGCTTATCTCTATTTTCACTTGCTTTGGAATGAACTGTTAATTCTATGACATTATGATCTGAAATACTCGCATTATAAACTATTTATTTCTTTAACATAATTCATCTCGTTCACAAATACTAGGTCTAAAGTATTTTCCTTTCTTGTTTGGCAGGTGATTTATGTTAATGTGTATTCTAGTAGCATATCTAATAGCTTTTCAAATTGCCTCTTACTTCTGCACTACTATTACTCTCTTTTTTAGATGTATAAGTACAACCACAGTCTCCTATTCGTTTCTTTCCATTCTACGAAAGGAAAGTTTGAAGTCACCAGATAGGAGAATAGTCCAGTCTTGTGATTTACTACATATATCATCAATTTTAATTTTCAATTATTAAGTCAAACTCTTTAGTATTAGGAGGTCTATATACTACTGAGTTCATCAATTTTTCAGATTCAAATTCTACCGCTATTAGTTCACATTCTGATTACTATATTTCTCATATATTTTTTCTTGTTTTTTGTCTTTCCCCATATATTGCGGTTCCCCCCTTGATTCCTATTTTGTCTATCTGATCTATAGTTTGGAACCCTTTTATTTGATCATCATTCCCAGTCTCTTGGAATACCAGGTTTCCATTATTCATTATATCTATTTTCTTTTCATTTGGGTTAGTTCTTCTAAGTACTCTATTTTTCTTTTGTAGATTACTCGTAACTAAACCCTGCGCATTCATCACTATGATGGTTTGCGTGTTTTCTCCTTCATTTAATATTGGTAGTAATAAGGATTTTCCCTCCATGTCTCTTTCCTGTTCTGGTATGTTGTTCTTTTTTTCA
>NC_087214.1:18967954-18982954 GCF_015104395.2 Macrobrachium nipponense | reverse complement strand
AAAACAATTCTCTCTCTCTCTCTCTCTCTCTCTCTCTCTCTCTCTCTCTCTCTCTCTCTCTCAGTGAGGGAAATGTCCATAAATTTCAAAGCCAGGCATCGTAATGAACATGTCCGTTGTTCATAAAGAGTTATTGGCTTGTATACGTATTCAATTGGTCTTTCAGTTTTCTGTTTCAGTGATATTTAAAGTGAATGTTACACCTTGGTTGGGACTGAGAGCATCAAATTATTCGACTTCTTATCAGACTTCTACACAACAAGAAATGTTACCGTGTAAAATGTTTGCCTCTTAATTTCAAAAACTAAATCCAAAAAGAAATGAAAGCTAAAATCAATCGGAACTTCCAAATTTCAAATCATATCAAGTAATCCTTCTACTAAAAGGCTGTATGTGTGAATTCATTTTCATTTTTATGGCAAAAACATTCTCCCCAAAACATAACTGTTTCAGTGTTAGACTAACAGTTTTAACTCCATAAACCGTTCAGGTTGGACGAATAAGTCCAGTGGTCGACACTAGGCCTACGATTCCTTCAACCAACCATCAGTTATATAATTCCAGATTCATCCTCAAACTCACAGAATTTTAAAGATTTTATTATGAAAATTAATAAATTGATGCAAAATCTGTCTTGCGACTAAGTCTGGAATTTAATTAGTACTATATTCGCTCACTGTAGGTTTACTTCTCCCTTTAAATAATTCGTTGGTTAATATTGGTTCCAGGTCCGTAAAATCGAATCAATATTAGATCGTAAAAATAACTGAGAAAAAAACCTTGAAATTATAAAAAACAATTCAGGAAATATCTAAAATTCATCCCAAAAGCACGAATTAATAAAAATACTTTAAGAAATAAAAAAAAAGTGTCTAGTTAACGGCACTACCTCATACAACAAAAGACTTGGCGTTAACAGAATCTTGCAACAAACGTTAGGGGACCAGTGCAGGTGTCAGTGGCTCCAGAGGCAACAAAGTCAACACCACAAACATCAGCCAACTTTTTCTCATTCTGTCGAGTCGCCATTGAAGTTGAGATAAAAGAAAACTTTTGCATGACATGAACAAAAATGGACATCGTGCTTTGAGCTACAAGATGCTGCGCATTGTTTCAGAGAGAGAGAGAGAGAGAGAGAGAGAGAGAGAGAGAGAGAGAGAGAGTTGACAGACTCAAGTCCTTAGGAATTAGTCTAGACGGCCACTATAAAAAGGAGACGGTCTCGACGGGATAAACTAATCATGCAGATGCCCCTCTTTCCTTCTAATAATAAACTGTCAAAAATGAGTAAATAGGGAGGGGCGTTACATCACCAACCCCACCCCACCCCAAACGTCATTTTAACACTTTATCCAATTCTCCTTAACCTGCTTTTGAAGACAAGAGCAGGACCATGATAATAAATAGTTAACCCCAGTTGTTAAAGAGTTAAGATACTGAGGGTTTTCAAGTGACAGTAAAGCGTCCTACGGTATTAATCATGTAACTTTTAACCATTTTAGAGTTAACGGAACAAACAAGATCCATGTGACTGAATTGTGGGTACAACCGCAACATTGTTTGTTATTATTATTATTATTATTATTATTATTATTATTATTATTATTATTTTTATAATTACAAAATAAGCTCCCTTTCTTAGTTAGTAGGCTAACCATTAACTCTCGCCATTGGCTTCAGACACTTAAAAACTAAGTTAAAAGGAAAAACACCGTTGTCACGCAAAAATGAGCTTTCACAATTCAAGCAATAATGATAGAATCTAATATACAAAATTACAGATCTGGGAAAAGGGAAACGAGAGAAAGTTGCAAAACTTGTAGTTCTGCAGATCAAATCTTGAAGTGCATGGAATTAAAAAAAAAACAAAAAACCATATGTTATGAAAACAGTGAAATTCCCATTTTAAAACAATCATTTGCACAGAACTTCAAGTTTACACAAACAAAAGACTTCGAGTAGATTTAATTTACTGTTATTGACACTACCAAAAATATACTACTGTGAGATTACTCACTGCTGACCACACTCAGCTGAAAGAAAATCTAGAAAATTTCAAGAACACAACCAGCGAAAAAGGAAGTCTAATCGTTAGTAGATGAAATTCAATAAATCTTATATGAAATTCAGCAAATACATCTGCTACCCCAGCCCTCTTTTTCCAAGCTTCCTTGTGCAATTCATGACCGTCTTCCAAAATATTGTGGCCTTTCCATTCCACTCCGGAGGCTGAGACCCTCCCTCCCACATGGATGCTAATCGGAGCGGAAGCTCTCCTCCTGGGTGCCTCGTTGTTGTCAGCAATAAAACCCGACCTTCCCTCATCTGAAAGTGCTGACATCATGTCCACCGCCTTCCATATTGGATTTTATTAAATCCACCGCTCCCTCCTCCCCCCTCCCTCTTACCATCACCCTTCCTAACCCACACCTACTCCCCCCCTTCCTCTCGAGGCAGAAATATTGAGGAATTTCGAAGGGATGTCTCGCTCTGTGGGATGGGAAGCTGCCTTTAGACTAAATATGACAATACTGGACAATTTAATGTTTTCTCGATTATAGTCATGACAGTTTCTGCCAGAAATTTATAGTAGTTCGAGTGGCATTTAAATTCATCATTTATTTATGTACTGATCTATTTATAGTCTTTATTTTACTGAGAGGCATACAGGATTACCGAGATCACATATACAGCAGAATTTAAGAATGAAACCTTATATTATTCTCCCTATTCTGTTTTAGAATTTCCTTGCATATATACTATATATTGTACATTTCCTCCATAACTATACTCAAGATATATTGCAATTCGACGCTCTAAGCACAACAGAAAGAGATTAAGCAATATATTAATTTCATCCCTCGCTCTTCTGAGAACAGGTAATTTCTGGATTATAAACATGAATCTGTTTTATAAAACGAGAGAGAGAGAGAGAGAGAGAGAGAGAGAGAGAGTCACAGCTGAAAAAATATAAAAATAAAATGCTACCTCATTAAGCTCACAAAAAATATCTGCCGATTTCTTATAAAATAAAAATTTAAAAAATAGAAAACGAGTATAAAGAGGAATGTCGACTCTTGACGGAACGAGGCTGAACGAACTGAAGTCACAAGGCTTCAGAATGGAGACTGACACTTGGGAAGATTGTTATGACACCAGTTACCTTGCACAGGGGAAGAAGAACAAGGCATCGTCACAGGATACCGTGTTTACATTCGCTCTGTACTTTAGCCTTTATTTTTTGGTGATGTAATGTACTCAAGCACTGATAACAATGCATGGAGCATCGTGAAGTGATGTGAGTACACAGACTTAATTGGAAACGTTTATAAGTACAGGAATAGTGCGAAATAGAGATTAAAATAGACGGGGTACTTGGAAACGTTTGTTTATACCCCAAGGCGTTTGCCTTGGGGAAGGTCCGTTTTTTATGATAAAGTTTACCCGTTCTCGTGTTGTTTTTATGAGATACAGTACTAAAACAACATGGATTCGTTTCCAAGCTTTTTTAAGGTGGAGAAAGGACTCCATTGGTTTACAGTTCCTGGAGGTTATATGTCCATCGAAAATGTATGTATTGTGTTATTCAGAGAATTGAAACTTGATATTGCTGACATCTTGGGTGTACAGAATGTGAGCAGGAATAAAGTAGTAGTTAAGTTCAGCTCAGAGAACAAATTCTTGGAAATAGTAAGACAATTTGAGGATAAGCAGATCAAGATAAGTGAGGTAGATAGCGTGAAAGTTGTAAATATAAGTACCTCGTATACATATGTATCGATAAGGAATGCACCCTTTGAATTGTCTGATGAATTGATAATAAACATTATGAGCAGGTATGGAAAAGTGGATTCAATAAGAAGCAACAGATGCAGTATGGGACCTCTGACAGGCCTGCTGAATGGGATACGAACAATAAAGATGAAGATTAGAGACAATATCCCTTCATCGATAAGTGTATCTGGTTTTAACTTAAGTATATTATATAATGGGCAGAAAAGAACCTGTTACAGATGCGGACAAGAAGGCCATCTAGTGAAAGATTGTAACATCGATATTATGGAAGGAACTAGTATGTGGAATGAAAAAGACTTTCCTGACATAAGCAGGCAAAGAAATGATAATAAATCAGAGAAGGATAATGGTGATAACAGAGAACAAACAAGAGAAGGAAATAACATTGAGGGACAAGAGGTAAAGGATAGCCAAAGAGGAATTGATATTAGTGAAGATGAAACCGATGTATACACAAATAGTGCAGCTGACAAAGGTCCAAGAGAAAATACTCAGGAAAACCAAGAAGGAAAAAAAATAAATAAGGAAGAAGGATTAGAGGAGGGGAATGAAGATTATCGAATGAGTGAAGACAGTGGCGACGAGATATATGCTCCTTTGCAGTTATCTCCTGATGACATTGTGCAAGTAGAAACAGAAGGAGAAGATGTGCACAAGGAAGAAATTATAAACGGAAGAAAGGTGGAATACGAAGACAATATGCAAATCGTAACCGAAGAAATAGTCAACAGTGAAGAAGACGAGCGAATGTTAACGGAAAAACTTCATAAAGAAGGAAAGGGTGAAGGTGAAAATGGTATGGATGTTGAGTCTATGAGGAATATTCCTGAGGAAACCTTAATAGGGAGTGGAAAGAGAGGCAACAATACAACTAAAGAAAAGGGTAATAAGAATAGGAACGGAGATAAAAGTCAAATACCAGTACGACAAAAATGGCAAGCAACTGTTAACGACAGTTCAGGTGTAAAAATTACCATTAAAAAGGACAATGGACAGAAAAACTTAAAAGTATTGAATAATAGCGAAGGAGAATGTTCCGTTTTTTCTGAGTTGTCAAACCCCTTAAATGAAAGCCAGGATATGTTTGTTGATAATGTATTAGATCATGGTCTATTTAGTGATCAGAACTCTGGTAAACACAAACATGAGGATGATGATAGTAGTAATGGTAAAAATAAATGTTCTAAACTGGCTAAAATAGGTAAATAATTGGTATGTTATTTATTTTAATATTTCCTTAAAAATGGCTTTAGTCACTGCTTCATTAAATATTTGTGGTTTAAATGAGCTTAATAAGCAGTTGAAAGTAAAGATGTTAGTTGATCAATATAAAATTGATGTACTATTTCTTCAAGAACATAATATTAGAGATGTGAACAGGATAAACTATTTAGAGGACTACTTTGAGGTTGTAATGAATATGCCTACTAGCTTTAAAGGTGGCACGTGTTTTCTGTTTAATAAAAAGTCAAATATTTCAGTTAATTAACAGTGAAAAGGATGACACTGGAAACAATATTATTCACAAGGATACGGTATAATGATATAAACCTCTCCTTATTGAATGTATACGCACCATCAGGCTCAAGTAAAAGAGAGAGAGGGAGAACTTGTTCTCTGTGGATATTTTGTATTATTTAAGGAACAACATATCAAATTTGATTTTTGCTGGTGACTTCAATTGCGTACTGTCGGGTAGAGATGTTAGTACAGGTAATGAGAGGTATGTATCAAAAGGTCTTAAATCTTTAGTACAGCATTTGGGATTGAAAGACGCTTGGTTTTCAATGAACAATATTCCCGAATATACGTACATTCTAGGTAATTATGCTTCAAGAATTGACCGAGTGTATGTGACTGATTTGTATAGTAATATTTTAAGAATTGTAAAAATATTCCATTATCTTTAACAGACCATAATATGATATTAACTGAATTTCTGCTTAATAATCGTTGTAAAATAGGTAGAGGAATATGGAAGTTAAATGTTTCATTATTGGAGAGGGACGACTTCATGGAGAAATTTGAAAGATTATGGCACTTTTTAAAAAAGGAAATAATTAAATACTCCAACATTATGGAATGGTGGGATACATTTGTGAAACCAAAATTAAAAGAGTTTTCATAAGGCTGTCTAAACAAGCTATACAAGAGAAATATGGCACTAAGATTTTTGCAAAATTATCTTGAATACTTATCAAGTAAAGCCTCTGTAGGTTACAATAAATTTGAAGAGATGAAGGCTATAAAAGATAGAATGAAATCAATAAAAGATGAAATATGAAGGTATAAAGGTAAGGTTAGGTTAAGGACAGAAGAGAGAATAAAAGGAGAGAGTTATCTGCAAATTTATTAGGTAAAGAGAAACTCAGAGGGAAGCGAAATAGTATTAGGCAACTGAGGTTAGAAAGCGGTGTGACGCTCGACAACACAGAGGCGATAGTCTGTCATGTAAAGGATCACTATGAAAAACTGTTCACAAAGATAAATACTGATGAACAGCTACAAGATAGTTTCCTTAATTGTATAGGGAGCACAATAACTGATGAGGGACAATGAAATGTTTATGTAGAAAGGTATCTGTCGATGAGGTATTAAATACGTTAAAGATGATGAATAAAGGCGGAACTCCCGGTGAAGATGGTCTTCCTCTGGAATTCTATTTAAAAGACATGGAATGTAATTAAGTCAGAGTTCTCTGAAATGATTAAGTTTGCGATAGATTTAGACCTTGAATTAGGAAAAAGCCAAAAAGGGTATCTGGAAATTAGTACCTAAAAGTGGTGATTTATTGTGTTTAAAAAACTGGAGACCTATTTCTTTACTGAATACCGATTACAAATGCATTGCCAAAATTTTGGCTAATAGATTAAAAAGTGTCCTTCATAAAGTTATATCACGAGAACAATTTTGTTCGGTTAAGGGAAGATCAATAGTGAAATGTAATACTCTAATTAGGGATGTAACTTATTATGCAATGAAAATAATTGGATTGTGCTCTAATTAACCTGGATTGGAGTAAGGCGTTCGATAAAGTTAATTTGAGTTTCATGTTAAAACACTCTCACGGATGGGTTTTAGTGATTTGTTTATCATGAAAATGAGAAAGTTATATACTGGATGCTAAGTGCAGTTTGTGTAAATGGGATTGTTAGCGGCTTTTTTCCTGTTGAGAGTTCCATAAGGCAAGGATGTCCGATGTCAATGATAGCATATATTAAATTTGTTTCAAGAATCTTTATACAGAACAATTAAACAAAGCAATGAAATTGTGCCAGTGAACCTCCCTAATGGGTTCCAGTGTTCTGTTGTAGGTTTTGCTGATGACAGCTCAGTTTTTGTTAGTAAAGAAAGAAGTATTAAAGTAGTTTTTAGTATTATAAAGCAATTTGAGCTAGCTACTGGTGCAGAACTAAATAGAGATAAGACTTGTGTCATGGGTTTAGGTAATTGGAAGAACAAAAATGTATGGCCACTTGATTGGATACAACAGAAAAATAAGTGTATGGTATTAGGCATATTGATAACCAATGATTATAAGGAAATGGTAGATGAGAACTGGGATGCTTTAATCAATAAAGTTAGGTAAAAATAAATACTGCTTTCGACTCGATACTTGTCTTTATATCAAAAGTCTATTATTGTAAATGCCCTTATTTTAAGTAAAGTCTGGTACATGTGTCATGTATTTCCATTAGGGAAAGAGAAAGCAAAAATTATAGAACAATCTGTTTTCCGGTATTTGTGGTGTGGAACTTACCAACCAATTAAAAGGGATTCCTTGTATCTGCCAAAAACCAGAAGGTGGTATTGGGGTTATTAATGTGTTTTATAAAGCAGCAGCTATTTTAACAAGTACATTCTTGAATATTATGTTATCTGATAGTTATGGACGAGAATTAGCCTTATATTACACATGCATTAGAATAAATTTGTTGTGGGTTGTAGAAGATTGCCTTAATATGTCTTATGTTGCTACTCCTTTTTATAATATCATTATTGGTAATGTAAGGAAATTATTAAGAATGCCTAATTTTCCATACGTCAAAAGTAAGAATATTTATCAGTATTTGATGCCAACCCATAAGCCCATTGTAATTGAGAGATACCCGTTGCATAATTGGGGTAATATATGGAGTAACCTTGTATGCAAATTCGTTGACCCCTATCAAAGAAGTATTATGTATAGATTTTTGTATGAATCTTTGGCTACTAAGGAAAGACTGAAGATATTGAATATTGCTGATAATAATTTTTGCAATAAATGTATGGAAAATGAAAATCATCTGCATATTGTCTATTTTTGTAAATATGTTAAAAATATTTGGATGTGGTTCCAGAATTTCATTGAAGAAGTATGTGATATAAAAGTTCAGTATCCAATAAAAGTATTGATGTTGGATTTCGATTATAAAGAAAAGAAGAAGAACAATACATTAAGTATACTTATTATTGAGTATGTAAATTGTTTGTGGTACAGCAGAGAAGAGGTGTTACAAAGTCAAATAATTTCAATATTAAAATGTAAAATAAAGTACACAAGATGGGTATTATCAAATGCATATGAACTTGGAAAACAATTCACATGTAAGTATGTGAATAATATTTGAATTCATATAATTGATGTACTTAATATGTAATATTATTGATATAATTATGAAAATTTTGTAAATAATTAATTGATAATTGTAATAAGATTTTAATAAAAAAAAAAAAAAAGTTACCTTGCATTGAGAGGGAGAGGGGAGGGGGAGAGGCGAGGGGGTGAGGCTAGGGAGAGAGGCCCCGCCCCCTCCCTCCGAAAATAGTTGACCAACAGAGCAAAGAAGTGTCAAGGGAAAAGAGGCTTATAAGACATTGGTTCTTGATGTTTAACCAAAATTGACAATCGGCTGTTCACCTAAAAACGAAAATAAGCTGTTTTAACTAAATATGACAATCAGCTGTTCAACTTAAAATGAAAATCACCTGTTAACTAAAGATGAAAATAAGCCTTTCCTGGCTAACTCACCCCCCCCCCCCCCTCTCTCTCTCTCTCTCTCTCTCTCTCTCGTAGCCTGCAAAATGCATGAAGTTCTTCACAACTAACTGGGTAACCAAAGTTCGATTCCTGAAGTGGACGAAGAGGGGTGGGTGAAATGTAGATTGGCGAGTTCCCTAAAGTTGAAGTATGCCTCTATTGACTTAAGTAGTGAATTATATACGAAGCCGTTCATAAATAAAAAACGATAAAACATCGTAAATAGAAGCCATCGGAGCTGGCATATAATGAGCATCAGTCTCTATTCAGACTTAATTTATGAATGCCATCAATATTCACGAAATCTGGAAGTTTTATCCGTCTCAAATACCGATAATTTAGCTGTCTGGATTCTCACGCATGCGCACAAGACACCGACGGATTCTAGGAGATTCGGGGGAGAGAAATCTCGCTTAATGAAGAGAGACGGTGACAGGTCTCGATCAGAACAGAGGAAATGATGGCAATCTGGAATTTTGTTTCAACTTTAAGTCAATAACAAAAACATTACGTTGAAAATATGTTTTCTTTTCCTAGAATTTATTGACAGAAGGATTGACTTATAAATCCCTCCCTCCCTCCCTCCAGAGTATTCAGTCTGAATTCTCTTATGTCAATAACAAGATTCTTATGAAGCGTCGGTCTTTTTGATTCTTGCTTCAGTTTTGGGAAGCTTCTGTCGGGACAGAGAGCTGCAAATTGAAGAATAATGTGAGGCTATTTGAGTCTCTCTCTCTTTCTATGTGTGTGTGTGTGTGTGTGTGTGTGTGTGAGTAAATAACCCGTGAAAATATAAAAACAGGTCAAGGGTCACAGGCCGCAAATCAGCGGTCAGTGGACAGCCCTCTCATAAATCACTGACGACAGAGAGGAGGTTTGGAGGGAGGGTTACTGAGTGTGGGGGGGGGGGGGGGTAGGGTTTGTATGGCAGCTTAGGGAGGGAGTGGGTGTTAATTATAGAGGTGGTTCATGGTGGGGAAAGGGAAACGGGTAGGGGTCGTAGAAAGAGATCGTGCAGTGGAAGAGAAAGGGGGTTATGGCACAGCAAAGGTGGTTTCAGTCTTTAAAGGATAAACACAGGATTTATTTATTTTCCTTTTGTTTGGTCGTTTATTCAACTTCTTATTTTAAATCTATTTAGTCTCCTTTTTATATCTGTTAAAGTTACTTTCACGATTTTATTTCGAAAGGAGGGAAACATTGAGAAGCAAGCTTAGCTTTGGTAAAAAAGACGCATATTCAGTGTCTTTGTCACTCTAGGCCTATAACACTGACTCATGTAGAGCTAAATGGAGACGAATTTGAAATATTTGCGCGCGCAACCATCAACAATTCATTACATCTTATGCAACATCCTAATAAAATACGACTAAAGGAAATCCCCACATCAAGCGAAACAGGTCAAAACACACCACCATTGTTCAGTCACCCTCAACGACGAAATGCTGTCCATTATTTCAAAAAACTGCTGAGAGCTGTAAGGCCTTGCCTGGTCCGGCAACAGCAATATTCCCCATTTTTTTCTGAGTACCCCCAAATCTGCTGGACATGATCCTCTCTCTCTCTCCTCTCTCTCCTCTCTCTCTCTCTCTCTCTCTCTTCTCAGTGGGAGATCCCAGTTTCCAACATTTTCATGGATGTCTCACAGGTAATATAAACCACAAAATTCAGCGCAGTATGAATTTTGTAAAACATCCAAAAAAGTAACTAAAATCCTGACACAACGGTTTATTTTCAGCCAACTTCTGATCCCATAAATCGCGTCAGTTTTAATTCAAAACTTTGTCTCCCTGTCCAGCTTCTACTCGAGTATTGCGACATTTCATACCAAAAATAATATTGCCATTATCAGCAGAAAGGAAAGTTGAAATTTTAAGTTATTTCACAACCATCAGAACACAGCTTTATAGAATACGAACCCTCACGAATCATCAAGTTTCGCAAAACTTGCGAACAAAACTCCTGGGACAACTTTTGTTCTTGATGGCACAGCAATAATAATAAGAGAAGGACTTGTACGACAGCAACCACGAGAGAGAGAGAGAGGATGACGTTCACTTACTCGCAGAGCGTTTGTGAGGGACATTTTATTCCATTTCCAAAAACTGACGAGAATTAGAATTAAAAAAAAAATTCAGTTGTGCCTCGAATCCCAGAAGACTCTTGGGAATTCCAATATACCTGGGGTTACCCAAGATACAGAGATAACAGTTATTTCATCGCAAAAAAGCGTGATATTTCATGGGGGACGTCCACACTGCAGTATAATATTTCATAATCATAAGTCGGTCATTCACCGCCCAGACTCCAGTCAAGCGCGTCATGAACTCACGGCGGCAATTTATCTCATACATATCACGAACGTGTTGAACAGAAGTTCATGACTTCATGATAATTCTAGTTAAAACCCCACACGAATATCCAGCACTCAACAAAGGTCCAGCCATCCGCTTACATTCTCCAACTGATTTTCAACCTGTTTGTAATATGTATGAGACAAGTTGCCAACTTGTGCTAATATCTTGTCTTGCTGTAGTGTGGACGAGCACTAGGGACAAAATTATTCAATGATATCACAAGGGGAGGCACTAAACACATCTTGTATTAACAGGACAATACTAGGGAATATGAGAGAGAGAGAGAGAGAGAGAGAGACTAATCATAGACGGCTCATAATAAAGTTTATTGGCAAATTTTCTCAGTGTCATTATTAGCGTTCTTTATCAAACCAGCGTTTACTCTGAGAGAGAGAGAGAGAGAGAGAGAGAGAGCCTTTGGTATTGACTCTTATCTGATGAGGCTCAAGGAAGATAGTTTCACTTAATGATAATAATCAGAAAAATTCTAACATAGGATCCTGATTTATACATCAAAGTAATCCCGGGATTACCAGGGGAACTTGAAACGACTGAAATTGAGACATTTGTGCCCCAGTTAAATGTAATACTGATGATAAATACATGACAGTGTTAATAAAGAAATTAAACGTTAAATGGAAATAACAACTAATTATCAAAAAAAAATCTCATCTTTCCTATGAGAAAAAAACTGTTAGTTTAATTTAGGAAAAGATAAAAAAACAAATAAGCTATATTCATACTAATGATCAGAGAAATGTTTACTTTATATACGAGTAATGCAACACATTTTCATCTATACAAACAATAATACTAATTGCCTTCCAAGAGAACCTAATTTGAATCTAACTTCTTTCATGATACGATTCCTACTAATCTGACTAAAATCTTCAAGAAGAGTCAAGATAACAGGCAACTGGTTCTTCACAAAACAGAGCATCATATAAACAGAGACACAGACAGCTTCCATCAAAACTATTCATCTCAAATTTCACCAAAACTTAAAAAATAAGCAAGAAATTCATCTCTATAACGTACGGAAGAAAAAGAAGAAGAAGAAGAAGAAGAAGGCTAACCAGTCCGATTACAGCCTTTGGGTCATTAGGCAATAAACGTAGCTCATCGAAGCCTTTGGAGGGAATATACTTTTAATTAATGCTCTCTGTACAACAGGAATTTCCACCAAGAAATAAGACATTTTGTCCACACAACTCAAACAGTTTATAAGAAGCCATAGTTTCAAATGACTTCCCACAATCAGCAGAAACCTAGATTAAGCAACGCCAGTTCTTCAGTTCTCCTACTCACTCCTACTCGTTCTCCCTGGAGATTTCATTAACTCGCGCTAATCCCAGGTCTGGAAAACGAAGGAGGGTTGGGGGTGCGACAAACGCCCCTACACCCCGCGAGAAGCTTCTTCTTTGCCGGGTCTTGCAACCTGAAACAGAGGTTTGGTGCGTGCGGCAATGTCCATTATGGCAATAAGCCCAACAACGCGTAGCAATACTACTTACATAAATCATTCACCAAAATAGTACAATGAAACTACGTCTAAGAATGAAACCAATCCAACTCACAAGGGAATAGAAAATCTAAAATCTAGACAAATGCCGAGTGCTGGGACCTATGAGGTCATTCAGCGATGAAAGGGAAATTGAAAATAAATAAGTTATAAAGGTGTAACAAGAGGAAAATCTTTTTGCAGTTGAAGCGCTATGAACCATTTTCAGGAGAAGGTTGAGGAAACTAAGATGGAAAAAATAGAATACGAACGAAGGTGCAGTTAAAGGAATGAAGTTAGAGCCGAAGAAGGGGAAGCAGGAAAAAGAACCTTAATAATGTCCACCGTGGGAGCAGGACGTGATAAAGTCAGCTGGGATCCTGGCCTCCGAGGATGAGACCTTTGAGACGGGAAGGTGAAGAGAAGTCGAAGACTGGTGAAAGTGAAAGCAAAGGGAAGACGGGAATTTCACCCAGATCCTTTCGGCTTTATATTGGCATTTGTTAAGCTTCAAAGGTATCAATATTAACTTAGACTTACAGTCATAACAGACATCTTGAAATCAAACGTTAAATAAAGAATATTAAAGTAGTAATGTCCTCCTGTGAGTGAGTAAAGTCTATATAATAAGCAGCCTTTCCTTGAAAGTTATCAAGTATATCAGTTTCATAATAATAATAATAATAATAATAATAAAATAATAATAATAATAATAATAATAATAATAATAATAATAATAATAATGTCCAAAGTTCATACCACTTACTGAATAAAGGGACGAACAGTTTTGCATTTAATCTTACACGTTAATCATATTTGATGGCTATCTCTGACTACCACCAGAGAGAGAGAGAGAGAGAGAGAGAGAGAGAGAGAGAGAGAGTCTCAGACGCCTCTCGCGCCGTCAGCAGTTTTAAAACAAGGACCCAAACTCTCATGATGAAGCCATAATTATGATTTAGGTCTGATTTAAATTTCAAACATATCATAATAATAAAAAGTATTTTTACACAAGTATTAAAAGGCAAAACTGTTTCCTCTAAATATTTGCTTTGAGCATCTGCATTTGACGCTTGACACAAGGAATTAGAAGTGCCGTATTTAGGAACCTGAAATAAAATACCTTATTTGAACATCTAACTTGACAGCTGCCATACTCACGACCATGGGAAAAGGCGGCTGCAATTGTTCTCTCTCTCTCTCTCTCTCTCTCTCTCCAGCAGAGCCTTCTTCAAACAAGTGTCCAATGTCTCCCTTCCCCTCAGAACTGGCAGTGACAGAATTCCAGGGGACTATTCTGCATACAGCAAATCTCTCTCTCTCTCTCTCTTGACTGCCATTTAATACTTCGTCGCTTTCTCTCTCATTCTCTTTCAGTGTGGTTTCAAAGGAAAGAAAAGTCAAGTCTTAAAGAGTTTAAATGATGCTCAAGTCTTAAGAATTCCAAATGATGTTCCTCTTAAAACCTCTAAATGTACCAGGTTTAAGTCTTAAAAGGTCTAAAGGCTGCTCAGGTTTTACAATGCCTAAGCTAAGCTCGAGTCCTGAAAATTGTAAATGATATTCAAGTCTTAAAAAATCTAAAATAAAGTATTAACAAGTCCAAATGATCTTCCAGTCTTAAGTCTAAATCAGGCTCAAGTCTTAAAAACTGTAACTGACATTCAAGTTTTAAAATAATCTAAATTGATGTCATAAATGGTCTTAATAATGTTCAATGTGCAAGTCTTAAAAAGTCTTAACGATGTTCAAGGTTGAAAGGCGTAACAGGAGGAAAACCTTTTGCAGTTGAAGAAGCTCTATGAAACAACTGTCAGGAGAGGCTGGAGTAAAGTAAGAAAGAAGAAAGAGAATATGAACGGAGGTCCAGTCAAAGGAATGAAAGGGGATGCAGCTAGGGGCCATGGAAGGGACGCTGCAAAGAACCTCAAGTAATAATGCCTAAAATGCACCGCATGAGGTGCACTGATGGCACTATTCCCATACGGGATGGAGACTGAACAATGAAGATGTCGATCTGCAAAATTCACCGAAAAATATGTTCATTTCGCAGTCTTTTCTCAACTGGTGACAAAGGACAGAACAAGATCTTCAGAGCAACAAAAACTGTAAATCCAGGACAGAGGCACCAGGATGTCGCCCTCCCGGTTCCCGACACAAGTATCCAGCCTGACTGTCAACTGGACGGAAACTGAAGGTTGAAACCTCCTGTAGACAGAGAGAGGCATTCACAGTCTGGATCGGGATAAGACTTAACGAGTGGGAAAAAAAATCTTGAAAACATTGTCAACTTTGAATGTTTTCTTTGAAAATGACTCCTGGCCTCC
>NC_087214.1:18959737-18967454 GCF_015104395.2 Macrobrachium nipponense | reverse complement strand
TTTAGCTACACCAATTCACAGACAACAATTTACCGACAACAGCTCATCGACATGCTCAGTTTATCAACTGCACAATTCGCCGACATTGTGATTGATCAATTCACCGACAACAATTAAGCTAAGATAAAAAAGGAAAGATCTTTAACAAGACTGTACCAGCCACATATAAAATAAAGGTTTGAATATTAAACTGGTAGTTATGAAATAACCGAGGCAATAAATCACCAAATAAGGTTTTAATACTAAACAGGTAGTTTAGAAACAGCCGATGCACTAAATTACCAAATTAGCTTGAGTTTCAAAATAATAACAATGTATTTTCTTACTTCAGTAAGAAATATAAATGGTCTAGTTAACAAAGATTTTCACTGCATAGCCCATCATGCCTCTCCATTTTATAGAATCCGAAAAAGGAAAGAAGAAGCTTGTTGTTCATGGCTATTTCTTTTATAAAGACAAGTTGCTGGGCACCACCCTAATATATGGAAGTTTTTCGACTTCTTGAAGAAGGAACAAAATTACAATGATGTAAAAGTTGACCAATTCTTAGCTGGTACTTCATCTCAACCATCAAGGAAGAAATACCGTGATTCTTCTGAACGAATAAAAACGGATTGTTGAAAATACTCTTCATATAGCGATGTCATTGAATATCTGCGGCCAATAGCCCATAATCTTGCTTTCTGATTTTAAATAAAACAATTTGGTTTTTTATACATCTATTTATTTCTCAAATATTTTGTTTCTTAAATATTTTGCCCATGACTGTACAGTTGCTTTATTTACTGTATATTTTAAACATGTTTAATAAATACAAAAAAAATCTACATCGTTTTCTAATATCCTAAATAAAGACTAGTAAGTAATTATTTCATATATCAAAGATAAAAGGTTAAAAGCCGAAACAACCAATAAGTAATGAAACATTAACTAAGGCTGCAATCTGAATTTGTCACCAATTATAAGTCAATGAAAATATTTTATTTTCCACTTGGCCGATTGAATTTTGTTTAAGACCTTTTTTTTTTCTACCAATTGTTGTCGGTGAATTGTGCACTCGATAAACTGAGCATGTCGATAGACTGTTGTCGATGAACTGTTATCGGTAAATTGTTGTCGGTGAATTGCTGTCGGTAAATTCGCCTAGACCCATGTATATGCGTTTACACTCGGAAAACTCAACTACACAGTTATTTCGAAAAATGGAATCAGGTTTTGTACAAAATTATCTCATTTTATCGTGAAATGGAAATGGCAATTACCATCAATTACCTCCTAAATATCGACCTAAATACTGATGGCATGAATTACAATAATTACCTTGAGCATTTTCCATTTATAAACACTTCTTGCACTTTTATCACGTCCCCAAAACGAACAGAATTCAACACACAAGAAATTTTGTCGAGGTCACCAGCATCTAACAGAGAGAGACACCTTACCTTACCTTACAGACCTTACATTTCGTTCGGGTTGCCCCAGGTGGCCCTCAGTGTGAGGCACCTCTAATGTCTACCAGAGAGTTGCTAGTACATCTTCCGGTATATTTTGCATCTTCCAGTATTAGATGGTCTGGATGCAGTTTAGATATTTGTCGAGCTTATTCTTAAACACATCTACGCTCACTCCTGATATATTCCTCAGATGAGCTGGCAACGCATTGAATAGACGCTGCATTATCGATGCTGGTGCGTAGTGGATTAATGTCCTGTGTGCTTTCCTAATTTTTCCCTGGTATAGTTTTGGGCACTATTAATCTACCTCTGCTTGCTCTTTCTGATATTTTTAGTTCCATGATGTTTTCTGCTATTTCCTTCCTATCTGTTTCCATGCCTGAATTATCATGTAGCGTTCTCTCTCCTTTCTAGACTATATAATTTTAAGGATTGTAGTCTTTCCCAGTAGTCAAGGTCCTTAACTTCTTCTATTCTAGCTGTAAAGACCTTTGTACACTCTCTATTTGAGCAATATCCTTTTGATAGTGTGGGTACCATATCATATTGCAATATTCAAGTGGACTACGAACATATGTTTTATAAAGCATAATCATGTTTCAGCTTTTTCTTGTTTTGAATGCCGTAACAACAATTTCCCATTTTTGCTTTACATTTTGCCAAAAGAATTGCTATTTGATCACTGCATAACATGTTCCTATTCATCATCACACCAAGGTCTTTAACTTCTTCCTTATTTGTGATTGTCTCATTATTAGGTCCCCTATATGCATATAGCTTTCCTTCTCTGTCTCCATAATTTATTGATTCAAATTTATCAGAGTTAAATACCATCCTATTTACCTCTGCCCAATCAATTACTTTGTTAAGGTCTCTTTGTAGAGCGTTCCTATCTTCATCACAAGTAATTTCTCTACTTATTCTTGTGTCATCAGCGAAACTACTCACTACCGAATCCTTAACATTACTGTCTATGTCTTCGATCATAATAACAAACAGTATTGCAGCTAACACCGTACCTTGTGGCACACCGGATATTACCTTGGCTTCATCCGATTTCTCATCGTTTGCAATAACTATGTTTTCTGTTGTGTAAAAACTCTTTTAACCATCTTCCTACTTTACGCCACGATATTGTGTTTTCTAATTTTCTTCGCTAATATATTATGGTCTACTTTGTCAAAAGCTTTTGCAAAGTCTAGATAAAACCACCAATCTGGTTTCATATTTCCAGCTTTTCATATTTTTGAATATGTTCTCACGGTGGACTAACAATTGGGTTTGGTGTACTTTTCCCGGGTACGAAACCATGTTGTCCTATATTAAACAAATTATTTTTTATTAAATGTTTCCTAATATTTTTCTTCATTACCCTTTCATACACTTTCATAATATGTGATGTTAGACTCACAGGCCTATAATTACTTGCCTCTAGTCTTGATCCACTTTTGAAAGTAGGGTAATATATGCTAATTTGTGCTCATCATAATCTTGCCTGTATCTACACTTTGTCTTAATAATATTGCAAGTGGCTTTGCGATAGAATGAACTACTTTCTTTAACAAAATAGCAGGAATAATCCATCAGGCCCTGCTGCGCTCCATTTTTAATTTCATTAATAGCCTGCACAATATCAGCTTCATTAATATCTATGTCAGCTAAATATTCACTATTTTCGTCCCTTACTTCTATATCATTATCTTCATTATCTATTCTAGAGAGAGAGAGAGAGAGAGAGAGAGAGAGAGAGTCTATAGCGATGCTTTTCGTTCTCCTTGCAGGAGCGATGGAGTCCTCAAAGTCTGAGAAGCCCATTTCTGTCATTCCTTTTTTACAGCAGACACAGCAGGGGGGGGGGGGGGGGGTCTATGCGTCCACATGTGCTTTGTACATTATTGTGGTCAAAATGAATAAGCCTAATTAAGCTACAGAGAAAACTCCCTGATCAAAGACAACAAATTTAATTATAGTCAACAACAAAACGGAAGCCATATTTCACCAAAAAATCATCACAGAATCCTATGCGTGAGCCTGAAGGATGTCTGAAGGATAGCAGCCAATCCTAAAGGGCATCCTTAGCTCCCGTGAAGGTCCAAAGGCCCCCCAGGAAATCCTAGTGAATCCCTCTTGAATATTTGCATATAGTATTTTGGCCAAAGGCTAAGCACTGGGACCTACGAGGTCATTCAGCACTGATATGGAAATTAACAGTAAAAGGTTTGAAAGGCGTAACAGGAGGAAAACCACGAAGCAGTTGCATAGTGAGACAATTGTTAGGAGAGGGTGGACAGTAAGACGGAAGAAAGAAAATATGAAGGGAGGTACAGTAAAAGGAACGAAAGTGGTTGCAGCTAGGGGCCGAAGGCACGCTGCAAAGAACCTTAAGTGATGCCTACGGTGCACCTTACGAGGTCCACTGACGGCACTACCCCCTACGGAAGGGAATCCCTCTTGTCCTCTACATACTGAGGAAAAACAAAAAAAAACAGTACTCAAGGAAGACGTTAACGTCAACACCCATGTCACTTCTGCAGCGGAGGAGAGACGCGCTGGGGGCTTACGTCCTTTTGGCAACAGCTGCCAATAATGCGTGCTTTTTTCCTCTCTGTCTCTTTTAAATCTGGCAGCCGGGCCGATAACAAACAACCGACGCAACCCCCACCCACCCGACCCTCCCCTCACCCTCCCAGGTCACCTACGTCAATGACCATTTAGTGCGAAGTTATGGCTGGTTTACATTTTTTCGATTTCTGACGATTTTTGAGCTTAGTTCAGAAGCAGCGTCTTTTGTTTTCTGATGGAAAATGTGCTTGGAAATAATAGTGGAATACTACAATTTTATATATATATATATATATATATATATATATATATATATATATATATATATATATATATATTATAAAATTATAACACATAGGCCTCATTTGCTGTTATGAAACTTAAGACTATAATAAACCAGATGCCTTCCGTTTGTTTCTCTGTTAGAAGGGTTTCTCTCTTTCCTCTCTCCTCTCTCTCTCTCTTCTATAGTGGTGTAAAAACTGAAATCACAGCGCAGACTACTTAGCAATTAATTGCTCATTCACCTCGTATATACAAGCACAACAACTTCCACTGCTAAGCAGCCATTATGGACCGGTCCTCCTCCGACTGAAACTTCTAAATATCTAGAAATAAAAGTAATTTAAACATTATAAAAATAAGTAATACTAAAATAAAGCAGTAAGCCTGATGAGACATTATTAGTACTTATAATTAATATTATTATTATATTTCAGCAGATGAAAACTGTTCACGATGGAACAAGCACACAAGGACCACTGACTTGAAGTTCGAGCTTCCAAAGAATTTTGGATGCAACCTCCAACCGCAGGCCCTACACTGCAGCAGTAACAGATTAACATACAATGATAAAAACAACGGTTTAATAACCCAAACTATTAAAGAAAGCAAAAAACACAAACCTAAAACCATCCGTTATGCAGGTGACAACATTCTACAAATGAAAAATCCAAAACTAAATGAAAAATTAAAACCTGAGTCTAGAAACACTTCAAAGCAAAAAGTCTGCAATGAGCCAGAACACACCTCGTACTGACTGACTGACGATTCCCGCTTTCCTTCCCTCTTGTAGTACTACCAATGATGATTGACCAATAGCTTTTAAAGCTTCCGCTGACTTTGCTCCAAGTAAAAATCGTTATGGCTGTCGTCTTTATGAAGAACTAACAGGAAATTCTCTCACGCCATGGACTTAAACAAGATTAAAACTTCAGTTCACACGGAGAGAGAGAGAGAGAGAGAGAGAGAGAGAGAGAGAGAGAGAGAGAGATATTTGCACCAGACAAACTTGGAAGCGACTTTTCCTTTGAATATAACAACAACTGCGATAATATAACAATAATAGCATTAACAGCCGCATAGATTCGGCAATGCTGCAGGACCGGTCTACCAAGGAGTTTACACTGAATGCACGAGCACTAGGCCTGATCCTGAAAAATGTGTCATAATTCAGAGAGAAATCATTTCTTTCTACTAAACATAACAAGAAAGTTAAGGCCGTAGTTATTACGTAATAAATAACTTTGCTGCAGGCAACATGACGCCATGGGAAGTAGTTTCTCACACGGGCAGCGAGATTTGTTAAGGGGCACAAATTTGTTATAAAATATGGTTGTATTCTTAATTTGTATTTAATCAAATGGTTTCACTAACTTAACTTTTGTAAAATAAGTATAGAACCTTAAATTTCCTAATGAAAAACAGGTTTGTGTGACTGAATCTTCATCCAAGAAATCTTCGTAAAAATTGAGAAGGAAAAATCGATAAATAAAAAATATTCCTTTCGAAGTGACCCAAACACAGATACAATACAAAGCGTTTCAAATAAAACTCTCCTCTCTCTTTCTCTTTTTTCAAGCAGCAATCTTGTCCAGGCACAAATGCAATAAAATGGTAATATTTCCAGTTTGTCAGCAAAAAGCGTCAACGCTACAATCGACGTTGATAGGAAATGGGATTCATGGCGCTTCTTTTCATAGTAAAGAAACTGAATAATATTTGATTTATTATTGACTTTTTCTGGTTTTGTACAAGACTCCTTTTCTGAAAACAGAAATTATTAAGTAATAAAAGAGTAGGGCCAATGATGTCGCTACTTCAAGCCAATCTTAATGAGAAACCTCGTTACAAAAACTTCTATAAAAGAAAACGAGCATTCCTCCCACTAGACCGATATAGAGTTCTTTCACACCAAACCATGACGCGCAAATCAATTTCTTGCAAACCATTACACAGTAAGAGCAGAAATTTACTTAAAAAAACCTAAATAAATGACGCTTTTCAAGTTTCACATTTTTGTGACAGCAGAAATATCCTACTTACGTCTGTGTGTGGATGTTTGTCTTCGTTCTCCCAGAGCGATCACGACTCTAGATTGCAGACTCACTCGTTCCTGCATTCCAGTTCCCATGAATATTGGAACTTAAAAGATTAAACAGATCTGAATACGACCACGAACCGGAAAGACTTAACACATTCCGTAGGAAGAGGATAACCTCCTTCCATTTCAGACACCAAGTACAGATTAGGCCTACGCTTCCTTTAACGAAACGTTCTAAATACAACGACGTCTCTGTGAGAGAGAGAGAGAGAGAGAGAGAGAGAGAGAGAGAGATTCCAACAAACCTTACGGGCCTGATATGAGCGACAACGTATCATTACAAAACACACAAAAGCCCCAGAGATCCAATGATGAGAAGGCTCTGAGATATAAAAGCAGCTATTGAAAGGAATTCGCAATATGAATAGACCGCAGGAAATTCAATTATACCCCGAAGAGGGAGCACAGAGCCCCGGAAGAGAGATACGACGCTTCGAGCCACTGCTACGAGTACGCTCGTACAGAAATAACGAAATAGTCCAGATATAGAGGAGGAATTCTCCGGTACGAGAACAAACCCGAGGAATGTCGAGAGGTCTCGGGGACTGATGGTCGCACAATGGATGTTCTGAGACAGCTCAGGTGAGAGATGCTGGTCATGCTACCCATCGAACATCGGAAGGTGAGGAGAATTTGTTGGAGGAAACACTTAGGTTAATGAGGAGAAACACAGCCTCTTCGATTGTAGGATAAATGAAAAAAAGGGAGACTGTCTTACAAGGAAGACACTAGTGGATGCTGACAGCCGAAGAAATGGAGACGAATAAAGGATATACGAGAGAGAGAGAGAGAGAGAGAGAGAGAGAGAGAGAGAGAGAGCCCTGCTGTTAATCTGTGCCAAACCTTAGTATGAAACTGGATAAAAAAGAAAATTATAATAGTCGTTCTAAATCTGAATCCACCTGACCTTTGACCTTTCCTCCACAGACTATAATGTTTCCTTCATCAAAGAGCAACAGAGAAGAAAATTCCCAGAAAAAGCCTAAAACTGTGTTACACTTTACTTGCTCCATCTGGCCCAGCGATCCTTAAGACTCCTGGCACAGATTGTAACCACAATAAACAATCAGTAAAGAATCCTGAAACCCAACTTCCACAATCAGTTGTAGATGTCACAAATCAACTTGTAGGAAACACTCTTAACATGTCTGAAACACACCTCAACATGTCTGCAACTTTTGTCAAGTCTACATATCATCGACACTTTCCAACATGTCACTTACATTTTTTAACATGTATGCAACATATGTCAGCAACACTTGACAACATGTCATCAACACTTGAAAATGTCTGCAACACTTGGCAAAATGCCACCAAC
>NC_087214.1:18894737-18949737 GCF_015104395.2 Macrobrachium nipponense | reverse complement strand
TGATTAAACGCCAAAGTTGTATTACAAAAGTTAACAGTACAAACAAGTCTGAAAAAATGATGTAAACTTCTTTGGGACTTGAATCGAGGTGGTGATGATAGGTCTTGTCGGATCTGGGGTTTTTTTAAAGGTGCGTCAACACTACATTAAAACATGTCATAAACACACGTTGGCAACTTGTCCAAAACATGTGAACTAGTCGACGACCGCGAGTAGGGAACGATAAAAATTACGTAGAATTATCATAGAATTTTAAAACAAACCCATTTACTAACTCTGTCTGTCTGTCTGTCTGTCTGTCTGTCTGTCTGTCTGTCTGTCTGTCTGTCTGTCTGTCTGTCTGTCTGTCTGTCTGTCTGTCTGTCTGTCTGTCTGTCTGCAACAAAAAGATTTTCTCATTTCAGTTCTCGGATCCAGTTTGAAAATTTCCCAGTTTTTTGTTTTTCTCTCTTCAGGTGATGATGACCTTCAGCTCAAATGACTGTCATTTAATTAAGCAGGGATCATCTTGAAAGGTCTCTCTCTCTCTCTCTCTCTCTCTCTCTCTCTCTCTCTCTCTCTCTCTCTCTCAACAAGAGGCTATAATAATCTGCCATGGAAATATCTGATAACAAAATCATCTACTGTCACATAAACACAGTTTCCAGGTTTCTATCAATGCTAATTCATCCGAGTGTCTAAAATAACACTTTTCCAATATTATCTTCTAATATTTCATTGAATCCTGAAGTCCTGGAGGACAAAAACGAGAGTGAAGAACCTTCATTTCGTAATACTCAAAACAAGAAGGTTCTAATGAAGGGCTTCCAGCTGTTTCCTTTCTCTTTGCTTATCCTGTGAGGCGGCAACACAAACACACACTCGAGGCATTTTGCTCGAGAAAATTAAAACTGCTTTAGGTTGAGAGAGTCATTCTTTGCAGACATACAACTCAAAATGAGCTCTGTCTCTGTCTCTGTCTCTGTCTCTCCTTTATGATCCATTTTCTTTATTGCAAAAGACCCCGAATGGTCCACTTGCAAAACTTGGTAATTTTGTTATTATTAATAGATTGGGGCGTTATGTCTAACTCCTGATTATTCTACACTGGAGAGAGAGAGAGAGAGAGAGAGAGAGAGAGAGAGAGAGAGAGAGAGAGAGAGAGAGAGAGAGAGAGAGAGAGAGATCCAAACAAGTGATAAATTTGCAGACACCAGGAAATCATCACTGAAGGAAAAGTCGAATTGAGAAGGATCATGAGATTTCCCGCACTTGCCTCGACATCTCTTGAAGATGTCAAACCTATACCAAGGCCCTGTACGACCTCTCGCGACCTCGCTCGCTGATTTAAAGAGTTGGGTCCGACAACCTTGGCCCTCAAGCCCCCTAATATCCGCCAGGCATCGATCGTGCGCTCTTGTAAGAGGACATAAATTGCAAATTGTTTCAAGTTAAAAGAGAGAGAGAGAGAGAGAGAGAGAGAGAGAGAGAGAGAGAGAGAGAGAGAGAGAGAGAAAACGTTTCATGGAACCAGAAGTATGAAGATTTATAACGAAATAAAAAAAAAAGGGAAATCTTTATGTACCTCGTATCCTTTATCCACATAAGCCAGTGTATAACTAAATGAGAGGAACGAAAGACTACTAAAACGTTTCTGAACGAAACGAACCGTTTGAAACTTGAACACATTTCTCAACGAAGCTTCTCCAAACGTCTCGTTTGTAAATAAAGGAATCCTTTTGGACCAAAGCTCGTGATAAACGAGAAACTGACTCTGAGCTCCGGAACTTTCTTCTGATACGAATATACTCTTTTCTCTCTCCTTTCTTCCTTCCTTCCTTCCAATTCGCGAGCAACCTTCGCTTGTACGAGGTGACACAATGTTTTCAACTTGAAAAGAAGCGGGTAAACCGAGTGGATGATACGAAGGCCCATTCGCCGAATTCTGTCGAGTGGAAAACGCTTAATGAGGATAGAAATAGTGTTTTCCGGTTTTGCCTCAATATCTCCTCACAACGGCCAGACTTCGATGAGAAGAGAAGGGCGTGTGAGGCTGAGATGTCGAGTTGGTCTAAAGCGTATTAGAGGTCTCCAGTAGGTGAATTATTAGACGGACTTGCGGAAGGGATTCTGTGTGTGTGTGTGTGTGTGTGTGTGTGTATGTGTGTGAACCTACAGATGAGCAAGCAAATAGTGCTCGGATCGGCAGCCTGAATTTGATCAAATCAAATCAACCGCCGAGTGGAAGTCCCGACCGAAGTGTTGTGTTCTATGAAAACGAGGAATAGCGACGTCCCATTCAGTCGATTTGATTCTTTATGAAAATGAGGTCATAAAGCCAAGCACAGGGGAGATGCTTTCAGCCATTCAGTGGTCAAGAAAGTGAAAAGAGGGAGTTGGAGTGGTTGGACAGCACAAACTAAAGGAAGGAAGAGGAATGGAGGTAATGTAAAAGGCTAAAATGACGGTCCAAAAGGGACGCTGCAAACAACGTTTAGTAATGCCTACAGTGATCCACGTGACGTATACTACCGGTACTAACAGCCCCCGCCCCACCCCCGAAGGTGTCACTGTTAAGGAATACCAGCGGAATGTAATTTCTTATGAGTATATATCCCTATAGGAGTGCTTACAGTGCACCGTGTGAGGTGTACTAACAGCACTACACCCCAAAAGAAAAGTGCCATTGTTGACAAGGAATGCCACCGGAATGAAACACTAAACGGAAGCTTATTTTCCCGACATTTTTTTTAACTCTCTCGAAGAATCATCTTTATATTGATACATAAAAGTCCTTTTCTTTCGGCGATGTCTCACGGTAACTGACCCTTCTGTTTTATCATTCTCTGTCCCGTCACTTCTTATTTCTTCTTTGGGTTTCGCCTCGTGTCGGTCCTCACTTCAGAAAAGTCCCAACTTTCCCAGCAACCAATTTTGTTTTTTCAAATTCTTCCAAATATTTCAAGTTTGAGTTGTGAGATTTCATTTATGTATTTATTTTCAGGAATGTTTTTTTTTGCTTTGCCTCTTTGCTTATTCTTGGGAAATGAAATAGGGTGAATATATTGACGTGTGTGTGTGTGTGTGTGTGTGTTTGTGTGTGTGAGAGAGAGAGAGAGAGAGAGAGAGAGATGAATGTTATGAACGCAAGTTTTCTGAAAACCCCAAGATGTTTAGTTAAACATTCCAGCTGCAAAGTTTGGAGAGATAAAAAAAAAATGTTACATTTAACTTTCTGAGAATTTACAAAATTCCTGAAAGACTTTTTGAAGAAGAGTTAGCGCTCTTAAGTTTTCTCAGAGCGTAATTATTAGGAAAGAAAAAATAAAATAATAAATAAATATATAAAAATGTAAGTCCATTACTGAACTAGAAGGAGAATTGTTTGAGGGAAGTATTCACTGCATCTTCGCTGGAACTTTGGAGGTTCCAACTACAGACATCCTCGTCAGCGGGGAGACAGACAGTTCTTCCACAGTCATCCGACACCTGTCAGGTGCAGGTATATTTATGGGAGGTGGAACAGACCATTCCTCGCCATCATAGCCAAGTGGGTAATCGCTTTATACCTTTGAGGTAAGATGTATAGATCAAACGGGCCAAATAGATTTAAAAACTGAAAAAAAAACTAAAGAATAACGCCAAATCATAACCACTTCCCACTGTACGTTGAAACCAACCTTGCTGGCACGGCAGCAGAGAATCGACAATGAACACTGGTTCTGGGAACAATGAACAACATGCTCTCCATTTATCGAAGCAACGTACGCGCTGTTCTCCAATTCTTTACTGTTCTTTAACTCTCCAAATATTTAGCATTTTGCCAAAACCCCGAAAAGTGTAGCCCCAAAGGCCCAACCTTCGTACAATATCTCGCGCCCGGCACAAATCCACATTCCTCCGCAAACGCCTTTTCCCCCCACCCAAGTGTTGTGTCAATGGTTGCAGCTGCCGGCCTTCGTGGCTGTATATAAAGTATTTCGGGTCTCGCCAAAGTATATTTTTCCCCTTCGCTGCGTCACAAACACTCACAAAAATACTCACGGGAGTGTATTTTCGCAATTTTGCTCAATTTGAAGTTGTCCCTTCTCAGAAGGCGAAGACATTGTTGAAAAATAGATGCATATTTATACGTTACGGTTCATTTATGCAAGGCATTTAAATCCTGGATAAAACTTCCATAAGTAAATTGATTGTAATTTTTAAATTTTATTAAGCAATACTTACTACACTTTACTTTTTTCTAGATAGGATTTTGTAACTTGGATTCAAGAGCGGGTAAAGAAACTGACAAAATCCAACAGAAAAAATACAAAATGAAAACGCAAAATTACCTCAAAATTAAGGGAAATGACTCATGTTTTAACGAAGACAAGACATAAAGCTCTACCCCAAGATTATCACATACAAATAGGCAGAAGAAGAAGAGGAAGACAAGATGGTAAACAGTGGAAGGAAGACACAGCCAGGCATCTTTCGTTTAGTAAATATTCCACTACAAACTCTAATTTAGGTAAGGGTCCGTTTACGTCCCCCTGACCTTTAACACCAAAATAAATGAGGAAAGACTGAAATTGCTGTTGAAAGCTAACTTGAGGAGACATGATAGATGTAATGAATGAGGTCAATATTATGGATGAAAATATACCTTGAGATGAATGAAGGATTTTGATATGTGATAAGATTTCAAAACTTGAGAAAATGCTATGGGTGAAAAATACCTTGAGATTAATGAGGGAATTGGGAATTTTGATAATACAGTGAAGAACCATTCTCTCTCTCTCTCTCTCTCTCTCTATGAGAATGAATGAGCGACCTCCTCAACATTATATTTTACTTAGTGATCTCAGTTCCTTCCCTTTCCAATTCGTTCCGGACAATTTCTTTCCCTGATTCCCTTTTTTATTATTATTTTCTTCTTCCCTTGAGCGAGAAACCATAAAGAAATATAAGAGAGAGAGAGAGAGAGAGAGAGAGAGAGAGAGAGAGAGAGAGAGAGAGAGAGTCATTTCAACAGCTTCATCGAACATTGTCTATGTAAGATAACTACTGATTTAGTTTAACAAACCACTAGACTTTTACCCTAAAACTGTTTTATTTTCTTAAAACAGAGGTTTAATACGTTAAACACTGTTTGCCTGGGGATTTGTTGAAAACCCTTAATATCTAAAACCCTCACTGACTTTAATAAAATATGACACAATATTTAAGTTGAGGCTCCTTTAGAGCTCTTCTCGGGCTATTTCACCTCAATAAGGATTTGAAGATTTTTCACTTCAACTTCCATTACCATTGTTTTCAGTTAACTGCCTCGTCTCCCAAAATGGGGGGGGGGGGGGGGGGGCGTCGATATGTCAGAACAATGCAAACATGGATTTATATCTGGTTACAACCTGCCA
This sequence comes from Macrobrachium nipponense, assembly GCF_015104395.2. Lineage (NCBI taxonomy): Eukaryota > Metazoa > Arthropoda > Malacostraca > Decapoda > Palaemonidae > Macrobrachium > Macrobrachium nipponense. Next base: position 18,944,359 of record NC_087214.1, on the reverse strand, counting down.
AAGGATTCCTTTCTCACTCTAGACAAATAAAAATAATAATCGTTACTTCATTTGTTAAGCCTCTTTTTTCTTCCCACTTCCTATAAAAATGAGAGAGAGAGAGAGAGAGAGAGAGAGAGAGAGAGAGAGAGAGAGAGAGAGAGAGAGAGACTACGATCATTTTTTTACTTTGAGAAAAGAAAAGAGAATCCGACAATTATTACCAATCGTCACTCTCTCTCTCATTTTGTCAATAATCCCAGTCAATGTTATCATCGAAACCACTTAACAAATATTGTCATGACAAACTTGATGAAATCAAGGGCGACAGTAGGATTCAAATCCCCAGTTGAACAGCGACAAACTATTCCCATAGGATTTATACTCTCTCTCTCTCTTTTTTTTTTTTTTTTTTTTTTTTTTGTTTTTTTTTTTTTTTTTTTTTTTTTTGCTGGCAAGTAGCAGCCAATTTTTTTTCTTTTACTGATTTAATTTAATTCAATATTTTTCATTTTGCGACTTAAGGATTCATGTTGTGCCATATTTTCCTTCATTATCTTCTTGGATTTTTCCCTCTCTCTTGGAATTGTTATGCAGACGAATATCCTATCCTGTTCCTCCTCCTCCTGCTCCTACTCTATGAGGTCTTTGAGGGGTTAATTAGCCTCCCGATTTTTCTCTCCCGATGAGAAGGAAGGCGGCCTTATTAGCTCTCCTTGTTCCTTAGAATAATAGCAATGCCTTGTTAGTTGTTCCTTTTGAAGATCTTTTTCGTTCGTGCAAATGAGGCTTCATGAATTGGGAGAGTTTTGGGGAATTCGTTGTGGCCCACTTCCGCTCACGCCGAATTTATATAAGGTCTGAAGGAAGTGTCTAAGCTAGTTACTTGTTACTGATGCTTCTTAGCACCTGGTAATGGAATTTCTAAGCGCCTCTTAATGGAGTTTCGAAGAACTGATTTATGAAATTACTAAGCAATAATTTCTAGAGTTTATTACGACTGACTGATAAAGTTTATAAGCAAAATTTTAAGAAGTTTCTAAGCACTGATTGATGAAGTGTTTAAACATTGACAGATGAAGTTTCTAAGCAATGACTGATTAAATTTCTAAGCAATGACTGATGAAGTTTCTAAGCATTAGTTGATGATTTCTAAGCAATGAATGATAAATTTTCTAAGCATTAGTTAATCACGGCCTAACTACTCCCCAAGGACCGGTCCACCAATTAAGGAGTTTACTCTTCATACATGAGAACTAGACCTAATCCTGAAAAATGTATCATAATCCAGAGAAATAATTTCTTTCTATAATACTAAACATAACATGAAAGTTAGACCTTAGTTATTAGGTAATAACCAACATGCTGTAGGCAACATGACGCCATGGGAACTAGTTTCTCACGCGGACAGCGAGATTTGTCAAGGGGCATAAATATGCTATAAAAAGTGTGTTCCTAATTATTACTTAATCAAATGGGTTCACTAACTTCACTTGTGTAAAATAAGTATAGAGCCTTAAATTTCCTAATGAAAAATAGGTTTGTGTGACTGACTCTTTCATCCAAAGAAGTCTTCGTAAAAATTCAGAAGGAAAATCGATAAAAAAAATTTAATTCCTTTCAAAGCGACCCAAACCCAGATACAATTCAAAGTGTTTCAAATAAAACTCTATCTCTCTTTCTCTTTTTCAAGCAGCAATCTAGTCCAGGCACAAATGCAATAAAAGGGTAAAGTGTCACTTGGGAACGGAGAAAAAAGAAAAAGTGAACAGAAACGGAAATATTTTCAGTTTGTCAGCAAAAAGCGTCAACGCTACAATCGACGTTGACAGAAGATGGGATTCATGGCGCTACTTATCAGATAGTAATGAAACTGAATAATTATTTTGATATATTACCGACTTTCTAGTTTTGTACAAGACTTTTCTCTGAAGACAGAAATTATTAAGTAATAAAAGAGTAGGGCCAATGATGTCACTACTTCAGGCCAATCTTACTGAGGAACCTCGTTACAGAATCTTGTATAAAAGGAAATGAGCATTCCTACCACTAGACCGATAGAGAGTTCTTTCACACCAAACCATGACGCGCAAATCAATTTCTTGCAAACCATTACACACTAAGAGCAGAGATATCTTTTTTACGGCTGTGTGTGGATGTTTCTCTGAGCTCTCTCAGAACGACCACGACTCCAGATTGCAGACACACTCGCTCCTGCATTCCAGTTCTCGTGAATCCTGGAACTTAAAAGACTAAACAACAGATCTGAATACAACCACGAACCCGAAGGACATAACACAATCCGTAGGATAAGGATATCCTTCCATAACATCCTTCACTTCTGACACATCAGATACCAAGTACAGATTAGGCCTAAGCGTTGTTTAACGAAACGTTTTTTATAAAACTACGTCTCTGTGAAATCGTAGAGAGAGAGAGAGAGAGAGAGAGAGAGAGAGAGAGAGAGAGAGAGAGAGAGAGATTCCAACAAACCTTATAAGCCTGATACGAGCGACAACGTATCATAACAAAACACACAAGAGCCCCAGAGATCCAATGATGAGAAGGCTCTGAGATATAAAAGCGTCCATTGGAAGGAATTTGCAAACTGAATTGACCTCAGGAAATTCAATTCTGCCCTGATGAGGAGGCCAAAGACCCGGAAGAAAGACACGATGCCTCGAGCCACTACTACTTCAAGCACGCTCGCACAGAAATAACGAAAAAGTCCAGATAAAGAAAAGGAATACAATTCTCTGGTACGAGAACAAACCCGAATAATGTCGAGAGGTTGGGGGCGGGGAATGATGGTCGCCTAATGGATATTTTGAGCCGCAACCGAGAGGTGCCGCTACCCATCGAACATCGAAAAGACACAGGTTAACACGTTGACAGCCCAAGAAATGGCGACGAATAATCGATAAACTCGAGGGAAAAAGAAGGGAGAGAGAGACAGAGTAACCCAGGTTGTAGTATAATGGGGTTCTACGAAATTGAGGAAGTGTGCAAGGAAATTACTTCTGGCCCGTTTGTTTTGGAGGGGGCAAGGTTCCACAAAATTCCTGTTCCGAAAAAGAGAAGGGAAACATTTATACCCAAAGAGAGAGAGAGAGAGAGAGAGAGAGAGAGAGAGAATCTGTACCAAACCTTGTAAAACTATTAAGCCTGAAACTGAATAAAAAAGGCACTAATAATAATAATTATAATAATTCTAAAACCAGAACACCACTCCAGAAAAGTGATCGGGATCCACCTTGACCTTTGACCTTTCCCTCAAAGAGCATAATGTTTCCCTCACTGAAATGCAACACTGAAGAAAAATCAAGAGAAAACCTAATACTGTTTTATATACTATTTTCCACCTCACGTGGCCTAACCAACCTCAGACTCCTGCTACTGATAACAAACAAAACAAATAATCAGTAACGACTGACTTTCAAAACAACTGGAAAATCCTGAAACACAACTTCATCAATTGGTTGCAGATGATACAAGTCAACATGTCGCCAACACTTGAACACATGTCAGAAACACTTGTCAACATGTCTGCAACTCTTGTCAACATATAACCAACACTTTCCAACATGTCACTAATATTGCTGCTGTCACATTGACCAATCAGAAATCAGAGTGTAACGAGGAGTATATACTTAATTCACTACATACATATATATATATATATATATACATATATATATATATATATATATAGATATATATATATATATATTATATAGTATATATATATATATATATATATTATTACTATATATATATATATATATATATATATATACTATATATATATATATATATATATATATATATATATATATATATATATATATATACACACACACTTACAAGGCTGCTCAAATATTCATTTTTCAAAGAAATTCAAAAGTAATGGCGCTGGTAATTCTGTTAAATGATTTTAGACAAAGTCATGATTGACTTGGTTCTTTCTCTTAGCACATCGGACCTCTTATTGAAGTCCCAATCTTCTCCTCTCTAACGCTGAAGAAGAAGAAGAAGAAGAAAAGCTGTTGCATAATAATTCCCAAAAACAAACTAGAAACAAATGAGCAAGGAGCTTTTGAAGCCGTATTATCAAAAGGTTCATTGAAAGCTCTCTCTCTCTCTCTCTCTCTCTCTCTCTCTCTCTCTCTCTCTCTCCTATTATAAGCTTATAAGCGAGCGCCAACATTCAACAACGCTGCCTGGGAGATAGTCAAGTTTTCACAGTGACTGCTAACTTTAACAGCCTTGGAAAATGGAATAAATGGTATAAAAAAGACGAGGAGGAGGAGGAGGAACTCATGCATAAGGGACGAAGAGGCCTCTCGTGTCGCTTCATAATGAAAAAGAGAAGAAAAAAAAAAAACGTCATGAATAACTAAGGAGCTTCTGAGAGAGTTCGGGTAGACAGAAAGAATCCTGTCCAACCTTGTCTTCTGTCAGGGGAAAAAAAACTTGCCTGTGAAAAGGTTAAAATCTTTTTATTTCTGTTTTTTTTTTTAAAGGAAATCGAGAGGCGAGACTGAGAGACTGATAGAATGTCTACATCTTCGTTTTGCTGATTTTTCAATTTTATTTCAATCTGTTGCCGGGAATATTCGATTAATATAAAAAACATTTATTTAAGTTCAATAGAACTGCGTTGAAATATTCCTCCCAACAAATGTGAACTGAAAATTGACAGCTATAAAGATTTCTGTCAATACTAGACGCTGACACAATCCACTCTCACCTTCAATCAACTGTTAACACAGAAAACAAGTAATAAATGCGTCGAAGAAACCTTCGGCGCAATCGAGTTTTCTGTACAGCTTATCATGAAGGCCACCGAAAATAGATCCATCTTCCAGTGGTTTCGGTATAATGCTGCATGAGCTGCGGCCAATGAAACTCAGCCGGTCTTGGTGGCTTGTGTTGTTGCGTTGCCAGTCGCACGATTATGAATAACTTTAACTTAAGATAAAAAGAAAAAAAAAGATACTAAGGCTAAAGGGCTGCAATTTGGGATGTCTGATGACAGGAGGGTGGATGATCAGCGTACCAATTTGAAGCCCTCTAGCCTCAGTAGCTTTGAAGATGTGGGGGCGGACAGAAAAAGCGCGGACGGACAGAGAATACTTCTCTCTTAAAGAAAGCTAAAACTGAAGCGTTTAAGGCAACAAATTCTGCTGAATAAAAGTATTCTGGGAGTGGTGCTATAGTAATACATGTCAGACTTCTAAGAGCACTCTCACAGGGGAATTCGCGAAGAAGAAAATATGTATAAAAGGAGCAAATTCCACAGAACAAAATGGCACATTTAGGCAACAAATTTAGCTGAAAAAAATAAAGTATTCCGAGAGCACTTCTAAAGTAATGGAGGTCTAACCTGAAAAGAAATTCCCTGCATGAAATCTTGAAGAGGAAGAAGAAGAATTAAAAAGGGAACTACAACAGCCGTAGTTACAATCTAAGAGAAGACAGACGTTTTAGGACTTGAGGATGGATTATATCAAAGATCAGCTCCTCCTCCTCCTCCTGGGAGTCGTGAAGGATACACTGAGTGTGCATACTTTTATGACGGCAACAACAACAACAACAACAGCAACAACAAAAGTAAGAGCGACGAAACCCTGGCATTGGAGAGGGGCGTGGTGGCCAGGTGTCAGGTGTGAGTGGAATGACCTGCCAACATCCCTCAGCTGTTGTCATTCAGGGGACACTGACAATTGAAACCACTTCAAAGTTTATCGTTTACTGAATGTTTTTCGAGAAAGATGATTTAGGCCTATGGACCTATATACGGGGAGAGAGAGAGAGAGAGAGAGATGGGCTATTTGTTGGCTTAGCCTAGTGGTACCTAATAAATCTCTTTCGGACAAATCGTGATTTAATCAGAAGAATTTCTAAAGTAAGAAGCAACGGGTTCAGCAATTACTCTCAAATATCCCGTGACAATAAAAAGGCTAAGCTAGCTTTTTTTCCACAAAAACAGCTTCGCGTCACATATAAACGCACAAATATACGCAAATGAACAAACAAATCCGTGGCCACAAGGCAAAAATGTATACAGTGGTCCCATATTATCTGCAGGCATAATTTACGTGAGAAAATGGAAAAATTCTAAAAAGCAAAGGAAGGTTCCACAGGTTCTAGAAATCGATGTGGTCCTAAGAACAGTAGTGAAAGGAGAGGCTGCTTTTACTGGTAAGAATGTTTGACACATTTCCCCAAGAATTTATTTAAGAAAATAACTGAAAGACTGCAGCCCTAAGCAATGGTGTAATGGCGACGATGCAAGACGGTTCCAGGAGAAGATGCCAAAACAAGAAAACGGAGAAGAACACAGATAACAGAAGAAAGAAATTCCAAACCCAACAATGAAATCACGGAAAAATGGACAGGAAAAATGCAAGTCTCGAAGGCTCACTAAAACCTGGTCTTATCTGGAAAAATGTATCCATCGGACACGCCAATCAAATGTCTCTCCCTGGAACACTCGTTCACAATTTTATTGCCTATCAGAGAATATTTTCAACAGAGAGAGAGAGAGAGAGAGAGAGAGAGAGAGAGAGAGAGAGAGAGATTAAAGGAAGAGGTGATAAAAAAAACCGATACACCTAAAATTCAGGGGAGAGAGAGAACAGGAATGAATTTGCCTCTCACTGGAACACTTGTAGGGGAGAAGACTCCTTTATTGAGGGGTTAAGCAAAGGTTTATTTTCTCTTCCTCTGCAACAAGATTAGACTGAAAGTCATTCCTTCATATAAGGGACAACTTTGCTGTTTTTCCTTTAATTTCTAGACGCAAACATTAGTTACTATTTCCCCACAAAGGCGAGTACTGTAAGGGAAGTTCCACCACCATCTGGGGAAAATTTCCCCCATCACCTGGTAAATTTTCCCTACAACCTTGAGAATTTTCCCAATCAAGGGAATTTTCCCCCTCACCTGGCAAATTTTCCTAACCACCTTGAGAATTTTGCTCACCAACGGAATTTCCCCCAGCACCATGAGAATTTTCCCCACCACATAAGGCCACCACCTGAGAAATTTTCATCAACCTCTGGGGAATCTAGAGAATTAGCCCTACCACAGAGGGAATTTACCCCCTCACTTAAGGAACTTTCTCCACCACCTGGGGAATTAGGTGCCGATCTTGATGCATTCTTGTGCACCGTGGCTCAGAAATCAGCTGTTGCCGTTGGAAGTATTCCCCGAAGCCAGGGACAAAGGGTAACGTTGGCTCCCGAGTTTGGGGAAATAATGAGACGCCCATCGAGCAAGACCTATGTTGGCCCAATGCAACATCCGTCAGCCAGAACCTTAGTGACCTAGGTTGGTCAAAAGAAGATAACAAACAGGAAATAATATCATGAACTGATCCCATCTCTAAAATCTCACAACAATTGACGAAATGGCTGGAAGTGTGTTCCTAGAACATCTCAACTCTTAGTCATCATGACTGGGAGAAAGGGGGGGAGGGGGGGGGGGGGGGTTAGGGGGAGGGTGTTGGCAACACTGTTATCATTTATCCCTGAACTGGCACCTGACCCTTTCATGTCGGACAAGAATAATTGCCCAAATTACGTTCTATTTCTATTTCTGTTTACTCTGAAAAGGGTTTCAGCTTTGCACCGAGTGTTTGGGGAACCAACAAATTGTGCCCAAATTGTATTTCGGAACTATTGTTGTTGCTGTTTCATTTGCTGTTTTAATATACATTTTCAATTTAATATCAGCGAACAAAGGTTGCGTTTCATCGCGCATCTTAATCGTGTTTTGTTTGGTTACGTGAGACACTTGACGATACGAACGCCCCATGACAACCCCCCCCCCTCTCTCTCTCTCTCTCTCTCTCGCTCCTCTCTCTCTCTCTCTCTCTCTCTTGGCATGATGCTTCCAACTAGAAATTGGACTTAAAATTTACCCTTACCTGCAAAATCAGTGGAGTGTAAACGTCTTGATTGGTCTGTCAATATTAACTAGATTCCAATATGATTTTACTGTCTTGTGTTTAAGTCTTTTATCAATTCATGATTCTGCAGAGCATATTAATATTTAATTTGTGGTGATGTTCTTTCGGCTTCCTTCTTACTGAGGAGTTGTGAAAGTGATGTGAAAAGTCACAAGGACCAGGATATATATACGAAAACATAGAATGTATTTAAATACAAAATTGAAAAATTGTCCAAGAAAATTGTTCTTTTATATAATTATAAGTTCTTGATCTCTTTGAAAATTGGTACATGCAAATTTTAGGACCACAAAGAGAACAGTACATTTGTTGAGTTTGCCCCAAGTTTAAGATTCAACACGGTGATATTTTCGAATATCTATTCCCTTGCTATTACCTGAGAGAGAGAGAGAGAGAGAGAGAGAGAGAGAGAGAGAGAGAGAGAGAGAAGGGGGGCGAGGGGTGGTTTCAGTGTAGATTACCGCCCTATATTTCCAGGATTCCCCCCAACAAAAATATTCAGAGAGAACCAACTAACCTTTGCCCCTGCAATATCTCCCTTCAGTTATTAACTGAAAATGACTTCGGGAATGAGAACAAGCAAGATGGCGTTGGGATAGAAAGCTGAACATATACGTGGGTACTCGACTTTAAAATTTTCTCTCTCTCAAATAAAAAATGACCTTGGAAATTCAAAAAAGCAAGATTAGCCATGGTTTTCGAATTATACTTGAATAGTTGAAAGTGGAAATACTTGAACGAAACACCAGTAATATTCTCAAGGTCCAGATGCATTTATGTTATTTCATTATGAAGTTGAGAGATGATGTGATCCATGGCTATAAATCATCATCCAAAAATAGAAACACTCTCTCTCTCTCTCTCTCTCTCTCTCTCTCTCTCTCTCTCTCTCTCTCTCTCTCTCTTTATTCCATCGCCCACTTTATCGGGACGTCTGAAAATCAGAGGTAAGTCGGAAAGCGCAAATCTTCAAGAATTAATGGGGGAAAGAATGACTTCAGTACAGATTCTACTGAATTAATAATGATTTTGACATCGTAGACTTTTTTACAGGACGAGAACGAGGAAGGAAGGTGACTGTGACTCAACAGGTGGGGTTCATTACGACGCCTCCTGAGTTGCTGCTCTTGGGATGGATGTCTGTAGAGAGAGAGAGAGAGAGAGAGAGAGAGAGAGAGAGAGAGAGAGAGCTAGCTGGAAGTATACGTGGAATCTTTGCTTTTGAATGTCTGTCTGTCTGTCTGTCTCTAACTTTATAGCCTATTAAAAAAACAATGGCTATGCTTTAGAAATACGGAATCGTCCAAATTGAACTGGAACTGGGCATTATTTATGTAAATTCAATTAGGATCAGCATTTTCGTCTGTCGCGAGACACGCTGCAAGCAATGGGTCACTCAGTTGGGTCTTGTGAGTGCACGTTTGCCAAATTGCTTTCTTGCTCGAGTGCCGGGTCGTTCTTACACACGCAAGTATGTGTGTATTCGCATGTTTATTCATACACAAAAGTCTGCAGTATGATCTTCTTTCATTGACGGCGTGAGTGTTACATTTTTTTTATGCCCTTGTGTTTTATATGTATAAGTTGTTTTATGTGAGCTATGGCTAGGCAGGTGCTAGCTTCTTGGGGTGGCCGAGCAGCTGTTATATAAAAAGAGGAATTAATAATATATTTAAGAAACCGTTGTAAGGTGATGTCCTGTGACATTTCTTAGAATGTAGAAATCGTCAATTTAGCTTCTCCTTGGAGACAGTGGCCCGAAGTGACAAGCTTAGGAAATGCTGATATATCTTTCTGGGGTGGCGCGATCAGTGCCATGTCCTGTTTCTATGCATGGGCGGTTGCAGAGGTGCCTTCTGAAACTGGTTAGAGGCAGTTACTTAGGAGTGGAGAATGTGTGTGAGTTCGTGTGTGCGTGTGAGCTTTTTCCCTACATAACGAGAAAGTAAGGTAACCAAGAGGGGAGATCTGTACAAGAGAGGCGAAGAGCCAAGACAGCTTCTTCGAAAGTATTTTTGGTGAAGTGTGTGTGAATTCTGTGTTGAAAGGGTAAGCATACTTATTCTTTAGCCAAAGGTGTGGCTTGATTGTATTTTGAATATTATTTCAAAGATGTTCTATTTCATTTGACTTTTTATTTTGCTTTTTAATCTTTTGCTTATCAATATGTTCTCCTGTCTTTTTATTGGCGATTCTGAGACAAAGGGGAACTGATCTGAGACAAGGGGGCCGATATGGCGACTTATTTAGAAATGGGAACTTAACTAATGTTTCGTGGTGTTACCAGACTATGACTGTGCCCAGTTTTATGACTAAAATAATATTGGTTATTGTAGGAGAAATATGGAGTGGGCTATCTGAGTTCAATCATTCACTTAATCATTTTGTTAAGAACCTGAGTTTATTTAGCTAATTCTTTGCTCTTAAATAAATGCATTTTCGTATTTCACGAGTCTGATTTAATTGCTTTAGGCAATGGAGAAGTGGGGTGGGGGGGGGGAGAGAGAGAGAGAGAGAGAGAGAGAGAGAGAGAAAATGGATGTTGCCAGTGCCTTAGATGCACGACCAAGCTACCAGACCCTTTTAAGAAGTACCGAGATTAGGATCTCGGTAAAATATATATATATATATATATATATATATATATATATATATATATATATATATATATATATATATATATATATATATATATATATATATATCCTTCCGTCTCTGTATCTTTTCCCACTTCAAAGTAGGATTGATGTTTCCGACAGCTTTGTATTATAACATACATATATATATATATATATATATATATATATATATATATATATATATATATATATATATATATATATATATATATACATACATAATTACACAGATGTATATATATGTGTGTGAGAGTGTGTGTTTGTGTGTGTAACTTTAAAAACTAATAGTATTAAAATTCACATTCACAAAACACGAGCGTCTACAAAACTAAGAAATAAAAAAATATCATCAAAGTTAAAAGCTTAAATTCTAAAAAAAATAAAAGGAAAACCCTAAATTTTAGCAAAATAAATAATAAATAAATAAATAAATGAATCTGACTTGTTGAGCATGAACTCCTTCAGTAATAAAGAACGCATCCAAGAAGAAGAAGAAGAAGAAGAAGAAGAAGAAGAAGAATCGCTTTCCATGGAAATAACGAGCGCCTCCTCCTCCTCCTCTCCTTTCCTTTTCACCCTCAAGAGTTTATTTGTGCACCAACACTGGACCCAAAGGATATTTTCCATAAATACAGAAAGGGAAACGGGTGAAGGGGGTGGGGGCGTAGGAGGGGTTTAAGGAGGGTTAAAGGTAGAGGGGGGGAAGGAGGTTATCATCAAACCGTGGGAGGAAGTCGCGGCCTCACTAAAGGAGAGAATGCGATGGAATGAGGAAGAGGAAGGATTTTTTAAGTGGAGAGAGGAGAAGAAGAAGAAGAAGGAACGAACAGAGAGAGAGAGAGAGAGACCTCGGATATTTATAGATTTGCTCACCTTTCCCAAATAAGAGCATCAAGCCATTCACTCAAAGGATATTAGAAAGAATAAAGAGGATAAATCATTCATTATCTCTGAATATCAGAGAACTAAGGAGATTTTAACTGCCACCAAAAATTAATTACTTGCATTAACTTTTTCTGAGCCCGACTACGCTCTCTCTCTCTCTCTCTCTCTCTGGATAAATTATTGCTGGTTGAAGTGTAAAAGTGGATAAGAGACTGAAGAGAAGAATAAAATCAGTTTCGTGATTAGCAAAGAAAGATTACAGGAACACAGTCCTTCAATTCTTTGTTCAGCTCCTTGTCCATCTATTTTTCAGTCTCAAAACACAGAGGTTCCCTCAGTAAGTAAAATAATTAATAATAATAATAATAATAATAAGAATAATAATAATAATAATAATAATAATAATCAAATAAATAATAATAATAATAAAATATAAGAAAATAGTATGCTGGAAACAGACCTTCTTTCAAACATGTTTATTAAAAATAATGGCAGAATTCATAGAATTGATTTTAAATAAAATTCTTTCAATTCTCCTTATGATTTGTCTTTCTGGCACGGTGGTATTATAAAGCACGGCCTGTTCCCGACCTACGAGACACACCTGTATACCTGTTGACGACCCCAGCCTGTCCCTGATTACCAGTTGACTTTGATAACACCAGTCCGAAATTCCGTTGACGACCTACAGCACGATGAATATTGGACAGCTGCTTTATAATACCAGCGTGCCAGAAAAGACAAATCATAAGGAGAATTGAAAGAATTTTATATAAAATCAACTCTGTGAATTCTGCCATTATTTTTAATAATAATAAAATAATAATAAATAATAATAAATAATAATAATAATAAATAAATAAATTAATAATAATAATAATAATAATAATAATAATAATAATAATAATAATAATAATAATAAAGCAGAGTATCACGTATATCTAGGGAGTCTTCCTCCAAGAGGCTTCACTAAATCATCATTTTAACGACCCTCAGAATGACTACCCAGTCCACTGGTCCTCCCATTCCCCAATTCGAGCATCTCGGTTGCCACAGTGACCTTCTCTTCACTTCTCTGTCCCCTGATATCTTCGGACAAGGTTTCCACTGTAAGACTTGAAACACTAAAGGAAGTGAATGAAGAAATTCTCCGTCTCAGGGGGGATTCGAACACACGCTTGGCAGAAGACTAAGGTTAGCTTCCCCATTGCACCATCAAAAAATATATTCTATTTTATAAGGATCTCATCTCCATTTATGCACATTTATAGAAGATAGACTACACTGTACCAATAAGAAGGGGGTTCGAAGACAGACAGACAGACAGACAGCCAGACAAACTGATGATTAAAGACGCTCTCTGAATGGGAAAATCTAACAGACACCCTGTGAGCATCTATCGCTCCAATTCATTAACTGGTTACATTTTTACATTTCAAAAGAATGTTCATTAACTAGACACTCTCCTTCACTTTAAAACTGCGTACTGTTTCCAGATGATTCTTTTAAAATATACATTCAAATTACATCTGAAGAACATGAGGTACCCTTCTGAAATTCTAGAGTTGTACTTTATTCCCAAAAATGTACTAATGTCCACTTCCTTCGTGAATAAACTCTTGAAAAAATACAAGGTTAAAGAACTGACACAGGAAGCAATAAAGCAAAGTGGAGTGGCAATAAAGATGACAAGAATAATTTGTTATGCTGTCTCGACAGGGGGTTCCAAGTTAATGTCACCTGAAGGGTGGATGACCCTGCAATTATTTGAAAGACTAAGGACTGAGTGGATGTGACTCTGGAAAGAGTCATTCCCGTGTGACAAGTGCATAGGTCAAGAAAAATGAGGAACTAATAGCACTACACAATAATGGGGGTGGGGGGGGCGTGAGTCTTTACGGTATTTTTCCCACTTAAAAAGGTATCACAGACAAAGAAAGAATTAAACTGAATATAGAAATTTGGCCAATGTTAGTACTGGGACCTATAAGGTCATTCAGCGCTCAGACGGAAATTGACAGTAAAAGGCTTGAAAGGTGTGACAGGAGGAAATCCTCGCATTTGCACTATGCAACAATTGTTAGGAGAGGGTGGAAAGGAAGACGGGCACGCTGCAAAGAACGTCAAGTAATGCCCACAGTGCACTGCATGCGGTGCACTGTAGGCACTATACCCCCACTGGGAACAAAGAAGGAAGCTGAAGAGAATTATCTTATAAAACTGACAATCTACAAAGGCGAAATCTGGTTGTACAAAAGGAGGTTCCTCAAAAGAAATGACCCAAAATCAATAAAAGTCATAAATGTGAGAACAAGTTTCTTTGCAAAGATCAGCAGTGAGTTCCTGAACTCTAATATCATGAGCCAACATTTCAAGCGGAGGGAGAATATTCACCCAATCTTCATTAAATCAGAGATAAATGCACCACCCTGCCTTTCCATATCTCCATATCTTACTACATTCATGAGAGAGAGAGAGAGAGAGAGAGAGAGAGAGAGAGAGAGAGAGAGAGAGAGAGAGAGAGAGAGAAAGTCAAGTTTAACAAAATTTCGAGAAAAAGAAGAAGACGAAGAAGAAGAAAGTCAGGAATCCAAAAAGTGACGGACAAGACAAAAGACAATATATTAACAACAGAAATAAACCCAATGATCTTGCCGTGACGAACTGGTGGGACTGCCCCCTTACGAACTTTCTCCCTTGGTTCTACCTGCACTGCCCTAATTGACACACCTGGCAATATACTTACACCCCCTACTCTCCCCCCCGCTAGACTTCTCGTAGGGGGGTTGGGAGGCATCCAAATCAATCCATTTATCTGTTTGTCTGAAGATTTACAAACATAATTCTCCTTACTAGCGAAAGTTTTGTTCAAAATCTACATCACAATAATTCTCTACTGTTTGATTCCCAAATTATTATAAACTGCAGTGGATCTTGAAAATTATCATTTAAAAATCACTTCTATACTCTAAGATTTTGAGTGCAGATTATTAGGATAATGAACAGGATATTCAAATGAATCAACGCTCCTCTCAAACACCGAATCTGCATTTCGAAATCCCCTGAAATGCAAGATCATCACGTGACGTTTTCCTTCTGCTCCCTTCATGTTGGTTGACAGCCCGGGTGAAAGATGGTGGAATTATTGGTTGACACCTGTTCTTCTTCCCAGCTTTTTCCCATTTTTATATGGGGTCGGCCGTTTCGGATGAGCCGTTTCCATCTATTTCTATCTTGCACTTCTGCCTCATCAATTCCCTTCTCATGTAAATCTCCTCTCACACAGTCCTTCCATCTCTTTCTTGGTCTCCCTCTCCCATAGTATGTCTCCCAGCGTGGTCCTCATCTCTCCTCAACAGGTGTCCATACCATCTCAGCCTCCCCTCCTGCACTTTCTTTGATACTTCCACCACCTTAGTTGACCCCCTTATGTAGTCATTTCTGATCCTATCCACTCTTGTTACCCCAGACATCCACCTAAGCATTCTCATTTCTGCCACATCCATCTTCTTCTGCTCTGCTTTTCTCATGCTTGCTGTTTCCGTACCATACAGCATTGCTGTTCTTACCACCGTCTTGTGAAATTTTCCTTTTAACCTAAGCGGCACTCTTTTGTCACAAAGAACTCCCGAGGCCGCTCTCCAGTTGTTCCAGCCTGCCTGTACCCGATGTTTTACTTCTTCTTCCATACTTCCTCCAGCGTTAACAAAAGATCCCAAATACTTAAACCTTATCAACTCTCCTTATTTGCTCTCCACCAAGCTGAATACTTTCTCTATCATCCCCTCAGTGGTGGTACACATATATTCTGTCTTGGATCTACTTATTCTCATTCCTCTGTCCTCCAGTACTTGTCTCCATCTTTCCAATTTCACTTCCAGATCTTCCCTGCTCTCCTGCACATCAGAAACAATATCATCCGCATACAATATGTTCCATGGTACTGTCTCCCTTACTTCCTCTATTATAACATCCATCACTATGTTAAAGATAAATGGGCTCAGAGCCGACCCCTGGTGTAATCCTACTCTCACCTCAAAACCTTCTGTCTCCCCAACACTGCTCCTCACTCTGGTAAATACATTCCGGTACATCTCTTGATCAATCGCATACTTCTGGCACCATCTTCTCCCTCAGGCTCCTCCATACCTCTTGTCTCGGGACTCTGTCATAAGCCTTTTCAAGGTCAATGAATACCATATGTAGGTCCCTTTGTCTTTCCCGAATTTCTCCATTATTTGCCTCAGACAAAATATACCATCTGTTGTTCCCCTTCCCTTCATAAATCCCATCTGCTCTTTACCTATTTGTACTTCTTCTCTCAGTCTAGGCATCTATCATCCTTTCCAGTATCTTCAAAGTGTGGGACATCAATTTAATGCCCCTATAATTACCACACTCTTGGACATCGCCTTTCCCTTTAAAAATTGGGATCAATATACTCCCACGCCACTCATTTGGTATCTTTTTCCTGTTCAAGGATCTTTATCATAAGATCGTACAGTATATCCACTCCTTCATCTCCTAATGCTTTCCATGCCTCCACCGGGATCATGTCTGGTCCGGTTGCCTTCCCATTCTTCATCTTCTTCAGTGCATTTAGTACCTCTTGCCTAGAAAACCTCATTACCATGCCAATGTTCACTTGCCCATCCTCTCTTATTAGTCTATTATTTTCTTCATTTAACAACTGTTCGAAATATTCTTTCCATCTCTTCACAATGTCTTCCTCCTTTCTAAGCACTACACCCTCTTGATTCTTTATTTGTTTGATGTGTGTTATATCTTTGGTGCTCTTATTTCTAGCCTTTGATAGCTTCATCATCTTCTTTAATCCTTCCTTTGTCCCCAGCTCATTATACACATCATCATACGACTTTGCTTTAGCTTGGGCTACCACCTTTTTCACCACCTTGTTTTTCTCTCTGTACCTATTTCTGTCTTCCACTGACTGTGACTCTTCCCATCTTTTCTTTGCCTCCTTCTTATCTTTTACTACTTTCTCAATGTCTTCATCCCACCACCAACTATCCTTTTTCTTCCCATATGATACCAGATGTCTCTCCTAGCAGCTCCTTTCCATGCCTTCTTATTACTGCTGCATTTCGTGCCCACCATTCTTGAACATCTTCAATCCCTATATCAATATCCTCCAAAACCCTCCTCTTAAACTCTCTCTTCTTATCCCCTTCCTTCTGTAATTCGTACCATTTAATTTTCCTTATCCCTTTAGCTTTGGTTTTCTTTCCCTTTTCAACTTCAAGTCCATACATAGCAGCCTGTGTTGGGGGGCTACATGGTCGCCTGGAATAACTTTGCAGTTCTTGACCTCCACCAGATTTATCCTTTTATACAAGAAATAGTCTATCTGGGAGAATCTTCCCCCATCCTATATGTTATTAGGTGTTCCCTTTTCTTCTCAAAAAATGTGTTTACTATTGCCATGTCGAATGACACAGCAAAGTCCACTACACTCTCTCCTTCTGGGTTTCTCTCCCCAATTCCATGGCCCCCATGCACCCGCCCAATCGCCTCATTTTCACTTCCGACATGGCCATTCAAATCTGCCCCAACTATCACCCTCTCATGCTCTTCCAGTTCTTGCATTATTCCATCCATGTCTCTCCAGAAATTTCCCTTCTCTTCTTCTGTGCAACCAACTTGTGGTGCATATGCGCTTATAATATTCAGAATCTCTCCTCCATAACATATCTTCAATCTGATGATACGGTCATTCTTTCTATGCACTTCTATTACCGAGTTCTTTAGTTCACTAGACAGTACTATGCCAACTCCATTTCTACCTTGTTTATTTGCTCCACTATAATATAGCTTATATCCATCTCCCAACTCTTTAGCTTTATTTCCTTTCCACCGCGTTTCTTGCACACACACAACATCTACTTTCTTTTCTCTCATCAAGTCAGCCAATTCTCTACCTCTCCCAGTCATGGACCCAACATTTAGCTGACATACTCTGAACCCAATGTGAGCTCGCTTCTTTAGCTGCACCCGCTCCTGATGCAGTAGCCCTCGCCTTACCACAGAGTTAGGGCGATGTCTCTGTGCGTCGTTTACGGAGTACGCCCTAGCATTACCTCTTTCCATATTTCGGCTCATTCCATTTTTGGTTTTGGCACAGATTTTTACAGCCGGATGCCCTTCCTGACCAACCCTCCCTATTTATCCGGGCTTGGGACCGGCACCCATAAGGACTTGGTTGCCCCCCCAGGTGGCTAGGGTTATTGACACCTGTGCCTAGTGATAAATGATAATAACACAATGGTTGCGTCGGGTCTTAACTCTCTGGAGCAAGCAGCAATGGACCACATCGAGTCCCGATAGATAGGGAAGTTGAGAATTATTGAAGCAAGTGTTATAGGATGCTAAGGTTCCTGTGACATGAAATAGGCCTATAAATTCGTCGATTTCAATGAAATTGCTGTTTGGGGCTACTCAGTCTCGAAATCGATAAAGGTTCATTTATCTTCCAACTGAAGTTCCGAACAGATTGCCGACTGTAACAGAACATCCGAAATATAATTTTTACTGAGCAATCATTCACGTGAAGCAAACTGGAAGCTGTCTTCCATAGCAGAGAATGGCCACACACAAAAATATTGCATTGTGGAAGTAGAGATAGAAATGAACAAAAGGAGAGAGAGAGAGAGAGCGACGAATAAAGGGCAGAGAAGTAATCTAGATTAAACATCTCCATTACTCCTCCTTTTCATGAACTCTGGACATTTCTCCTGCCTTCGTACAGAAGGAAAAATGTTCTCTTCCTTATCAACTGGATCTCGAAAGCAAAAACCCGGAACATTAAGTAATCGTTCAACAAATACTGCTTCGTTTTCAGTTTTTTTTTTTTCTCGTTTGCCCTATTATCATCTGCATGGCGAGTTCCAGAATTCTGAGGAATTCATCAGCAACGAAATCCTCACAAAAAGGCGAGGGTTGCATACAACGTCGAGATAAAAAATAATTTTAAAAGCAAATATCATCCCATTCAAGGTCTCAATACCCACCATTGCTAAACTTTTCATTGCAGTTTCTTAACAAAATAATTCTCCTCATTTCTCAACGGCTTTCCTCCTCCTCCTCCTATTCCAGACTCGCTTCTCTAGATGGAAGATTATATTTTTCATTAACTTGGGAAGATATGCCTGAGAGAGAGAGAGAGAGAGAGAGAGAGCGCTGTAGGAAAATGAGTAACCTTTTTAGTGTTTAAAAAAAATGCTAAAAAGAAATCAGACGAGAACAGTATATACAAAAATGAAAAAAAAGCTATTTACAAACATCAAATATCACCTCCCCCTCCTCTAAAACCACCTCCCATTGGCAGATCAAAGGTCCAAGATCCTTCCTATCCCCCACCCCCCCCCCCAACGGAACTCCGACCTCGACGGGGGAGACTGCCCGAAAGAGCCAATTGTTGAATATTAGCTTCAGAAGTCATTCCTCGCGAGGAATGTATCCTCCGCTCATTTAATGGATCCCAAAGGATTCCTTGAGCCCAGAGGAGTCTCCTTTAGTCTTAAATCTTTAGAATAACTTCTGGGATTTTATTTTGAAGGTCGAATCACGGGAAGAACTTTGAACCTCACGAAATGGCGATGGTTTCAATAAGTCATCTGTTCCTGCAATATTTAAGTTCTTATTATATCCTATGGATTCTTGCCTCATATCCTACATCACGGGGTCGTCATTGACATCTCATTTGCATGTATTTATGTCTAATTAAAAATTATCTTACTCTCACAGTCAATATGCAATTGAACACACTTTTTTTTCAGTAGGTTCACATGAGTTTACCTCAGAATTTTAAATTTAGTTTATTTTCTTTTCTTAAATTGTTTTAAATTTCTAATTACCTTTTCCAACAAAGGTTGCTCATAATAATAATAATTATAAAGATAATAACAATAATACGTAGAAACAATCTGATAAAACCTTAAATTTTTATTCTATTTAAGAAGTTTTTCTTTTAATATCACTACGAATCACAATCAATTTCTCCCTTCCAAATATAATAATAATAATAATAATAATAATAATAATAATAATAATAATAATAATAATAATAATAATAATAATAATAATACAAAATATGCAGCACTTCTCTGATAGAGCCTTTCCTTATAAAACATTTTCTTTCAATATATTATCATCACTATGAATCATGGTCATTTCAAATAACCCAACTTCTGAAAAAGTATCTCTTTCTAGCAAAACCCAAAACTCTGGATATCTAAAAAAAAAAAAAGAAAAAAAAACTATCAACAAACAGAAATCCAAAGTGCCTTCCGTCAAATGAAATGACATACGATGATTATCAGCCAAACAGAAACCAAATCTTGGTCACCAATCGTGTTTAAAACGCGACCAGAAAGTAAAGTCCTGTAAAAGGGCAATGGATGACAGAGTTTTTAATTTTAGTGTTTTCAACTTGGGAGTGACTGATGGGGAGGGAATCAGTCACGGTCAACTTTTAAAGTGAAGAATGGCAATATTGATATTAGCATCTTACAGTGGTTTTTATCAGCGTGTATAGCTGTGGCAAATATACTAGATTTCTGTGATGGGCAACTGCACTACACAAGCGTCAGATAAACAATTAGGTAACAATATTATACATATACATATATCTAGTATATGCATTCACACATTTTTGTATATCTTATAACTATATAATGTGTGTGTTTGTGAAAGGAATTCCTAACCTACAACCTTACCTCTTCTTGCGGTGTGAATAATATGCAATAGTTCAACGTACCTGGAAATAAAAAAGAATATTGGTTAAATTACAAATACGTGTCAAATGTTTTAAAGTATGAGAGAGAGAGAGAGAGAGAGAGAGAGAGAGAGAGAGAAATAAATCTTTAGGAATGAAATATGGCGAAGAGGCGGCTCTCATTGGAAAACAGAACTGGTTTAAAAGTAACAAAAAAAAACAAAATCCTTAAAAAATAAACGAAAATAAAGAACTAATTCCATTAAATCTGAATTGGAAGCGAATTTAGCATTCTTTTCCGATAACCGATTCACTTTTACTCTTGTATTTTTCCTCTTACACTCTCATTTCTCTTCCCTCCTTTTTCATGTATTTAACATTTTTTCTTTATTTTCTTTTCAATATTTCAATTCACCTTTACGTCTTTCTTTAAGGTTTTAGAGTTCTCCGAGAACATACATTTTTCTTGTGAGAGAGAGAGAGAGAGAGAGAGAGAGAGATTGATACATGTAACCCCATTCCTTCATTCCTCCTTGTAATCAAAATGATTATATCTTATAAAGCTATTTACACTACCGAGATTAAAATTTAGGAATGATTTTTTGTTAAAACATGAAAAAACATCAATACAATAATAATAATAATAATAATAATAATAATAATAATAATAATAATAATAATAATAATAGTAATAGTAATAATAATAATGATAATAATAATAATAATAATAATAATAATAATAATAATAATAATAATAATAATAATAATAATAATAATAATAATAAGACTTAAGTCAAGTTAAGCAACATTGGGGCTGGTCAGTCGTTGGATGGGTGACCGCTCTCCTCGGCGTTGATTCCTTGGGAAAGGATCTTTACCATAATTTCCTCAGTCTACTCAGCTGTAAATGAGTACCTATCCCTGATGGGGTAGGGTCCAGCTATGGGTTAAATAGCAAAACTCAGCAATGATGGAAAGAAATGAAGGAATAAACGACAACGACGTAAATGGAACCTCTGGCAACAGAGGAGCTTCGTCCGGCAACCAGGTATTCAACCCAATTGTAGGGGAAGACGGTCAGGTACTTGGAGGTCGTCATCCAGCAACTGATCACCACAACGACAGTAATCAACAGCATGAGATTGGAGCTACAGAAGCAAACCAAAGGAAGAAATGGGACAAGAGAAGAAAAAATGGATGGAGATGCTACATCAGAAGCAAACCCGACGGAGAGAGGTATAGAAGAAGATTGGTCAACATCTGGAATGAGAGGAATAACACCCCCCAAACAGAGCAGAGGCTGGCAGACCAAGTAAGGAACATAAAGAAAAAGAACTGGCTCTCCCCAACAGAAAGAGAAGAACTGGAAAGGGAAATGTCACACGACAACGAATTACACGAAGACGAACAGAGAGACGATGCCACAGAAGACGACAGGGAGGATGAGGTATCAAACAACGACACACGAAGAAACACCGACGAAGTAACAGAGAGAACGGAATGGGTAGAAAAGATTAGACAATGGATGGAGCCAGATACAGAGAGAACAAAAATCCCCTCCATGAAAGCCTACAACAACAAGAAATTAAGGGAGAAAACAAGTGAGGTCAATGAAATAATGGGCCTAATACACACCACCAGTATCACAGAAACAAATAACTTGACATATGCAGGAGCAAGATTAGTAGCAGAACTGATGGGGATTCGAACACCAACACCACCGTCACAACAACCCAACAGAAACCAAAACAGCAACCTCCTTGGAAAAGGCGCCTGGAAAGCAAATCATGGTGATGAGATCTGACTTGAGTAAACTGAAAGAGATAGCAGAAAAAAGGCTAAGAAGCAAGAAAACAAGGGAGGAACTCAACGAGAAATACAAAGTACAAGAGAGGGGACTAAACAACACAATAGAAGATGTCAAACAGAGGCTTAAGGCCAAAGCACACAAGATCCAACGGTACATGAACAGGAATAAGGGATACCAACAGAACAACTAATTCGGTATTCGGAACAAACAACCAGAAAAGACTATACAGCCAACTAAGAGGGGAAGACAAGCCACCCAGAAATTCCTGAAGCCGAACCAAGTAAGAGACTCTGGGAAAACATATGGAGCAATCCGGTATCACACAACAAACATGCAACATGGCTCCAGGAAGTAAAGGAAGAAGAAACAGGGAGAATAAAACAAAGATTCACAGACATCACGACAGACACAGTCAGACACCAACTAAAGAAAATGCCAAACTGGAAAGCCCCAGGTCCCGATGAAGTCCATGGATACTGGCTCAAAAAACCTCAGGGCCCTACACCCACGAATAGCAGAACAACTCCAGCATTGTATCTCAAATCACCAAGCACCCAAATGGATGACCACAGGAAGAACATCCTTAGTACAAAAAGACAAGAGTAAGGGAAATATACCCAGTAACTACAGGCCTATCACCTGCCTACCAATAATGTGGAAGTTACTAACAGGTATCATCAGTGAAAGGCTATACAACTACCTAGAGGAGACAAACACCATCCCCCACCAACAGAAAGGCTGCAGAAGGAAGTGTAGGGGCACAAAAGACCAGCTCCTGATAGACAAAATGGTAATGAAGAACAGTAGGAGAAGGAAAACAAACCTAAGCATGGCATGGATAGACTATAAGAAAGCCTTCGACATGATACCACACACATGGCTAATAGAATGCCTGAAAATATATGGGGCAGAGGAAAATACCATCAGCTTCCTCAAAAAATACAATGCACAACTGGAATACAATACTTACAAGCTCTGGAATAAGACTAGCAGAGGTTAATATCAGGAGAGGGATCTTCCAGGGCGACTCACTGTCCCCACTACTCTTCGTAATAGCCATGATTCCCATGACAAAAGTACTACAGAAGATGGATGCCGGGTACCAACTCAAGAAAAGAGGCAACAAAATCAACCATCTGATGTTCATGGACGACATCAAGCTGTATGGTAAGAGCATCAAGGAAATAGATACCCTAATCCAGACTGTAAGGATTGTATCTGGGGACATCAGGATGGAGTTCGGAATAGAAAAAATGCACCTTAGTCAACATACAAAAAGGCAAAGTAACGAGAACTGAAGGGATAAAGCTACCAGATGGAGCAACATCAAACACATAGATGAGACAGGATACAAATACCTGGGAATAATGGAAGGAGGAGATATAAAACACCAAGAGATGAAGGACACGATAAGGAAAGAATATATGCAGAAGACTCAAGGCGATACTCAAGTCAAAACTCAACGCCGGAAATATGATAAAAGCCATAAAACACATGGGCAGTGCCAGTAATCAGATACAGCGCCAGGCAATAGGTGGAATGGACGAAGGCAGAACTCCGCAGCATAGATCAGAAAACCAGGAAACAAATGACAATACACAAAGCACTACACCCAAGAGCAAATACGGACAGACTATACATAACACGAAAGGAAGGAGGGAGAGGACTACTAAGTATAGAGGACTGTGTCAACATCGAAAATAGAGCACTGGGGCAATATCTGAAAACCAGTGAAGACGAGTGGCTAAAGAGTGCATGGGAAGAAGGACTAATAAAAGTAGACGAAGACCCAGAAATATACAGAGACAGGAGAAAGACAGAAAGAACAGAGGACTGGCACAACAAACCAATGCACGGACAATACATGAGACAGACTAAAGAACTAGCCAGCGATGACAATTGGCAATGGCTACAGAGGGGAGAGCTAAAGAAGGAAACTGAAGGAATGATAACAGCGGCACAAGATCAGGCCCTAAGAACCAAGTATGATAGACGGAAATAACATCTCTCCCATATGTAGGAAGTGCAATACGAAAAATGAAACCATAAACCACATAGCAAGTGAATGCCCGGCACTTGCACAGAACCAGTACAAAAAGAGGCATGATTCAGTAGCAAAAGCCCTCCACTGGAGCCTGTGCAAGAAACATCAGCTACCTGCAGTAATAAGTGGTACGAGCACCAACCTGAAGGAGTGATAGAAAACGATCAGGCAAAGATCCTCTGGGACTATGGTATCAGAACGGATAGGGTGATACGTGCAAACAGACCAGACGTGACGTTGATTGACAAAGTCAAGAAGAAAGTATCACTCATTGATGTCGCAATACCATGGGACACCAGAGTTGAAGAGAAAGAGAGGGAAAAAATGGATAAGTATCAAGATCTGAAAATAGAAATAAGAAGGATATGGGATATGCCAGTGGAAATCGTACCCATAATCATAGGAGCACTAGGCACGATCCCAAGATCCCTGAAAAGGAATCTGGAAAAACTAGAGGCCGAAGTAGCTCCGGGCCTCATGCAGAAGAGTGTGATCCTAGAAACGGCACACATAGTAAGAAAAGTCGATGGACTCCTAAGGAGGCAGGATGCAACCCGGAACCCCACACTATAAATACCACCCAGTCGAATTAAAGGACTGTGATAGAGCAAAAAAAAAAAAAAAAAAAAAAAAAAAAAAAAAAAAAAAAAAAAAAAAAAAAAAAAAAAATAATAATAATAATAATAAATAATAATAATAATAATGTTCTAAAGGGTCTACAGTAATACAAAGTGTAAAAAGTCCGTGTACACGGACTTTTTACATTGTATTATTGTGGACCCTTTAGAACATTATATACTCTCGTGGTAGAGAGTTTTTCCCTTCCAATAATAATAATAATAACAATAATAATAATAATAACCTCTCTTCCATCTAAATCTCGTTTCCGATCATAACCTGGACCTACAGGCAGAGAAGGAGTTACCGGTTACAGGTCTCTATCCAAAATCAAAATCTATTGACCGAAAAATATTATTACCCCGAAATCACTCTCCTTTACAAACGGTATATTGAAGCATCGCAAGAGAATTTATTCATTCCATATAATTCGTGATTTACAGAGAGGTTCCGCCGGTATTTCAAATTCCAACCCACAAATTCCACATTTTATACCATATTTGCAAATGGGAACTAAATGGACAATATTCTATAAAAATGTTAGTCCTCACTGTGACCTTTGTACTTTCACTTCAGTGGGTTCTCGAGGCTCGTGGTGACCTCTGCTGCTCACACCAAAGGGTTATGGTCTGTTGACCTCGGCGTCAGTAGATTCTGATGTGCAAATGGGGCTTTCAGCTTACTAGTGGTACCCCATTCGGGAACTGACCAAAACATTCGTTGTACGTATGTATGTGCATGTGTGTGATTTGTCTTCTGCCATAGGTAATGGCCGACCAAATAAATTTTGTCAGCTAACAGCTGAGGCCATTAGTATATTTGATTACTTACTGAAATTGGAGAAATTTACATTAGATTCTTAATTAAACCTTCATGCTTCGATTTCCATCAAGAGAGAGAGAGAGAGAGAGAGAGAGAGAGAGAGAGAGTCCACCACCTCCATCTCTCAACGCCAGGTTACAAATTGGAAAAGTTGCGGGACCGATTTGCAGTTAACACCTCAACCCTTCCCCCCAACCCCCCTTAATTCGGAAATACATTTCCGGTGTTGACCCAACCCGCCCCCAGAGGTCCCTTTCCCCTCAACGCTTTCGGTACGAAATGGCATCTGCCGGTTTATAGTCTAACAAAATATAATATTTAAAAATAAGTAAATAACAGGTGAAAGTAATGATAGTCATTTTTTTTTTATTACTTACACTTTCAAACTTGAAATCTTTCAATGATATCATGACAATTTTATACTCTATCAGAATAAAAAAAATAGGCAAGTACCAAATGACAGTATTCTATTTTTCTATTTAAATTTTCACATTTGAGGTCTTTAAATATTTAAAATACCTTTCTCCTTATCACAAATATAAATTTTTAATGCTTTTCTTATCACCAATTTTGGATAGAATTATTATAATAAACATATTTTGTTTTTCTCTATTTTTTTCTGAAATGAACGAAAAAAAAGAATAGCACCTCAGTGGTTGGTATGGTGTTGGCGTCTCACCTCGTCTGTCGCAGGTTCGATTCTCGGCCATTCCATTGAGGAGTGAGAGATGTGTATTTCTGGTGACAGAAGTTCACTCTCGACGTGGTTCGGAAGTCACGTAAAGCCGTTGGTCCCGTTGCTGAATAACCACTGGTTCCATGCAACGTAAAAGCACCATACAAACAAACAAACAAGAGATGAACGAACCATTTATTATTATTATTATTATTATTATTATTATTATTATTATTATTATTATTAGTTAAGGGAAACTAAGCAAAATTAAAAAAAAAAAAATTTCTGAAGTTCTAGGTGAAAATGTGTCATTACAAAAATTAAAAACAGCTATAAATAATTTGAAATTTTTCTTCCACTTCTACCTATACTGTACATCATTACTTGAACAGATATCATCCACGTAATATTTCATTAACATCGTCTAAGTAACTCCGTCATGACAATGAGAACAACATTCGTGAAAGCAATTAGACCCAAAACAAAAACCACAAAAACACGAACACTTTCATGATATCAAAATGAGTATCACATGAAATACATTTGAGAGTATCTCCTGCCATGACCATTAAACACCTGACCAAAAGATTGTCTCACTCCCTGACACCTGAAGGATGACCCTTCTCCGCCTCCTCAACCCCGGCCAGAAAGTCCTAAAATACCCCTCCTCCCCCTTTCACATCAAGACAGCAAGCCCCCGGCCCCCTCCCCTCACCTCTGACCCAGTAGATCCCCAGGAAATAGCTTCCGAGGCTAGAAAGTTTCGCTAAGGTTTTCTGAAATTATCAAAATTTGCTTAAGTAAAGATTTAAGCCTTATAACCAATAGCAGAAGAAGAAGAAGAAGAAGAAGAAGAAGAAGAAGAAGAAGAAGAAAATGGATAAACAGATAAGAATATTGTGAGGAACGAAAGGTGAGAGAAAGGGAACTTTCTACCCTAAAAAGTAACCAGTGGCTTCAAGAGACCGAAAGTTCTGGAAATTTTACCTTCTAAACTTCTAAATGTCCCAGACGCCAAAAAACTGAGAAGCACCGAAACATTTTCAGAATTTTTAGCAGATGATCATTTTGACATTTTTGTTTGGTGTAGAAGCACAAAAATTATTAGATGCATAAATATATTACATAGACCAAGTCTTTAAATCTAATGTAATAAAACAAATATGATAAAAAAAGAAATTAATCAAGAACCTAGCCATAGAGAGAGAGAGAGAGAGAGAGAGAGAGAGAGAGAGAGAGAGAGAGGTGAGGGGAACGAACATTATGGAAAGAATGCTCAAGACGAAATCCAAAATAAAGAAACTGATTCAGTTAAACCAGACTTGTAATAAACTATTTTTCTCGTCTTTGTCCAGAACCTGTTTCCTTTTCCCCTCTCATTATATCCATCTTGCTTTCATCAATATTTTCCAAATCCCACTGACGTCTTTCCCTTTTCCGGATAAACGAAGGCGAATTTCATCTAAAATTTCATCTAGGTGAAACTGGAGGGAAATTATCTCCGCTCCAGAAGGTCCCGTTTACAGTCCTCCATCCTGAGGAGGTCTTAGACCTTCATCAAAAAGCACTACCGTATGCGTAGGTATATTTATCCGAATATGAGGACGGGATGCACGTCTATCATTACTCACTAGAAAAGCCGTTTCCTAAATAACTCCCTCATCCGGCACTCACAAGAAAAACGACTTAGAAAAACGCTCTTGTATCCACGAGCTTATTTTGTATGAATGTGAGGAAGGTCTCCTTTTCAAGAGGCCTTATTATCAAAGAGACCGATAACGTTGAGTGCATAAAAGGACCACCAATAACAGCATCATGATCGCCTGTTCTTGTCGATGGTTTAGGCAATGCGAACAGGATTTACTTCAAAGAAACACTGAAGTACAAATGGCAGAACAGAAAAATACTTTCACGGTGATTCACCCATAAATTGTTCTCTCTCAATGCACGACACTACAACCAATATCAGCACCGTCATCATCTGCTGTTTGTAGGTGGGAGAGGGAATACGAACCAGAATTGCTACACAGGAAAAATACTGACGTACAAATAACGAAGCAGAAAAATAGTCAATCCCACTGATATGTCGAAACGAATATTCTTAAAAGCGATTGGAAGGAGGCACAACAAAGCTGTAGAAGATTCGAGCACGAAGGAAGGATCCACAAACACAAAGACACAGACAAGAAGGACAAATCCAACTTGAACGGAAACCCTCTGACGCCCCAGAAAAGGACAATTTGAACTTCAGCGCTGAAGATCAGAAGGTTCAAACGCCATACAGTCACGACAATTCGTCAAATTTAACCAAAAACATTTCTTACACTTGAGATAATATAGATAATATTATAACCCTTCTCCCCAGAACGCTACCCTAAACTACAATAAATAAATTATTATCGAACTAATCAATATTAAACTCAAACTTCTGTAAACATAAAACAGCAATCATTTTTGTCTCTAGAATTCTGTGATATAAAGTTTCATTCGAAGCTGACAATTTGACAGAGGGACTGGGAACATGTAATTATGTGAAGAACCCATTGAATTCCCTCTTCGTTATCTGGGACCCACGAATTAACCCCAAAATTCCATCAGAGGGCTTCTAAGGGGACATTTATTTGGCTTCTTGATAATATATGTGCATTTTCGATATGGGGAATTTATCAATGTTATTAGAGTTCATTTTCATGACGGTTTTCAAATAACGTAAGGGTGGTGGGGGGGGGGGGGATAAGAGGTGGTCTACTCCTGACAGAAAGGAATGATGGAAGGAGGGGAGGAAATTCTGTTACGCGGCTTCAGAATAAGAGACAATAGAAAGGGGAGATTATTACGACTCCTTTTGTCATACAAGACGAAGAACAAGAAAAGGGAAGAGGGTTAAGTGTCGAAAGCTGCAGAGAGAGAGAGAGAGAGAGAGAGAGAGAGAGAGAGAGAGAGAGTTTGTTCTGCTTCCAAACTCAATGGAAATGACAAAAATAGAGAAAAATTCTGAAAATAAAAAAATAAGATTAAAAATAAAAAACTGATGTTCGTGAGGAATATAATTCATGTTGCTTTTCAGTACAGGTGTGTTGTTGTTTACATTACTCATTCCGTTGGCTCTCTAGCCTCATTGTGACCCATTGACCCATTGCCACTGGCACCAGACACCAGACCTCTCTCTCTCTCTCTCTCTCTCTCTCTCTCTCTCTCTCTCTCTCTCTCTCTCCTGAGGAAAGCTCCTCAAAGGAAAGCATGAAGATTCGCCTTTAATACGAATTGACCCCCTCCCCCTCCCACTCCCTCTCTGTCTCTCCACCTCTAGCCCCCTCCCCCTAACAGATATAATCTGGAATTTATAACCTTCCCAGATAAAGTATGGGAGTCAGTTCCCTTCTTTAATCAATGAAAGATGGCGTCCACTATTCAACTTCGACAGTACGTGAGATTTAAGCTCCCTCTCGCGATGCTTTCAAAGATTAAGTAATAACTACACAATCACACATACACACATACATACATACATATACATGAAAGCAAACAGGACGAAAACAAAACGGCATCTAGGGAGAGATATCAGAAATAAAAGCGACGCTCTGTGAACAAAGAGAAAGAGCAGGGGAGATAAGGCATCCCCTTTTCCTACCCCTTTTCCAATCTTATCGAGTGATGATTCCTCTTCTACTTCCTAAGAGATTGGAACCTTTGACTCGATCTTCAATTTAACCAATGGGGAATGACAGAACTTTAAAACGGTGATAATAATAGTAATAATAGCTTTTACTTTAGCTCAGGGCGATTTACATAGACGAGGAGGAAGCCATGATTTTTTGTCATTCAATATGGCTAGAGAGAGAGAGAGAGAGAGAGAGAGAGAGAGAGAGAGAGAGAGTCAAATCAAAGTCAAAGTCAAATTCTTTATTCCATTAAAAATGGCTATTACATAATTTTACTCTTTCTTGAGTAACACAGGTCAATTCATAGTTTTATAAAGAGGTTTTACATAATAAACAGTACTCATTATCACAGGACTTGCAACTAGTATACAGGTGGCAGATTGCAATACAATATTTCTGATATCACTAAAAACGGAAATGCAATAAAAATTTTTGACTGTATGCAACAGAAATGCAGTAAGATAAACAACATATAATGATATAGGCATAAAATGAATACGATCCTTAAAAACAATCAAGTGAAAACTTTCAAATCAGTAAAATAATAAATTAGCTAATTCTCATAAAAGATAAAGTAAACAGAGTTTACAACCCAAGATAAAATTTCACAACCTTTATTCGGTATAGAAGAGAATACTTCTAAAGCTCCTAAAACTTATGACCGTGATGAGAACCGAAGGTTAAACATGAAGAGTTTCTCATTTTTGGAGTAAGTGTGCAATCAAATGAGATTTAAAAGAAGATATGGTTTCGCGCTGCTTGATATCAGCAGGCAGACGGTTCCAGAACATGGGACCACACACACCCAGACGCCTCGCTCCGTTAATCGTGATGGGAAGTTCTCGGAACAGATAAGTGATCCTGGTGCCTCGTGTTAATGTTCTCAGTACGATTCTGGCCTACCGTTGGCAAGGAAAAGAGCCATTCTGGCAGAAGTTTATTTCTGATTTTGTAAATCAAGAGGCATATATCGTAAAAGCACTTCTGCTCCATTCGTAGCCAATTTAGTTTTTCAAATATTGGAGTAACATGGTCATGTTTTCGGGCACCTCCAACGGCGACCTTTGCGGCAAAATTGTGTATTTTCTTGACCCTTTCCAACTGGGTTTTATTGGTCGAACCCCAGACCCGCAAGCAGTAGTTCAGGACACTCAGTACCAACGACTGTACCACCATGACTCGACAGTCTGGCTCAAATCTATCACTCACTCTGTTAAGATATAACAGGATGCCAGTTACCTTTTTGCGTAGTTCGTCAATATGTGCATTAAAAGTCGTGCTACAATCCATGAAAACGCCCAGATTTTTAACTGTGTGTGACGGAACAAGTGTCACATTACTGAATTTTATGTTCGTGTTCTCCGGGATGCGAGAGATATACTGTCTTGGTCCAAAGAAAATGACCTGGGTCTTGCCCTCGTTAAGTAATAGGCCGTTACTATTAAAATCGAATATTTTGCAAAAGTCAATATATTTTCGGCTCTCTTTATCAAATCATCGAGGTTTTTCAAGTCCCCAGTCAGCAAAATCTGTGTATCGTCAGCATAAATAACAAGAAGTCCATCCCGTATATGTTGTGGTAGATCATTGATATAGATCAAAAACAGCAATGGGCCCAAAATCGACCCCTGGGGTACACCAAAAGATATCTCCTCAGGAGAGGATAGAATTGAATCAACACGAACAGATTGGAAGCGATTGCTCACATAATTTTCGAACCAAAAAGAGTCGACATTGACTTTAGCTAATTTATTTATTAGAATCTGATGATTACGCTGTCAAACGCTTTGGATAGATCCAATAATAACAGGAGATATAATTTCTTATTTTCTATATTTTCATATATATTGGTAACTGTAAGTAGCGCAGTTTCTGTTGAAAGATTGGGTCTAAAAACCATGTTGCTCGTTAACTAGTAAACTTATTTGAGTCAAGGTAAGACATCAGTTGAATGGCAATTATTTTCTCGAGTATTTTTGAGATGACAGGCAACAGAGATATTGGTCTATAATTTCCAACGTTTTCAGTGTTTCCACTTTTGTAAACGGGAACTACGTAAGGATGTTTCCAAAGGTCAGGGTAGTTACCTGTAACAATGATGGTGTTGACAATAACAAGAATGTAGAATATTGTAACGGGCAGAGAGTCAATCAAAAATCGAAACGGAATTCCGTCAGAACCACAAGAGTTTTTTGGGTTTCAGATGTTTTATTACAAGAATCAGTGTCTCCATATCAACTGGCTGAGGTCGGAATTTATTTATTGTAAATAATGATGTAGAGGGCTGATCATAATGGAGTTGATTGTTATTGCAGATATTTTCTTGTGATCTGGCGTACGTTTCCCTTCCTATATTGGCAAAATATTGATTAAAATCATCTGCTCTCTTATGAGCATCAATGTCTGTGGTTTCAAGTGATCCCCCAGGAGGAGACTTTTTGTTCGGAGGTATTATTTTATTGATGACATTCCATGTTCCCCTCATATTACCCTTACATTGGAGAATTCTTCCTTATAATAGTTTTCTTCTTATTAGACAGCATTGTCTTAACGTGTTTCTTTTGCCCTTTTGTAACTACTTTCAACATTTAGGTCTTGTCTATTTATTTTAAGTTCCTTTTGTATATTGTCCCTAGATCTCATTGCATCTTTAATTTCGGTGTCGATCCAAGGAGCAGGCGGGTGTCTCATTACCTTCGTAATAAAAGGAGCACAGACGTC
The DNA here is from genome assembly GCF_015104395.2 of Macrobrachium nipponense. Classification (NCBI taxonomy): domain Eukaryota; kingdom Metazoa; phylum Arthropoda; class Malacostraca; order Decapoda; family Palaemonidae; genus Macrobrachium; species Macrobrachium nipponense. Next base: position 18,911,794 of record NC_087214.1, on the reverse strand, counting down.
CAAACATTTCACAAAAGTGTAACGTTAAAAATATGGACTGATATGTACATCATCAGTAAATAAAATTGTATTTAAGGAACAGCAGTCATTTAAGAGAAGTTCACAGAGGTAATTCTGCGAATAATTCTTGAGACAACGAAAATGTCTTAACAGTTGGAGGGCGCTTTTCTTTTCTGATGTTTATATTTGTAGTTAACAGTTCATGATCACCAACTGAGCAAGGCAAGACATCAGAATGTACAACGAAATTAGGTCTATTGGTAATAATTAGATCCAAGAGAGTTGAGGAGGTCGTTGTAATACGAGTTGGTTTTGTTGCCAATTGGCTCAAGTGGAGGGTTCTAATAATGCTGCCCATTCTATTATTTGGGGAGAGGAGGTTATCATTGAAGTCACCTAGAATTAAGAGAGGTTTGTTTCTCAAGCACATGGATCCAAACACATCACAAAGATAATCATAGCTATCGTTTAGGGCATGGGGATGACGGTATACACAGCCTATGATAAAGGAGGGAAATTTATTATATTGAACTGACATCCAAAGATCCTCGATATGCCGTGGTCTCACAAGTTCAGGGTCAGTAGCTTCACCCTCAAATGGCGTCTAACATAGATACACACTCCCCCACCTCTCCCCCCATCACTACGATAGATAGAGAACTCGAGGATTTCAATGAAATTGCTATGTACTTCAGGTAAAAGCCACGATTCACTTATACACATGATATCAACATTCCTGTTATTTATTAAGAATTCGACATCATCAAAATTACCTAAGAGGGATTGTGCGTTTATATGTTCAACGGTAAGTCGATCTGTTGGAGTGTCATGACAGGGAGGAAGTAATTGCTATTCCCCATCTTGACATAATCTTGTTTTGTGTCCATACCCCTTACACCTGTCACATCTAATCCTACGATAAAACTGGCATTGAAAAAGAGCATGACCGAGTTCACCGCAGTTATAACAAGGGCGACGTCACGATAGATTACTGCTTCTCCTGTCTGAGTTTTGCCCGTATTTATAACCGGCAAAATGAGTAGCCGAGTTTCTTCGCCACGCCTCACCCGAAGAAGAGCTGTGACGGCCATGATGATCACCCTCAATAGAAAATTGGCTATTTCTTCTTCCACTTCCACCTCGTTGTGCTGTAAAAGTTCTTCGTGGATAGTCCTCATAATTTTTTATGGCATTTTGGTAACTCAAGTCCGTATTTCTGAATCTCGGCGCTCTGCTTCCTTCCATGCGTGTTTGGGAGTATCCTCTCTTGTTTGCAACACCTTGAGAGCCTTCAGAAAATGGGGCAATTACTTCTTGACGCGTAATAGTGTCCCAATTGTCATTTAGTTTGAAGAAGGGACATTTTTAGAGATGATATTTATTTGCAATCTGATGACCCTAGCCTGTTGAGGAAATTTCCTTGCTCCCACTGTTGACATGCAGGCACATTTGATCAATTTCACCTGTTCCAAGTCTAAATTGTAAATTAGTTTTGATCACCGATATCCCATTTTTTTCACTCCAAGCTGCAAGTTGATTGTTGAAGTTGTTTATAATTTTATCAAACTCTTGGACTCTCAGTACCGGTGTACGAGTTCACATATGGTGAATGACCATGTCCTCGTTTATCTGCTTCAGACTCGCAACAAGAGAAACCAAGTCTATCAAAAATATCTTGTAGCTGATTTTTATCCAGTATATCTTGAAGACCGCAGTAAAGAATGCAGTATTTTGGGGCCCACTGAAGTTTTTTCCGAAATCCAACATTTGATGAGGTCGATGTTTGCTTCCTTTATGGTTCGGACTGAGCATTCAGTTTTCAAATCAGATGTTCGAATCGCAGTAAGGTTAGTATCTCCAAAAGAAGGGTTCCCTCAGTTGGAGAACAGGCAGGTCCATGAAATGCATCTGGTGCCTGACGATTTGCAGCTGCTTTCTGAAATTGCTCCACCTCTCTTCTAGCGATGAGAGGCGATCGTTCAGTTTGTTGATCGTGATATGAGCAGCTTTAAGTAGCTCATTTAATTCATCAATTTCAAGGTCTCGAATATTTAGTCTCTCTTTAAGTTCCTCGACGCCCTTCGCAACATCTCCTGATGTTATTTCATGGTTTGAGTCGTTGTTTTCAGAATTGATCGGTCGAGTAGACTGGTGTTTTTCCATTATCATATCGATCAATTTTTCTTTTGTGACCAACCTTTGGTATACCGATCTCACGACAGTGCTTCTGTAACTCCGCTTTCCTATAGATTGAGTGGAGGAACTCCCAAGTGGGATTGTTTAAAGACACCTGTTTATTAGAAGAGGACATTATAGTGTCAGAATTCTACTGGGAATCTGTAGTGTTTCAGAACTTTTCGTACGTCTTCCGATTAGGCAAGATTCTTTGTGTGAGAAATGACGTCAGCAATACGTCATAATACTCTTACTGCGCATGCGCAGAAAATAGAAAAATTGAGCAGGAGTCCCCGATTCCAGAGAATACTTTCCAGTTAAAATATTACTGAGTCTATATAGTTAAAATAATAAGCAGCACTCAAATCAGATTGCACAACACTTCACTCAGGTCAGGGAGATTCACGAATATCAAAATGCTATCTGGGTAGCATATAAATGCGCAAATGTCAGGAGCGTGTTGGTCTTGTTTGTTTTGGTGGCCGAGAGAGAGAGAGAGAGAGAGAGAGAGAGAGAGAGAGAGAGTACACAAATCAAACTCTAAAACAAAAACAACGTGATTACATTCAAAACGTCATCAACAAACGGTACCGGAAATATCCCTCTGATAAATATCATTATTAATTTTATTATACCCGAACAATGAACCATCCTTATAACTTCACAAAAAACGCGAGTCAAAATCAGATGAAATCATTTCGACGCGGGACTGCCATTACACGTCATCGTTCTTTCCCAGAATAATGGAGACTTTATTGAGTGAAAAGGATAAAAATCCCTCCATGTTGGGAGGAACCCCGTGACGTCATAACCCTTCAGTTCAGTGTCGCTGATAAAGACTGCATTGAAATCTCAGACGCCGTGAAAATTAAAGACGCATTTCGGACGAAATGGCCCGACATTATGAACCCCCCCTCCCCCTCGATATGGGGCAGGGATGAGGGAGGGGTTACGGGTCATTGCAGTCTACTGTTGGTTGGGTGGTGAGGGGGGGCGGGATCGTTATTTTATGGAAATTGGGACATTTTAAACTGTTCAGCTGATGTTGCCCGTAAATGGACATGCAAGTGTGTGTGAGAGAGACACAGACAGACAGATGAGAAAATGGTAGCTTATTGAGAGAGAGAGAGAGAGAGAGAGAGAGAGGAACACTGCAATCACTGTCATGAACATTTTGTTTAAAAACGAACTTCACATGCGTCGTTGTTTTCAGTCGAGGTGAACTTGATCAAAGAGGCGGTTGTTTGATTGAAATTCCTGGTCTGGGTTATGACCCAGACCATAATATCTGATATTAGGGTTTTACAAACTTCGACAAACAACCCAAACTGGAAATGCTTATCCCGGCAACATTCCCTTACTCTCTCTTCCTATTTCTGCTTAAATATGACTTCGGGTCGTGTGAAACGTTGTTACCTTCAACCTCAGCAAACACTTTCTGTTTCTCTGCAAGAAATTATGCTCATAAATGACCCGAGGTTTTTTTCGGCGGGGGAGGGGCCTAGGGGGCTGGGCTAACACGCCTAAATCTCGGAAAGGCGGGGCCGTAGAGTAGTATTAGTACGTTTGGTATTATGATAAGGAAAAAAGGAATGTGCATATGGTAATTTTGCTCTCTCTCTTCTCTCTCTCTCTCTCTCTCTCTCTCTCTCTCTCATGTTCCCTAAATCCTCAGTCAGTTTACAATGTTGATAACTTTCTGTATGATGGTTTATTGATTTTCTCTTGAAAGACAGTATATATTGTATCTGGGGTTAGTCGACTGTAGTCATGTTTAACCTGTATATTTACGAAGCGTTCCCTTTGAACAAAATTTCATCCCTTAGAAATGGAAGGGGGACAACCATGAATAGAAATGAGGAGTGGTATTATTCGCTCGTATTCAGTTGGAATCGTTCTCCACGAGTTCCTAGGACAAATATTAAGTCCCCATTGTTGGGCGGAACTTATCCAAATTTGGAGAGTGTAGAGGCAGTCATTTCTGTGAAGAAGGGGACAATATGGCGTCCATTCTCTGCCTTCGTCATTATGACGATCTTTAGGGTCACGTCACCTTCAGTTGGAACAAAACGGCTGGATTTGGGTGCCACGAAATGGACATTCATTTTCTAACTGTTCAGTCATGGCTGATGCTGACCCCATGGCCACATTTCGGAATATTTTTGAACTGTGCCGGATATTATGCAGTTAAGGGAGGGAGAGAGAGAGAGAGGAGAGCAGAGAGAGAGAGAGAGAGAGAGAAAGATGCTGACCCTGAAATAAATAAATTTTCTTGATAATACTAAACACTTACATACCTCGTAGGGGAAGGGGTTAGTGCCGTCAGTGTACCTTACGCGGTACGCTGTAGGCATTACTTAAGGTTCTTTGCAGCGTCCCTTCGGTCCCTAGTAGAAACCCTTTTCATTCCTTTTACTGTACCTCCTTTCATATTCTCTTTCTGCTATCTTACTTTCCTCAGAACCCTCTTCCTATCCGTTGTTCAACAGATTTCTCAGCGCTGAATAACCTCATAGGTCCCAGCGATTGGCCTTTGGCCTAAATTTTATATTCTGACTCAAGTTTCAGTCCAAGATGATTGACATACGAAAGATAGAGTATGCCACCCACATCCTTAAGACGTCAGCTCGAGAGAAGAGAATCAGTGGAGAGGCGAAGGCCAGTTCGCATCTCGTTCACTTCAAGTAGGAGCAAATTCCAAGTATCTGAGTATCAGAATTGATGAATTTGACAGCCAGAGTCAATAGCAACGGGAATTATGTGACGTTAGGGCCGACATTTCTCATGAGGAGGGCTTAAGGTAGTTTTTTCTTTAGAACAGAAGTGGAGTTTCCCACATAGTCTCAGTGATTGTGTGATTTTTCAGCCGTTGTTAGGAAGACGAGTAATCGATTTAAGTATTTTCCGTAAATAGATGAACTGAATAAGTCGAAAGGATCTATGTCCACCAGAAGTACAATTTTTCCTCACACGATCGAAAGTGATTTGTATGATTCTCTGCCTTTCGTTATTGTATAACAAATATGAGTAGATAAATAATTTATGTGGCCTTTTTTTTATTTCAATACAGGGACACTAACATAGAGCAACATTCTATTTTGGGAAACCGTAGGCAGTATCAACATCATTTTACATTGTTGATGTTTTTGGGATTAATAGGATTACGCAATAGGATTTATCCCACAAAGTCCTGTTGCTTTTGAAGGTTCGTGAATGAGGGCCAGGCCATTAATCCCTCTGGGATTTGGTGATCTCATTTTCATCAGAGTCATTTGATTGTTAAGTGTGTTAGCTATGAAATTGCATTATGGAATGTAAACGGTAATTCTGTTTATTGACAGGGACAATACAGTACCTGTGTTTATAGACATAGACAGAGTTTTTGGAAATACTTGCGAATCCTCTTTAGCTTAATTGGTATTTGTTATAATCGTGTTCCAAAACTTTTCGTATCTGAGGTGACCCACGTAGTGAATCATTGACAAAGTGGTCAGGTAACTGCGATGGGTCGCAGCTGGCGCTGGAAGCGACTAGCTATCCATACCAAAATATTCAGAGATAATGATTCTTATTTTGAAGTATTCCCATATATATATATATATATATATATATATATATATATATATATATATATATATAATCATGAAGGAAGTAGGGAAAGGCATCCTCATCCTTTAACAGTTTATTTCAATCCTGACGTTTCGCGACGAATTCCAAGTCGCATTTTCAAGGCTAAAAATATATAAAATTTGGGAACATTAATACTGAAATAAACAGTTAAAATTAAACAGTACCTTCAAATGCAAACAAATTATAAGTAAAGGACTTCACTAAAATCTTAAAACACTTACCTATACGAAAGAAAGAGCAAGACTAACAAAAATAAATAAAAACAGAATGTAAATTTACCACCAGAGTTGAACAGTTTATCAGAAGATATGTGTCGATTCCAGAGTTATGTAATTTGTCCTTTCCCTAAAGAAATAAGTTTATTATTAAGTTAAATAGAGTATCAGAAGATATAGTATGTCGATTCAAGACATTATATAGTTTATCGTATTCCAAAAGAAAGGAAGTTAGTTTATCACCAGTTTAACCATCGAAGTTAAAGTATATCAGATAGGCCGTAAAAAAATCAATCTAAATGAATTCACGTTACATTAAAAAAAGTATACTAATGAATATCAATTAACCCGCAAGGGTTGAGGGTTGGAAGGCCGAAAGTGCCCACCCAGTGCATCTAGGCTTGTCAGCATCAGTTTCGTAAAATTCAATTAATCTTGGTGAAACGGTAAGTGTGAAATCCGACAGAAAAAGTGGAGAAAAACTCAAAAGAACACAAAATATGGAATAAGACAGAGGAGAAAAAAACGGTAATATTACAGGAGAGAGAAAGTGGACAGAAACACAAAACATTAAACGTGGAACGAGAGAGATGAAAGTGAACGGTAGTAAGTGGAACGAGAAGGATAAAGAGCACCAATTAGAGAGAGGTTATCTGTTGCCACTTAATTAAGCCTCAGGGCTGGACTCAAAGGGAATTAATCATCAACACGAAGATATTCAGTATCAGTGGGCCATAGATCGTCAATGTCTCTTCACACGAGATTGGTTCATTGGATATTTGTAAGTTCAGTGGATGGGGAAGAAGGACTATACATATATATATATAGAATACATAATGATACAAACATATATAGTATATATATATCATATATATATATATATATACATACAAACATATATATATATATATATATATATATATATATATATATATATATATACAAACAAAATATATACATACATATATATATATATATATATATATAGATATATATATACATACATATATATATATATATCTATATATTATTATATATATTATATATATATAATACAATATATATATATATATATATACATAATATAATATATACATACATACATACATATATATATATATATATATTATATATATATATATATATATATATATATATATACATATATATATATAAAGATACAATATATATAAATAAATATACATATATATCACCATATATATATATATCTATATTATATATATATATATATATATATATAATATATATATATATATATATACACACACATATATAATATATATATATATATATATATATATATAGATATATATATATATATATATATATATATATATATATATAGATATATATACGTATATATATATATATATACATACATACATACATATCACGACAGTTCCTATCCTAGGTCCCTCTGCCCTGTGTTATAGTGCTCTCTCTCTCTCTCTCTCTCTCTCTTCTCCTTTCATGGAGGTAGCGAAGTTACGAGATCATTATTAATTCATGAAATCCGTCGAGGGACAAACAACAGATTCCATCGGATTGAAATCGGATCTAAAAAGGGATTAATTAACTTGATCGTTTAATCCTTCGGTTAAAACTGACCTTTGGTAAAATCTCTGAGGTTACTCTCGCTCTCACGATATTCATTTGATTGTCATATTAGGCCCCCTCCCATTTTTTGGGAGGAGGAGGGTAGGGATGGAGGAAGGGGTGACTAAGCAACCAATGTTATCGAATCTTGGCCATATGTTCCCCGGATTTTTATATTTGTAATATGTTTTATCCTGAGTTTTTACAATTTATTTTTATTTATTACAAGTTTGTTAAAAACAATAACTGTGCTCATTCATTTTTCTATATAGAAAAGCAAATTTTATTTCAGTGAAGAATATTACCAGAAGATAATTTGAATTTTATTTTGGTTACTTGTACGTTGTCATTCGATATTAGAAAATGAGAGAGAGAGAGAGAGAGAGAGAGAGAGAGAGAGAGAGAGAGAGAGAGAGAGAGAGAGAGAGAGAGAGAGATTCTGCAGTTACATTGTGAATTTATCTTTAACCTAATTATCATTTCATACGACATAAAATTTCTTTGGTTTCTGATTACATTTTTGATATCCAATTGATTTGCTATTTAGCCGATAACCATAACGACCACTAGTTCTCTGTTGCACTTACGGCGACTCAGGGCTGATGAGAAAACAGAAGATGAAGGAACATTCCGAGAATATTTTTGAGCCTTTCTGACGCGAAAATAATGACCAGTTGTACTTGATGCGGAGGAAATGTTTCTGGTATATTAATTTGTTAAAGGACTGCTCTGCGTGAGCCGTGTTTTGAATATATGTCAGCTTTGGTCAGTTCAAAGACGTTGGGAATTCGTTAAAATCCTTAGAGTATTTATTCAATTTTTAAAATAAGCGTTTGATTTTTTTTTGAGAGAGAGGGAGAGATTGAGAGAGAGAGAGAGAATTGAATTTCGGAAGGGTAAGTAAAATAAACGGCAGTTTTCCTCAGACAGCTGGCTCGCATATTTTCGGCCAACTCTCTCTCTTCTCTCTCTCTCTCTCTCTCTCTCTCTCTTCTCTCTCTCTCTCACTGAGCTGTTATGTGGAATTGCATTTGGGGTAATGATCTAGATTGCAGTTTGTATGTAGAGAATATTCGAGATTTTTAGAGGAGTAAATGAGATTAGATTCAGAAAACCTCGATAGTCAGGATTTGTTGCGAAGAAACGATCAGAACTTAAACAGACTATTAGAAATAGCCAACAGTATTCTCCCCTCCATAAAATTCACAATAGAGAGAGAAGTAGATTACAAGCTACCATTTTTGGACGTATTAGTCATTAGAGATCACAATAATCATAAATTTAAATTCTCTGTGTATCGCAAAACAACCAACTCAGAAAGCTACATACATTTTTATTCATTCCATGCCAATAACATTAAGAGCAATGTAGTAATGAACTTTACCCTACGTTCGTTTAAAATATGCGACCCGGAGTTTGTCGATGGAGAAATTCCGCACCTGCTGTCAACCTTCAGAGGACTAAGATACCCCGATCATTTTATTGACAAAGCCATTTCACGAGCTAAGAAAGCATTTTATCGTCCTGTTAACAACGCCAAGGAAAAACCCAACAGATTCTTACCCCTCCCATTTAATCCCAACCTCGACAAATTATGTAACTATGCTAACAATAGCCAGAAAGACACTAAAATAGTTTTCAAATACCCAAACACGATTAACCATAAACTAATTAGGAACAACAATAACGATAAGAATAATATCATTCCGGGTGTTTAGGAGATCCCTTGTCATGACTGTAAGGAAAAATATTTTGGGGACAGTGGAAGGGGACTACCGACCCGATTAGGGGAACACAAACGCGCATATGCACTTCATGCACAGAACAATGCAATAGTCTCCCATGCTTTTAAGAACAACCATAGACCGAATTGGGATGGATCTAACATAATTTTTAAAAATAACAATGTCCAAACAAGAAGACTAGTTGAAGGCAACGCCATAAACTTAGGAGAAGCTTTTTATGGTAACAAGTCGTTTGTTGGGGAAGACCCATTTTACATTCTTAAAAACTTTGTTAAAAATTTTAATTTTAAGACAAGCTCTGTTTTTCCTCTGCCTGTTGCTGGACCCTCTTCTGCTCTCGTTCCTCAGACGGATTACAGCACGGGGGACGTGACGTCCAGCAATGTTGCAAGCGCGCCGCCAAGGGAACACCATGCAGCATCATCGCAGCCCACAAGACGTTCCAGCAGAATAGCAAACAGGAATTCGAACATCAACAACGGAATTACCTAGTTGGGCTGTTGAGCGCTTCCTTAATTCATTTGCGTTCGTCATTGTGGAATTGTTCTGTTCAGAAGTTTACTTCGACGGATTTTTATAGTCATAATCTTCACTTGACTGAAGATGAACCTAGTACAAGGTTCGAAAGCTTTTATTATCTATTAAAGACTTTATACTTCACATGCGATATTATTGTGGACCTGCAACCATTATTATTATTATTATTATTATTATTATTATTATTTTATTATTATTCAGGAGAAAAACCCAGTTCATAGGAACAAGCCCACCCCAGGGGCCATTGGTTGCAAGTAATGGGAAATCCAGAAAGAGGAGATCAGTTTGTAGAAAAAAAATTATTTACAAATTAATCAATGTAAAGATAAAAATGAAATTAAATTATAAATTAAAGAATTGCTTAAGGCTATCAATGCATTGCATCTTCGCTTGGACTTTTGACCTTCCAACTAAACGACATCCTCAGTAGGGAGACTGTTCCAGAACACAGTCCAGCGGTGTGTGGAATAAAGGAACTTTTCTTCGCTTGTGGGAAAGGAACTTGAAATAAAACCAAAATCTCTTAACTATTGGTGTTTATGAACGTGCTGAAGTCACTCAATTATCAAGAGTAATAAGAGGATAGAGTATTTTGGTAACATATTAGCGTTTGACACTTTTGACTAGAAAGGAACTAAAATAAATGCAAATATATTTTTACTACTACTACTACTACAACAACAACAACAACAACACACACACACACACACACACACACACACACACACACGAGGAACGTAAGCCAGTAAGCGCCTCAGTGGCGTGATTGGTATGGTCTTCGCCTGCCAACTCGGTGGTCGCGAGTTCAATTGTCGGGCATTCCACTGAGGGGTTAGATATGTGTATTTCTGCGGATAGAAGTTCACTCTCAACGTGGTTCGGAAGTCACGTGAAGTCGTTGGTCGCGTTGCTAAATAACCACTGGTTCCATGCAACGTAAAAACACCATACAAACAAACAAGCAAACGTGAGCCAGTACCTGCGTTCCTCTCTCCCAGAGGGCTGAATTGAAAGGTCCAACAGAACCAATTTCATTTTTGGCATCCTGATTTTGTTCGAGAAAAACATTCCCCAATTATACTGCATCATTTTTAAACTTCTAAAAATGGTAATTGTGGTCAAAAGATGTGACCAATGCAAAGCCAACTTGTCACCCAAATGTCTTGGCTCTTAATTAACCTCATCTTCTGAATGGACACAGAAGTGACCTCGAACTTTGGGAGTTTCGAAGATGGCAACAACGAGGACCCCTCACGTTTTTCTCTCTGGGATATTCCAAAGGAATAAAACGGCTGACGTTGGCAGTTTTTGGGATCAAGGGATTTACATGATATTCTATGAGTAGTGCTGTCAAATATTAAGTGGTTCTTGTCAGCTCGCAAAGATGGTCCACACAGGCCTAGGATTGAAGGACCTTGAACCGTAGGCCTTTTTACATTTTCAATGTGAATATTTTCACGCATGCGTCATGCTTGATACATACGAGTTTTTAGTAATATTTGCATGGTACAGAGTCGTGTTCATAACATTTATGAATGAGATTGTGTATCCATATGCGTATTTCCATGTATGAATACGCATACATATATACAGCTGGTTTTTTATAATTTTAGTTTTTCACACAGTTCGAATTAAGGTACAAAAAGTCATAGGAAAAGTATAGGGCTGAAATCTCTCTCTCTCTCTCTCTCTCTCTCTCTCTCTCTCTCTCAAAACATGGCATATCATAATTTCTTGTCTCAAAATGAGGAAATATTGAAGTGAACTATTAACAAAACATTGGCCCCTTTATTTTTCAGCAAAGATACAAATAAAAAAGAAGGTTCTCATATATAAATCCCGTGGGATTAGTTTCTCGTTGTTCAGCTTGGGATTTAAATCCTGCTGTGATCCTCGACTTCATCGAGTGTGTCCTTGCAATATGTGCGACCTGATTTCGAGAGAGAGAGAGAGAGAGAGAGAGAGAGCATCTCTCTCTCTCTCTCTCTCTCTCTCTCTCAATATTATCAGGAATAGCAAAGTAAAATTTGTTATTTTTGTCTGAAGTTAAAAACGAAACCACATTGGCAGGTTGTAACCAAACTTAAAAACCATTATTGTATAAATAAAGGGTTTAACACATCACCGCCCTCCCATTATGGGAGACGAAGCAGTCAACCTGAAACAACTATAATTGAAGTTAAAGTGAAAAATCTTATAAATCCGCTTTTGGGTGAAATAGCTCCTGAAGACGCTTTTCAAATCACAAAGTTATTTTATATCAAGATTTCTTGCTGAGGCCTCAAGATAAACATTATGTAATATATATTAAACAGCGGTTTCATAAGAATAAAGCAAGATTAGGGTAAAGGTCTGGTGGTTTCTTAATTAAACCAAAGTAGTAGTTTTCTTAACTAGTCAGTGTTGAATGTGGCACTACGAAGCTTTCATGTAAACAGCTCGACTGTGAAAGCAAGCAAGCAGTCAGTCCAATTGATAGGTCTAAAATGTAATTAGACATTTGTAATTCGAATGTTAAAAATATTTAATTCATTTATTCCATTTCTGTCTTAGAGCATAATTGCCCATTTGGTGTTGCTACTTCTGTCTTTATAAGAAACAGATTGCTATTGAAATTATCTGTCTGTAGGCCTGGCCTGTAGACCACTAGCATTTGACAGATGCTTACCTGCTGATAATCTTGCTTATAACAATAAGTTTCCTTGTCAGTGAGTCTTGTGAACTTTAAACCTAAGAAATCCCAGTAGGCGAGAGAGAGAGAGAGAGAGAGAGAGAGAGAGAGAGAGAGAGAGAGAGAGTGAGTGAGTTAAACGTTAAATGAGAGAGAGAGCGCGCCACGCTGCCTTCTCATGGTAGAAGATAAAATTTTTCTCCTTCGAAAGGAAAAGTTAGGAAGGCTTTCAGCAGAGAGAGAGAGAGAGAGAGAGAGAGAGAGAGAGAGAGACACCTTACTTACAGACCTTACATCTTGTTGGGGTTGCCCCAGGTCCCTCAGTGTGAGGCACCTCTAATGTCTACCAGAGAGTTGCTAATGTATCCTTTGCATCTTCCAATCTTGGAATGGTCTGGGATGCAGCTTAGATATTTGTCGAGCTGGTAACGCATTGAATAGATGCTGCATTGTCGATGCTGGTGCGTAGTGGATTAATGTCCTCTGTGCTTTCCTTATTTTTCCTGGTATAGTTTTGGGCACTATTAATCTACCTCTGCTTGCTCTTGCTGATATTTTTAGCTCCATGATGTTTTCGGCTATTCCTTCTATCTGTTTCCATGCCTGAATTATCATGTAGCGTTCTCTTCTCCTTTCTAGACTATATAATTTTAATGATTGTAGTCTTTCCCAGTAGTCAAGATCCTTAACTTTTATTCTAGCTGTAAAGGACCTTTGTACACTCTTTATTTGTGCAATATCCTTTTGATAGTGTGGGTACCATATCATATTGCAATATTCAAGTGGACTACAAACATACGTTTTATAAAGCATAATCAAGTGTTCAGCTTTTCTTGTTTTGAAGTGCCGTAACAACATTCCCATTTTTGCTTTGCATTTTGCCAAAAGAATTGCTATTTGATCATTGCATAACATGTTCCTATTCAACATCACACCAAGGTCTTTAACTGCTTCCTTATTTGTGACTGTCTCATTATTAGGTCCCCTATAGGCATATAACTTTCCTTCTCTATTTCCATAATTTATTGATTCCAATTTATCAGACAGAGTTAAATTCCACCCTATTTACCTCTGCCCCTTCATATACTTTGTTAAGGTCTCTTTGCAGCGCATTCCTATCTTTATCACAAGTTATTTCTCTACTTATTCTTGTGTCATCGGCGAAACTACTCACTACCGAGTCCTTAACATTACTGTCTATGTCTTCAATCATAATAACAAACAGCAATGCAGCTAGCACCGTACCTTGTGGCACACTGGATATTACCTTAGCTTCATCCGATTTCTCATCGCTTGCAATAACTATCTGTTTTCTGCTGTGAAAAATTATTTTATCCATCTTCCTACACTGTCCACTATATTATGTTTTCCAATTTTCTTTGTTAATATATTATGGTCTACCTTGTCAAAAGCTTTTGCAAAGTCTAGATAAACCAGATCTGTTTCTTTACCATTTTTCAAATTTTATATATTATGTTCTCACGGTAGACTAACAGTTGGGTTTGTGTACTTTTTCCGGGTACAAAACTATGTTGTCCTATATTAAACAAATTATTTTTTATTAAATGTTTCATAATATTTTTCTCTATTACCCTTTCATACACTTTCATAATATGTGATGTTAGACTCACAGGTCTATAATTACTTGCCTCTAGTCTTGATCCACTTTTGAAAGTAGGGGTAATATATGCTAATTTGTGCTCATCATAAATATTGCCGGCATCTACACTTTGCCTTAATAATATTGCAAGGGGGTTTGTGATAGAATGAACTACTTTCTTGAACAAAATAGCAGGGACACCATCAGGCCCAGCTGCTGCTCCATTTTTAATTTCATTAATAGCCAGCCCAATATCGGCTTCATTAATATCTATGTCTGATAAATATTCACTATTTTCATCCCTTATTTCTGTATCATTATCTTCATTATCAATTCATGGGGTAAATTCTCTCTTATATCTTTCTGCCAATATGTTGCATATTTCATTTTTTTCATTCGTTAATCTCCCTTCAATTCTTAGAGGGCCCATTTCTATTCTTCTTTTATTGGGTTTTTGTTTGATATTTACTAGGGCTTTTTCTTCCAAGTCCCGTTTTTCTTTTTCTTTTGATTGTATAATCTTTTGTTCTGCATTTTCTATCTTACTTTTTAGTTCTATCACTCTCCATGCATTCTTTTCTTTTACAAGACCTTTTTTCCCCTTTCTGATTTTCTGGAACAAGATCCTTCTGTCTCTTGGTATGAATGACTGATGTTTACTTTTCTTCGGTGTATATTTATCCACTATTTTCTCTAATATTTTATGTAATATATCCGTATTTACCTGTATATCATCACTTAAGAAAATCTTATCCCAATCTTTGTTTAATTCATCATTTATTTCTGACCATTTTATATTTTTACTGTAGAAGTTGTATTTTCCATATCCTTCCCACTTTTTCATTTCTTGCTTATCTTTGTTTTCACTTGCTTTGGAATGGACTGTTAATTCTATGACATTATAGTCTGAAATACTCGCATTATAAACTATTATTTCTTTAACATAATTCACCTCGTTCACAAATACTAAGTCTAAAGTATTTTCCTTTCTTGTTGGCAGGTGATTTATTTGTTGAATGTTGTATTCTAGTAGCATATCTAATAGCTTTCCGAATTGCCTCTTATCTTCTGCACTACTGTTACTCTCTTTTTTATATGTATGAATACAACCAGAGAGAGAGAGAGAGAGAGAGAGAGAGAGAGAGAGAAAAGGGGGAAGTCAAGTTTAACAAAGTTTCCAGAAGAAGAAAAGTCTTAATCTTGATGCTTTCCTTATTTAAGCTCAATAAGCTTAGTTGTTAAATGCAACAAACCCGCCGGGTTCCACGAGAGCGAATTCGAAAGAAAATAAAGAAAAATAGATTAACAAAAGAACTTGAAAATACTTGTGGTCTTCAAAGGAGGACACAAAAGACAATAGAAAATAAAGCAACTACATAAATAACCCAGGGACCTCACAGTTAAGAACCTGTGGGGCTGCCCCCTTGCAAACTTTCTCCCGAGGGCTTGGCTTCAGCGCCCAAATTTCCCTACCTGGCAGGTTACCTCCTCCCATAGACGTCTTGTAGGGCGTCTAGGCATCAGGTTTATTCTCTCTCTCTCTCTCTCTCTCTCTCTCTCTCTCTCTCTCTCTCTGTATGGTTTCTCACTCGAGGGAAGAAGGAATTAGTATAAAAAAGGAATTAGGGAAAGAGAAATAGTCCGGAAAGAATTGGGAAGGGAAAAAACCGAGATCACTCAAGTGAAGCGAGAAATTATGTTGGAGAGGTAATTCATTTATTCTCCGAGAGAGAGAGAGAGAGAGAGAGAGAGAGAGAGAGAGAGAGAGAGAGAGAGAGAGAGAGAGAAATGATTCTTAATTGTATTATCAAAATTCTAAATTCGCCATTAATCTCAAGGAATTGTTCATTCATAACATTTTCTTCATTTTTAAAATCGCATCGCCTCACAAAATCCTTCTTTAATCTCCAGGTGTGTTTTCATCCATAGCATTGACCTGTCATTAAATCTACCGACATGTCACCTCAAGTTAGCTTTTAACTGCATTTTAACTTTCCTGATTTATTTTGGGGTGAACGTCAGGTGGACGTAGGTGGACCCTCCTCCAAATTAGATTTAGGACCAGAATGTTGTTTACTATCTTGTGTCTCCCTTTTCTTCTTCTTCTTCTTCTGCCTATTTCTATGTGATATTCTTGGGCTGAATTTTGATGTTCGGTCTTCGTCAAAGCATGAGTAGTTTCCCTTTCGATTTTAAGTTATTTTTTACTTCTCATTCTCCATCTTCTCTGTTGGATTTCGCCAAGTGTTTTCTCCGTTCTTTTCCGAGTGACAAGATCTTTTCTGAAGAAAAAGTACTATGTGTTATTACTTGAGAAAGTTTCAGAATCTCACTAAATTTAATTATTAAAGTTTTGTCCAACAAATATTTGACATAAACGAACCTAGTGAGAAGAGGCAACTTCAAATGGAGCAAACATACGAACAAACATTCCCGTTTGTGTGTGTTTGTGATGCAACGAGGGGCAAAAATATACTTCGGCGAGACCCAAAATGTTTTTCATACAGCCAATAAGGCCGCCAGTTGCAAACATTAACACACAGCACTCGGGTGGGGGGATGGCGTTTGCGGAGGAGGAACGTCGATTGTGGCAGGCGCGAGATGCTGTGCAAATGGTGGGCCTTTTATGGGGCTTCACTTTCGGGGGATTTTGCAAAATGCTGAGTATCTGGAGAACTGAAGAACAGTGTTCATCGTTTCGAGAACTGGAGGATCGTGTTCGTTGTTTTCAAGGATTGTTTTGATTGCTGGAGAACACCTCGTTCATTGCTTCGATAAACGAAGCACATTTTGTTCATCGTTCCTAGAACACAGTGTTCAGTGTTCGATAACTGGACACCTTGTTCATTGTCTTTTATCAGCTGCCG